>NC_041394.2:322611480-322983980 GCF_900747795.2 Erpetoichthys calabaricus
ATCCTCCAGGCACTCCTGAGCATAATCTAATTTTGAAGGTTGGGGCACCAATAATGTTACTGAGAAACTTATAGCCACCAAAACTTTGTAATGGCACGAGACTTCAGGTCACATGCCTGCAAAAGAACCTAATCGAGGCAACTATTTTTACTGGCGGTGGCTAAGGGGAGAGAGTTCTTATTCCTCGCATCCCCGTTATACCCTCTGATCTCCCATTTCAATTCAAATGCCTCCAATTTCCAGTAAGGCTCTGCTTCGCAATGACAATTAATAAGTCTCAGAGACAGACCCTACAAAAGGTTGGCATTGATTTGAGGCAAGATTGCTTTTCACATGGCCAACTATACGTTGCATGCTCAAGAGTGAGTTCAGCGCACAGCTTGGTCATATTACAACCGGAGGGGCGAACTGACAACGTGGTATACAAAGAGATTCTTAACAAATAATTATTGGTACATTTTCCCTCAGTTTATTATTTAAAATTTTAAAGCAGTACTTTGCCTTTTCGAAGCGCGGGTATTTTGCTAGTTGATCATAAGTTTGACTTTTTCTGTCTAACCGAGACGGAACATCTCTCTACCCCGTGGTTCTGGCCAGGGAGGAGGTCTCACATTAATGTACCATGAGAAGTGGAAAGTCCTGCCATTGTGTGTTCCTGCCTTCAGTTCTTTTGAACCTCTTTTGTGTCAATTAACTGGACCTATTCCTACTATTATTGCAACTGTTTACTGGCCCCCTAAATCAAATAATGACTTTCTGAATGACTTTGCTGTTTTTCTTACACACTTATCTACTGTTTCATCAAACATAATACTTCTGGGGGATTTCAATATACATTATGGATAATATCAATGTCCCTATTACTAGAGATTTTACATCCTGTCTTGAGAGTTTTGGATTCCAGCAGCATACATTGGGATTAATAAAGTATCTACTGTATCTATCTATCTATCTATCTACTGATATTCCCACTCATTCCAAAGACATATCTTGCACTTGATTTGCTGTTCTGGAGATACTCTTAATTAATTGTACTGCAGATGAACCCCCCATAACTGATCATTTTCTTATTTCATTCAATGTTAAACTTGCACTTTCCAACACTAAGCTTTCCTGTCTCATGTCTTTCCGTAATATTAAGAATATTAACTTAGACTCTCTTTCCTCTAGTATTGATTCCCTTATGGACATTCATAATTTATCCACTCCTGAAGAACTGGTGTCACACTATAACTATCTCTGTCGCTCCATTAAAAACTAGATCTGTTTCTTTCTCCTTTTCTGCTCCCTGGTTCACGCCTGAACTTCAGCTTTTGAAAGCCAAAGGCCGGCAACTTGAACAGTTGTATATAAAAACTGGACTCTTTGTTCACAAAGAGATGTACAAAAACCATATACTTTATTACAAGGACTGTATTGCCCAAACTAAATCTAACTATTATACTCACATTATTTCTTCCAATGAAGGCAACACCAAGTCATTGTTTTCACTGCTTAATAATATCATACAACTCCCGGATTCTTTACCTTCTCACCTTTACTTAACTGATTTTTGCAATTCCCTTATGTCCTTTTTTAATGAAAAAATCCAGAAGATTCATCAATACGGATTCCTCCAGTACTTCATTTGAATTTCACCCACCAA
This sequence comes from Erpetoichthys calabaricus, assembly GCF_900747795.2. Classification (NCBI taxonomy): domain Eukaryota; kingdom Metazoa; phylum Chordata; class Cladistia; order Polypteriformes; family Polypteridae; genus Erpetoichthys; species Erpetoichthys calabaricus. The sequence continues at coordinate 322,613,126 of NC_041394.2, forward strand.
CTCACTCATTTTCCTGTTTTCATTTTCCTACTTTCTCAGAAATCTCAGATCTTATCTGTAAGTCTAAGCCATCCACCTGTCAACTGGACCCCCTCCCTACAGTTCTAGTCAAAGCCTGCCTCCCTCTCTGGTCCCCCTTATTTCTGCTATAATCCACTCTTTTCTCACTACTGGTACTGTTCCTTAATCTTTTAAAACTGCTGCAATAACCCCAATACTGAAAAAACCTGGTGCTGATCCGACTAATTTCAGTAATTTGTGTCCTATTTCTAATCTACCCTTCATTTCCAAAATTCTTGAAAAAATAGTGGCTATTCAACTTCATTCTCATTTATCTCAAAATAATCTGTATGAACAGTTCCAGTCTGGTTTTCGTCCCCTCCACAGTACAGAAACCGCACTTATAAAAATTACTAATGACCTCCTTATGGCAGCTGATTCTGGTTTAATTACTATTCTCATCGTCCTTGATCTGAGTGCAGCCTTTGACACTATTTGTCAAACTACTCTTCTCAATAGATTATCTTCGATTGGCATTACCAACACTCCACTGGATTGGTTCAGATCCTACCTCTCAGACCGCACTCAGTTTGCTCAGCTTAAAACTTTCACATCCCAACCCACCGCTGTTACTTCAGGTGTGCCCTCCTTTTCATTATTTACCTCCTTCCCCTTGGTAATATCTTTCGTAAATATAACATTAGCTTCCACTGTTATGTTGATGACACCCAGCTCTATCTCACTAGCAAACCTACTGCTTCCTTTCCACCCTCTTCACTTATTGATTGCATAGCAGAAATCAAATCCTGGTTTTCTTCAAATTTTCTTAAATTAAATAGTGACAAAACTGAGGTTCTCCTCATTGGTACGAAATCAACATTATCTAAAACTGATATTTTTTTTATTTGTTATTGATAATTCCTCTGTCTCCCCTTCCCCACAGGTTAAGAGTCTGGGTGTCATCCTTGACAGTACTTTATCCTTTCAGTTCCACATCAATAACATCTCCTGGTCTGCATATTTCCACTTGCGTAAAATTAATTGTATTCGCCCCTCCCTCACTCCGCACACCACTGCTATCCTTGTTCATAGCCTTGTCACTTCTCATGTGGTTTATTGTAATTCCTTTTTCTTTGGTCTTTCTCACAAATATCTTTATAAGCTTCAACTGGTCCAGAATTCAGGTGCCCGCATCATTACTAGAACCCCTTCTATTCATCATATCACTCCCATCTTGCAGCAGCTTCACCAGCTTCCAGTTAAGTTCTTCTGTTAACTTTTAAGGCTATCCACAACCTTGCCCCTCCATATCTGTCTGACCTCCTCCATGTTGCCATTCCCTCCTTTACCCTTAGATCCTCTTCCTCCATCCACTTGACTGTCCCCTTCGTGCATCTTACCACTATGAGAAGCAGAGCATTCAGTTGCTCTGCTCCCCAACTCTGGAACTCACTACCATCTGAGCTTAGAAATATTGAATCATTTTCACTTTTCAAATCTAAACTTAAAACTAATTTGTTTAAGACTGCTTTTTCTTTTTGATTACAATTGCTCTGTCTGATTTTAATTTTAGTATTTTATTTTTGTTAATAATCTGTGTTTTATCTATTGTTCGATGTCCTTGAGTGTTTAGAAAGGTGCCTACAAATAAATAAAATGTATTATTATTATTATTATTATTATACTATTTAAAAAAATCTAATTCTCACTTAGAAGATCTGTTCAAAAATTTGTAAAACCTTGGCAAGATCTAATTAATTTAGAATAAGCATTTAAATTGAGGAAAAGGATTCTCTCCCCCTTTTTTTCTACTCTTAAAGTTTTACTCTGGCTGTTGTCCTTGCTCTCTTTCTCATGTTTGGGGGTTGAATTGAATTTAGTTTTGTCAAGTCAGACTTGCTTATATGGAATGTTACTTGCTTTTGATAAATTCAATAAAATTAAAAAAAAAAAAAAAAAAATCCCATTCAATACCAACACTATCCAGTTCAGGGTCATGGGACTGACGCTTATTCTGGGTGTCCATCAGAAACCATCTCTGGATTTGATGCCAGTCCAACAAAGATTTTTTGTGAAATCATATTTTATTTGATTTTTATTACTTCCATAGAAGTATTCAGATTTTCAAAATATGAAATAACTAGAGGAACTACTATTAGTATGATGTTAAAAAATATTTATTTCAGGAGGGCTTGATTTACAATCTAAAGTCTAAAAACAATGGTTGGGCAAATTGTATTGCATTCTTATTTGCTCTATTGGATGCTTAGGGACATTCTGAACAGTGCTATATGATTAAAGGTGCTCGTTTAATGACCTTTAGGAGCAAGAACATGGGAAGAATTGGGTGATTTTGTATTTGATTTTTCTGTAGTGTTATTATTATATGCATACTGACATACCATATAAAATATTAAAAGCTAGCTTTCTGAGCTTTTATTCATCCACCCAATATTTCATAGGGACAGTCATGGGGAGATAGAACCAATTCTAGCAGAATACATCACAAGAAAGGAATCTGCTATATGGATGCCAGTCTTAGCTTTTAAATTTTAAAACACATATTCTCCTCATATACAAGTGAGGTTTTAATATAAAAATTACAATAGCCTGTGCCTAAGGGTACTGGGGACTGAAACTCACTATTAAAAAGCTTCATTTTATGTTTATACTGCAGCAGCCCAAGTGCATTCACAGATAAACACATTATTTACAGGAATCACTCAATCATAAGGAAAGTTCCAGTTACATTAATTTTCCTAATGATAGTTTCCTTGAGAAATCTGGAAAAAATGTGACTTGATGATTTATGTAAATGAAAAGTTAACAATCAGATGAATAAACTCACATCGCATAAAGATCACAAAGATAACAGAAGTGGAACAAAAGCATTTCTAAACTAATTTTCAAGGTCTACGGCAACTCAAATGATATTTTATATGTGTAAAAGCAATAGTGCAGTTTTCTATCTCTATTGCTCAAGGCACTGATGCATGCAAGAATGATATTCATTAAAAAAAGCAACATTTATGTTGGTACATTATGTCCAGCCTTTTATCATTTTCTACTATTGAATCAATATAATACTGTTTATTATTTATTAGCTCTGAGAGACTTAATAAACAATTTTCCTTATCTCACAATAGCAAAGCAGGCACTCAGAGTGCAGATTTTCTGTTTACCAATATCACTTTCACTGGGCAAAGAAGACCTCTATGAACATTTTTCAAATAGTAGGTTCTTTTTCAGTAGGAAGAAAAAACTGTCTGTGTGTTTTTTCAACATTCTCTCAATTTTTTGTAATATTATAAAAGTAGACAAAAATCACATTAGTCAGGGTAAAATACAATAGTCAATGTAAAGATTTTAATACAACTTTTTTTTCATGTTTGCATTTTGGGTTTTTCTGATTGCCATTCTAGTTTCTGACTTTCACCTGCCCTTTGGCATTGTTTCTGCCTTCTCCTTAAAATGTGACTAAAAATCTTTAGGCTCAAATGGGAACAGAGAGCTAGGAAATGTGAATGAAGTGGAGATGTCTAAGTGAGAGCAAAACACTGTGGCTTTGGATAACAAGCCAAACCTTATATGAATAAATCTAGCATCATGAAGAGACTGAAGAAAGTGCTGTGTCTCAGGCTTCTAAGAGACATAGCTCACCACTGAAAAACTCAACAGTGTAAAACAGCTAGATTGTTTTTCTGTCTGTATAATAAATAGACTGAATTGTTAGTTTAAAAACCTGTTAAAAAAAGGTGTGTTTTATGGCAAACAACATGTGGTGTGTATTAAAGTTGTCTTAGAAAACTTAGAAATTTAAGGAATTTTTACTCACAATATAATCAGTATATTATATTGTCCCACTAGGGGTGCTAACACTCTGGATCACTGTTACACTTACTGCCTGCTGTCCCACACTAACAGGCACACCATCTCACAGGAGTTACAACCTACAAGAAGAGGCTGAAGCAAGAGGAGATAGTGAAGTCCAATGCTGGACTACAGAAATGGAGTAAAAACTGCAGCATTGTTCTGAGTTAGTATATGCAGTGGAACCTCGGTTCACGAACACACAACCAAAAAGTTTGCCAAACTTTTGCCTCGGTTCACGAACACACACTCGGTATACGAACAAGTCAGTTTCCCTTTCGGTTTGTACATGTTCAGTCTTTCCCTGTGCATTTCCTGTGCAGCGAGCAAGAGAGCGAGCAAGAGAGCGCGCGACACACACACACACACACACACACAGACAGAGGCAGCACGAGAGAGACAAACGCACACACACAGGCAGCGTGAGAGAGAGCTGCGCACACACATAGGCAGCCGCGCAGAAACACAGGCAGCGCAAGAGAGAGCTGCGCACACACACAGGCAGCGCGAGAGAGAGGGGGCTGGACGCTTAAGGTAGGAAGGCAGTTAAAGAATGCACTGGGCTTGATTTTGTTTTCACTTCTGTTTACAGCGATCGATTCGTAGCGTGCATTGTTGCAATGTTACTTTTCTTGGTGGTTTATTAAATTACGGATTTTTTCAAATGTTCATTTTTTTCCCTGTGCTTAAAACTCATAAAAAAAAAGTGTTTTTAGCCAGCGGTTGGTAGCGCTGTAGCGCGAACTACTGCAGTGTTAGTTTTCTCTGTTGTTCAAGGTTTTCTCAGTGTTATTCAATGTTTTTACATTTAGTTTACTATTACGCTGTGCATTCTATGGTGTAACTAACTATATTTGTGTTTAAAAACTTAAAAAAAAAATATATTTACATATAGTTCGAATGGTCTGGAACGGATTAATTGTATTTACATACAATCCTATGGGGGAAATTGCTTCGGTTCATGACCAAATCGGTTTACGACCAGAGTTTTGGAATGAATTATGGTCGTGAACTGAGGTTCCACTGTATTTGGAGATTACTCACCAGGGGCCTCATGTATAACACCGTGTGTAGAATTCACACTAAAACATGGTGTACGGACAAAAGCAGAAATGTGCGTATGCACAAAAAAATCCAGATGCACAAATCTGTGCATATACCAACTTCCATGTTCTTCCACTGCATAAATCCTGGTCAGCTTGAAATGATAAAGCTGTGTCAGGGATGTGAATCTAAAAAATACAAGGAAACCATACAGGAACAGTAGTACTGCTTTGACGCTAGGTGCTGCCAGTTTACAGAACTGAGCTGAAAACGTGCGTACGCAAGGGTTTGAGCTGGCGTGAGAATTTGCGTGGCTTTATGCCAAGTATAGATTTTATACATTGCGATGTGAACGTGGAAAAGGGCGTATGCAACATTTTTGTGCGTATGCACCATTTATACATGAGGCCCCAGATCTGCATGAGTATGGTACCTTTCAAACTGAATTTTGCAAACAATGTGTGGATGACTATGTGCCTAAAAAAATAATCTTTGTGTTTCCTAATAAAAACTGTTCATCACCAGTAACATCTGAAATTTACATTTCATGTCAGTGATATGAATAAAAACAACAAGTACAGATACAAGCTTAGAAAACTAATATATTTGGTAAATGCTTTATGGGAATAATATGGTGATTAAGTATAGCAGCAATTATGATGTAAGTAAACTTTGGAAGGGTTTACAGATGTTTATAGATTACAAAATAAATACTAATATTTTCTCTCCTGGACAAACTAAATGCTAAATGCTTTCAACAGCTACTTTACAATAACAAATTGGCTGTCATGCAAGTGTCTATAGCACTTTTTTAATGTATTTCGTAAGGACGATTTCTAAATGAGTCAAGGCATCTGGTCTGAATTTTGGGGCACATTATAAAAACCCTGTCGTGACCAATTAGCTGGCACATCCAAATAATATTGTGATGGCTCTTCCCATACATGAGGAACCAAACCACAGTGACAGTTTCCTATGTAAAAATCAAACTTCATTTCCAGCATCAGAAACACTCAGAGAACAGTATCGCAATGATTAACTATTTACAATGCTTCCATTGTTATGACGATGGGAGACACCATCACTTTGTGTCTTACTGTTTCCCTTTTTTAAAGTGGCTCCATTCAGCTTCGGCGCAGTAGACAAATTCACTATCCCGCACACAGCTCGTGGCACAGTCACATCCAAATTCAAAAAGTTCCCTTTGGCATCCCATTTTTTATCCGAAATTCATAACTCTTGGCCTCTTGGTTGCTGTCCTGCATTGAGGACAAGCAAATGGACCTTCGCTGTGGTGCTATGAGCATCCCTATTTGCATGCCTCCTGTCGGAACTCGGCTCTTGAGACATCCTGCTTTGTGGAGATTTTAGCAAGCATGTAATAATAACTCATTAAGTGAGGCTGTGCTTCCCATTGTCATTAACAAAAACTGAATAGCAAAATGTAGACTGAAATTAAGTGCCTCAACCACAAAAAATATCTGTAAAAAAAGTTTTTTTCCATTGTAATAAAAAAACAAAATTACCTCTTGCCTATAATCAGTATTTATAATTTGGTTCTTTTAAAATTGATATTATATTTAAAACTTTATTGTCAAACTTGTCAAAATCAGTGTAATTTGTCGTATAAATTTGGCTTGATTGTACGTAATGTTATTTTGTTCAAATAAAATAATAACAATAAAAAAAGAAAATAATACGAGAAGTGGCATTTAGTTTGTCTTATGTCCACCCATGCTACTTGTGAACAATTTGCTTTGAAATAATTTTGGTTTGTGAAGTGTTTTGGGACAGATTAGGTCCACCATTAAGTTGCCAAAAGTTGTAACAGATAGAATATTCTGGATAATCACAATAATATGTGGAGTGTAATTGGTTTGAAGACAGTATAGCAGGAAAGCTGCATTCTGTAAAACATGAAAACACAAGTACAGACTGGAGTGCACAATGTAACATGAAATTTTCTTATCCTTGCTCTCTGTTTTTTTTTAAAACAGTTGTTAAATGCTTTTGGCCAATGCAGCTGTATTTTCCCCCTAAATTTCTGTCAGCAGCCTAGAATATTAACACAGCAAAGAATTGGTAATAAATGGGAAAGTTCTGTCTGAGAGAACTTTGAGTATGACATTGACAGTAACAGGAACAAATGTGTAATTAATGATATGGCTGTCAGGTTTGTGGAAATTAATTTAAGAGAAAGTACCTGACAAATTTAAAAGCAATCTTAAACTGCTTTAATAAAGAAGTCTAAAAAAGGGGCTTGAGGACTATTAAATTCTGAAAAGACAAAAGCCTAGCACAGAAGGTAAAATGACAGGCTATGTTGGTCAACCTGCGGTGGGTTGGCACCCTGCCCGGGATTGGTTCCTGCCTTGTGCCCTGTGTTGGCTGGGATTGGCTCCAGCAGACCCCTGTGACCCTGTTTGGATTCAGCGGGTTGGAAAACGGATGGATGGATGGATGTTGGTCAACAAACTTTAATTTTGCCCCAGTCGATCAAACACAAAAGGAGTGAAACTGCACAAGTACAGTTCTTTATGAAATTAGGAATGCTTAGCAGGTTGTGTGAACTATCTTGCCTTCTTAAGCTACTTTGAAGTACATGATCTAAAGTTTAAATTGCCTAGTGCTGCCACATTAAAGAATCTGATCATTAAATAGAGGACATTGTTTCAACATGAGTGACATACATAAGGCATTCAAGTGATAAATCTCTGTATAGATGGCTGGAGCAGAAAGAGCCTCACTGAGTCTTCGATGGAGATGTCTACACATTTACATAGTCCCTTTACTATCTGCCATAGACAAATAATACATTTCTTAATTTTCATCAAAAGCTTCTTTTAGCTACAGCAAGATCTAAACTGAAATTATTCAAAATCATAATTAAGATAAATCAACAACAATAACTAAAATAAGAAATGGACAGAGGCTAATAAAAAACTGAAACCAAACTTGAAATGGCAGGTGAAAATAGAATAGAAATGAGAACTAATTAAAATATGTATGTACACTAAAACAACCTTAGTTTCTACCAGCAAAAATTAACATTTTACTGCTATGGCAAAGAAAATAAAAATGAAATGTCTCGATAATTGCCGATTGATGGCACTCGTTTCCATTGTGATGAAGTGCTTTGACAGACTGGTGCTTGGACATATTTAATGGAATATTCAAGATTGCTTGGACCATATGGGCTGTAATATGTACAGTTTAGGATAACAACTGGTTTACAGAAAGTGCCATAACATACCATCCTGGCACATCTGGGTAATACTGTTTTTTTAGAGTACAGTTTATAGACCACAGCTCAACATTTAACACTATTATCCATCAAACCAAATCAACAAGTGAAATGGGGCTTAGACTCCAGCATGCATGGATTGGCAGCTTTATTTCCTCCATGCTGATCATCAACACATTTAATACACAACCACCATAACGATATACTGTATTATTTACCCTATACAACTCCAGGCACCTCAAATGCAATAAGGAGCCTTGGCTTGAGCTAGAAGAACTTTTTGCCCGAGTTGAGCTCTGTCAAGGTGGGGGATGGGACAGCTGGCTGCTTGTGCTGATCGATGCATTTACAAAACAAAAGATGCTGATGGAGAGGTGCGAAGGTGGGCCAGGATTACAAGTTTTTTCATAGGCTTCAGGGATTCTAGTGTTAAGTGTATTCTGGCAATAATTAGATAGATAGATAGATAGATAGATAGATAGATAGATAGATAGATAGATAGATACTTTATTATTCAGTGCATATTAGATTCTTCTGAGAAAACTCCCCTGGAATTAAGCTGAATAAATGCAGACTAGAAGAAAAGATAAGAAAAATCTTTTGTGTCTACAGCACAATCCTAAAATAAGGCCTCTGTCACTAATGCTTTCCAGACAAATCCAGATGTCCTTACTAAAATGTAGCTCATCATCTAACTGAAGTAGACAGGTAAATTCTGTTTTACATAAATGTCAACCCTACCTCCTTTTCTGTTATTCTCTATCTTTCCTAAAAAAATGTGTACCCATTGTGAAGATCAGCCCAGACCACAGACAGACACCAGTGGCCTCTTGCATAACGGCGTGCATAGAATTCACACTCAAACATGGCATATGGACAAAAGCAGAAATGTGCGTACACACAAAAAAATCCAAATGCATAAATCTGTGCGATCGCCAATTTCCACGTTCTTCCGCTACATAAATCTCAGTCAGCGTGAAAAGTAACACACGCGCCTGCTGCCACTCCCCAACTCCTCCCGGAATTATGCCTATTTGATTATGCAAATCAATATACATAGCCATATACATAGTCCTTAAGCTCAGCGTTCTGTGAAAAGGCAATGGCAAAAGCATGGGGGAACATAGAAGAATTTCAGCGAATACCAAGTGGAGGCAAGGAAAAACTTACTATTTGTTGGTTTAAACAGTGGTATAAACGACAAAAGGAAGTTGATCAAGGGACATAGACTGTCGGAGAAACTCGAAAGTTCAAGTTCACAAAGACGCATAGTGCCTGAAATAAAAAAGAAGTTGTCAGATATCAAAGTCGGAATGAAAATGCGAGTCATAGCCCACCATCTGAGTGTCATATGAAAGCTTACTAGAGAAAAGAAAAAAAAATAGGGACACAGTGAGAAAAATGCTCGAAATTCAACTTTAATCTTAAAATTTCCACTTTAATCACGTAGTTTATTTTGTCATTAAAATAGAACATCGTAAACTTCATCTTTGAATCGTTTAATTTACTAGTTTCTCAAAAACCATTGTAACTAAAGTAGCACGTTAAATGCTGTTTTGTATGTGTTCTTCTATGTGCTCTATGTGTGTGAATCACTATGTGCTTCTTAAACAGGCTTTCTCTTCCTCCGATAGGACACAGAATCCATTACATTCATGATATTACAGCTCTCTGAATAATTAAAATACTGAGATTTATACTGTACTTGATAGTTTCATGATGATAGGAGTTAAATCATTTTATTAAACATGTGAACACGTGGCACAGTGATATAGACGAGCTGGCGCCCTGTCCAGAGATTGTTCCTGCATCCTGCAAGATGCTTACTGTGCCATGCGTAACCCTCGATGAAATAATTTATTGCAGCAGTATTGTCAATTTCAATCGTACTAACCCACAATTCCTGTCCTTCCTTTTCTTACTCAAAATAACCGATCGTCACACAATCAGCTCTGTAATAGATGTTAAGCCATCTGTAATCTTAGAACGGCAATTCTTACAAACTTTTAAGGAACATTGAAATATCTTCGTAGTACATGTTTACTAGTTTACTATTATCCATCTATCCTTCCAGTGTCACGCCAGCCCCAGCAGGAACAATCCGTAAACGGAGCGCCAGCTTGTTGGTACCGCTGCAACACAAGTGTCCTCACATGTTTAATTATTAACAATATAGATTATTTAAATCATGTTAACATTTTATCTGTATAATGTAGTAAATATATTTTGCTGTATTTCTTCTTAAAAATGATATTGTCATCATATGTAAGTACACGCTTTATAAAGTGGCTGAGGTTGTGCAATATTATAACTGTATCGCAAGTTTACAGTAAGGTAATTGTACTTATAAGTACAAACAGTTCTACAAGGAGCACTTGATGGACTGATTAAGTGTGTTTATAGTTCTTGGGATGAAAATGTTTCTGAACCGCGAGGTCCGTACAGGAAAGGCTCTGAAGCATTTATCATATGGGAGCAGTTCAAATAGCGCATGGCTGAGGCAGCGTGTGCTTGATGCTGTATACCGATAATTCTCTTTCCAATCAGCTGCTGTAGAGCTGTGATTCCCCACTCAGATACTGTGGGATAAATAGTCTGAATGGTGCATTGAGAGGAACAATGCTAAAGCAGCTATGGTATTTGGAGTAATTTAACCATTCCGTGGACCATTATATAGTTAATTAATTGTAATTTAATTACAATCAGATGCCTTAAACTAATAAACAATATGTGGTTAATTTCAGTGTATTTGATAAAGCCGGGTCAGGGATGTGGATCTAGAAAAGGAAGGGAAACCACACTGGAACAAAAGCGCTGCTTTGACGCTGGGTGCGGCCAGTTTGCAAAACCGAGCAGAGAACTTGCGTACGCCAAGAATTTAGTTGACGTGAAAATGTGCGTGGCTTTACCCCAAGTTTAGGTTTTATACATTGCGATGTGAGTGTGGAAATGGGCTTATGCAACATTTTTGTGCGTACACACCATTTATACATGAGGCCCTAGGACACACAGAAATCCAAAACACACTTTGTTTTTATTTCCCTCTTAGCACACAGCACAGTACCCCCAAACAGTCACAATTACTCAGTCCTTTCTTTTCTTTTCTCTTCTTTTCCTTCTCTTCTGCCCGCCCCCACTCCTCCACGCACAAGCTCTGTTCTCTGCTTCCCAACTCCAGCTCCCTGAATGGAGTGAGGTGGCCCCTTTTATGTTGTGCTCCAGTTGCTCATTGATGACCTTCCTGCAGCACTTCCTGGTGTGGCGGAAGTGCTGCATGGGCACCTGGAAGCACTCCCAGTGTACCTGGTTCCTGTTCCGGCAGCACTTCCTTGTGTGGCAGAAGTGTTGCAGTCCATGGCTCCGGAATCATCTGGGCACCCCTTGGCGGTGGTCACAGGCCCCAACAGGGTTGAGCTTCTAAAGTGCAGTCCCATGGCCCTGATGCAAACCAGGGGGGCTGCCTCTTGAGTCCCGGGGGAAGGTACTGTCTCTCTCCCATACCTTCTATCCTCCAGCGTTCCGGATGGGCAGGAATCCCAGCCGTCTGCCACACCATCTATGTTATACTCATCCCCATCTTTGTTATTTAGGCAGGTTTCTGGATGTAGTGTTTAATAACCTCTTTCTTTCTTTCTTTCTTTAGCTGAGCAGTATGAGTATACACAGGTTTGGAGGGTAGACAGTTCCAGAGGCCCATCATTTATGACTCCTAGGATTGAGAAAGTCAGTAGTTGTGGTGTTCCTGCATGTTTATAGTCTCATAATGGTGTGGGAATTCATTTTATAATTTTAGGATAATATTATTTTGGTACAGGAAGATAATCAGTCATTACATAGGAATGTCACCCTTTTTGCTAGAAATCTCTGTAATCAAAGAACTTCTTTAGCATATTCCCTAGCAGAGCCCAAAAATACTTTAATTACAGATTGATTTTGAATAATAGCAAGAGATCTAATATACTTCTAATATATAATAACAAATATGGTGTAGAAGAAAGCAATTTAGAATAATAATAAGTAGAAATAAAATAACTTGCATATGAAAAGAATATTTCTTAAGCTAGTTATGTATATGGATGCAAAATTTATTAAATACACTGACCACAGTGACATATTGAATATTGATTGCTACCTACACACATAGATGAATGAACTAACCCTGCAGAGTGCCGATCCTGTACTTCACAATTCTGAGTTACTATTCAAATTTAGAAAATTAATGAAAGGAGGAACTTAAAAGACTTGAGCTGTTCCTCTTTTTTTGTTTACATATCATATGGCTCAGATTTCCAAAGCTTTACTTGTTTAATTTCAGTCCACAAGAGCAAATGTTATAGAAATACACAACAGGATCTCACAGAACTTATTACTAAAATAGATCACGTTTTTTCTGATACTCTCTGCCTTGAAATTTATAAAGACAACATGAGGAGAAAAGATGGATTTGATTTACTTTCTTCTCAGTATGTTGAAAGTATATTTTCTATAACCTGCTGTGGATGGTATGGACATGATGATTAAGATAGTAAACTTTAACCCATCAATCTATGTTATCTCAAGTAAGACCTGGCAAGTTTATGAAGGATGAGAATTCATTACTAGCCCAACTAGTGTTTTATACTCTCAAATTCTCCAATAGCTTGCTACGAACTTGTGACATTAGATCAGCATAGAAATGCCCTAATAGTGCATCCATTCCCTGAGTGGGGTAGAGAGTTTCTGTTGTGGAAAAACAAACATTCAAGAAAACAGCATATGCCAAAATTAAATAAATGTACATTTCTGAGAAGTGCTTAGTACTACTCTTAGACAGATCCAGGCCTTATTTCCTGTCAGTGCTGAGTTCAGGGATGGCTTTGGGCTGGTGCCAGTGGTACCTATGCACACGGGCACAGGCTTCCATTCACTTCAAACCAGCTATGAAATATCTTCCTTGACCAAACTGCTGGACAGCCTAAACTGCTATTTACATCATCGAATGTTAGTTTCATTGCTAACACATGAGAAGACAAACAGAGAGAGTGAAAGAAAAAAATGTCACAGTCAAACATTGGTAGTCTATCTTTTTCTTCACAATTTTGGGTGTTGCGACCCAGAAAACATTCAGACCCCTTCACCTTTTTCGTAATTTGTTATGTTGCAGCCTCATGCTAAAATCATTTAAATTCATTTTTTTCCTCATCAGACGATATTCAATACCCAAGACTGACAAAGCTTAAATAATATTTTAGAAATTTGTGCAGATTTAAATAAATAAATCTGAAATAAATCACATTGACACAAGCATTCAGACCCTCTGGTATGATCATTGAAATTTGGCTTAGTTGCATCCAGTGCTATTGATCATCATTGAGATGTGTGTACACCTGGTTTGGAAACCAGCGTCTATCAATTCAAATGATTGCACATGATTAGGAAAGGCACAAACCTCTCTATATAAGGTTCCACAGCTAATAATGTGCATTAGGACAAAACACAAGTGAGGTTGAAGGAATTGCTTGAAGAACTTAGAGACTGTGTTGAGGCACAGATCTGGGGACAGCTGCAAATAATTCCTGCAACAATAAAAGTTCCCAAGAGCATAGTGACCTGCTTAATTGTTAAAAGCAATAAATGTGGAACAATCGTGACTTTTCTTAGAGCTGGCTGCCCAGTCAAACTGAGTAATCAGTGGAAAAGGGTCTTGGTAAGAGAGGTGACACAGAACATAATTGTCACTATGGTTGAGCTCCAGAGAACCTGTGTGGAGTTGTGAGAAACATCCAGAAAGGCAGCCATCACTGCAATGCTTTAAAACTCCTAGGCTTTAAAGCAGAATTGTCCAGATGATACATGAAAGCCAACCTTGAGTTTTGCAATAAGGCACCTTAAGAACTCTCAGACTATGAAATATGGATCTATCTGGTCTGATAAAACTAAAATTGAACAAAATTGAAATGTTATGTGTGTTCTGGAGGAAATCAGGCACTGCTACTCAGCAGCATAATTCCATTCCAAAGGTGAAGCATTGTGACATCATCCTTCTATGGGGTTGTTTTTCAGTAGTATGGACTGAAGAACTAGTCAGGATTAAGGGAAAGCTGAACGGAGTAAAGTTCAGAGGTATCCTTGATGACAACCTGCTCCAGAGTGCTCTGAGGGTAGTGGTAGATACATCCTCAATCAAATAACTGGAACCTCCTGGACTATATGATTGTTCATTGGCATGATCTCCAGAACATTTTGATCACACAAGCAATTAGAGGATCAGAATGCTGGACAGACCGGTCCATCCTCCGCGCTGTACATAGACCACATACTATAAGACAATCCCTCAAGCCACACCTCAGCATTGCATCCTGTGCAAACATTGACACCAGAAATGCATTGACAAGTCACCTTTGCACTCAGCTTGAACACATTCACATCCCAAGCACGGATGGTGACATCTTGACTACCAGTCATGATGTTGATGAACTATGGACGCTGCAGCTCACAGCTCTGCAAACCTCTTCCAAGAAAGCCCTTGGATTTCCCAAGAGGTAGAATCCAGACTGGTTCAAGGAGTCCACAGACAAGATCCTTCCCCACCTAGAGGCCAAGAACGCAGCCTTTCAAGCTCATCTTGTGAATCTATCATCAGTTTCCCACCAGCAGAAGTGGAAAAAAAAATAGTTAATTACACAATACAGGTTCTTTGAAATCCAAAACAACTGGTGGATCAACAAGACTGCTGAAATCCAACATCACACAGATGAAAACAAGACCTGGGAGTTCAACAATGCCATCAAAGGAATTCATTGTCCTTCTCAACGGAGTGTAGCTCCAGTCCACTGATGGTGCGACACTCCTCAAAGATAAGCAACAGATCTTGGACCACTGGGCAGAGCACTTTCGAGAACTGTTGAACCAAATTGTCCCAGTGAATCCTTCAGTTCTCGAGAAGATCCCCATACTTCCCCAAGTCCCTGAACTAGATGAGTGTCCAGCTCTCCACATCTCAAGTCTAAACTGTCGCCCTGAAGAACAAGAATGCTCCTGATGAAGACACTGTACCTGTAGAAATATATAAGTATGGGTAAATTTATCCTCCTGTCACCTTGACGAATTTCTTTCCTCTGTGTTGAAGCTTGTCAAAAACTCATGGACATGCTACCATTATCGTCATCTACAAGAAGAAGGGGGACTGATAAAACTATGGCAATAGCCATAGTATTTCACTTCAGAAGTTTGGCAGGAAAGTCCTTAGCCATGTCATTTTTCTCTAGCTACTCTATCACAATGCAGTCAGAGTACTTCTGGAGTCATAAGCTGGCTTTCTTCCCAAACGCATCACAATTGATGTGATCTTCGTCATCCTAGAGCAGGCTTGGGAACACCAGCAAGATATCAGTTTTGCCTTCATCGACGTGCAGAAACCATTTGACACCATGAAATGTTTTGGGAAGTACTTCATAACTTTGGATGTTCGCCGAAATTCTTAACTTTGATCTGTCTCTTCCATGATGGAATGAGGGTGAAGGTCCTTGTTGGCGGAGAAACATCTGCTCCTTTTGAAATCACTGTTGATGTGAAAGCAAGGTTGTATCCTGCTTCTAGTGCTTTTCAACATTTACCTTGTCACCGTCACTCTTTTCTCCAGAAACGCGCTGGTCGCCTATGATGGAGTGCGGATCCAGTACCCACTGGATGGCAATATGATCAACCTCTGAAGATTGTCATCCCACTCAAAAACCTCCTCGACAATCATGTATGAACTCCAGTATTCTGATGATGTTGCCAGAGGTCCTTCAGAGGTCCAGTGAGTCCTTACACTCCACCTATTCCTGGATGGGCCGGGAAATTAGCACCTCCATGACATTGACCCTTCAGACTGCCTTCCAGCATACAGATCCTAAAATGGACATTAAGACTGGCAACAAGACACTGGGAAACACGCAATCCTTCCTCTACCTTGGAAGCCTAATATCTAGTGATGCCACTATGACTGAGGAGATTGTAAACTGCCTCCAAAAAGCTATCTTTGCATTTGACCACCTACACAAGAGTGTATTCTGTAACCAAAATCTCCACAGGGCAACCAAAGTTATGGTATATCACACGGTATGTATATCAACACTCCTTTATGGATGCGAGTCATGGACTCCATACTGCAAGCAAATCCGCAAAGAAGAATCATTCTACATCCACTGCCTCCAGAAGATCGTAGACATCACTTGGGATGAAAGGGTTCCATTCACTCTGGAACATTGTTCATCTACCGGCTTTGAGGCCATGCTGCTCAGCTATATCTTCTACTGGACCATGCATTCTATCTGCATGGATGAGTCTTGGCTTCCAGGGATGGTCCTCTATGATGAACTTTCTGAAGGATCCCAACCTCAAGGTGAAACAAAGAAACTCTGAAAGTACTACTTGAAGCATTCTCTTAAGGTCTGCGCCATTCCACACATGCAGCTTGACATACTTGCTGGGGACTGCACACTTTGGAAACAGACAATAATTGAAGGATTACACCACTTAGAACAACAAAGGACCCATCAACAAGAGTAGAAGAGAATGGCAAGTCATCACCTTTGAAACCAACCCACTGCTCCTGGGGGGCAATTCCCTTGCCCATCATGTCCCCTGGTCTGCCCTTCCCGAATTGGCCTGTTCTCCCACCAGCTTAAAAATAAGATGGGGAGTGATGGAGACAGGGTCATCGTCAGATTGACGGACAGCCATGAACAGTCAAAGGTTGTAGAAACCCCACATTTTTCCAGTTTTTATTGAAATGTAAGCAGTTTAAGGTCTCAATGTACTCTGAAATTAAAGCATGGTAAGGAAGACTTGCTTACTGCTTGAGACTATCTTCTCTGTGGGTGTTGTCTGAGCAATCCTTCTTTAAAAATAAATAAATTGCTTCATTAGTAGTGTAAATCTTAGCACCCACTGGGCTGCTATGTTCTAAATGAGTATTAAACCACAAAATTTCTACTTAATTGAGAATAATTGATGTTAAATTGGGCAAAATAGTGAATCATACAGGGAGGAATGAACACAGGATTTCTTTTCCATGCATAACTATACAGGTACAAGTTTTTTCTTTCTGATATATCCAATCTTATGCATATGTGCAGCCTGGTAAAAAAAAATTGGAAAGTTAGGTAAAGCCACAAACATTCTGCTTTACATCTCTGAATAACTTCTTTGTATTATAAATCAACAAAGTCATAATTGCCTTCCTGATGGAATAGAACATTTGGAAGGAATATTCATTTTAACAGTTGTAATTTTCCTAGCTGTTGAGAAATAAAGACACGATCAGTTTATGAAGACTACTTTAACAGTTTTCATAAGTTTGGTAAAGTTAAATTTGAATTGTTTTTTACATCAATGCCTAAAAACCCCTCCTAAATATGTTATCTGCTGTGAGACAGTTAAAGAAGTTTAAGGCTGATGTGCAAGGCTATTCAGAGGAAATATTAGATTCTTTCTCAAATTAGTCATGAGCCTTGACATTTTATACAACACCTGTAATACATTTAGAATATATGAAATTGGTGAAAACCATAAATATAGAGGACCCTGCTATCTCCCTAAGCGATCATTTACGTTCAAGTCCTTCCTTTACAATTCTCTAAATTAGACAGGGACAGATAAAATCTCTCTATATTTAAAATCCAACATCTGTCTGTATGTCTATCCACTTTTCACAAGAGAACTAACTTAACGGGTTTAGATAGAATTTTTTTCTATAATTTGCTTGAACATTCTGGTTGATTTTGCAACTTCTCTCATTGCGCTAAGTATCACACTTCGCTTGCGGTACTGATTTATTTGCACAAATCCTAGAGAGACGCAGAGGGCCGAGGCAGGACAGGGCCCTCCTCTCTCACGCTCCAACCTCAGGGCATATCTTACATTCGCTTAGCCAGCGAACAAGAGAACTACGTACTTCATGGATTTAGATCAGGTTTTTTTCGTTAATTTGATTGAACATTACAGTTGATTTTCCAACTTCTCGCTTTGGGTTAAATATCATAGTTTGCTTGTGGTACCAAATTATTTGCGAAAATCCAAGAGACATGCAGCAGGCTGAGGGGAGGTGGGTGGGGCCCTCATCACTCACGCTTCAGCCTCGGGGCATGTTCCTTACATCTGCTTAGCTAGCGAACGAGAAAACTACTTCATGGATTTAGATCAGGTTTTTTTCTGTAATTTGCTTGAACATTCTGATTGATTTTGTGCTAAGAATCATAGTTTGCTTGCAGGAGCGATATATTCGCACTAATCCAAGATAGAGGTTGCGGACCGAGGAGAGGGGGAAGCGTGAAATCAGAAGTGGGGAGCCGGGCAGGGCCCTCCTCACTTGTGATCCAGCCTCCATTCCAGTCGGTGTACTTCTGTGTTTTGGAGTGTACCTTGCCTCTGCTTAGCTAGCGATACCTGTTGGTTATTGATTTTTAACGTTTGTCCTGTTTCACTACTATGCGGGCGGAGCTGTGGGAGACGGCTAGTTGTTTATGAAGGGAACCACCTCTGTTTCCACATTCTATAATGAAGAAATCAAGAATTTTACATGCCACTAACCCTGTTGACAAAGACTGAGAACTCAGTAACAAACAGCTATCAACAGCTATTAAATGTACCTGAATGTATTATTTACATACTATATAAACATTTCTTTTCAGTTACTTTTGCTCCTGAAAACGTAATTACTGTATATTTAGAATTTTCCTAAAACATCATGACCTTTATATTGAATGTAGCCATAAATCTGATCTTAACCTAAAGAGAAAAAATATATTCTTCATAGGTATGCTGCCATATGGAATCATTCAGAGAAGCTGTACCACTCTTTTAATAGTACAGATCTGTGCAAAGTCTTGCAGCATATGCAGGAGTAGAAACAGTGAAGTGCAACAAAGCAGGATGTGAGACCAACATCAGGAATTATTAGTACACAAGAGACAGACTAGGAACAGGACATTACTGCAGTTTCTGTTTTCAGATGGGCCATGGAAAGCCTCCTGAAGTTTGTTGTGGAGTACAGTAACATATATACACATTACATTATAAAATGACCACTTAGAAAGTCTAGTCCTGAAAATAACTATAACTTTTTTTTAAGCCAATACCCTCCAAAATGTTGTACCATTTAATCAGGGTCCCCCACTAATATAAATTCGGTTTTGTGGAGTTAAGCATCTTAAATCATGGCTGCTACTACTAGTAGTAACATTTCATGATTTTGGATAATAGTAACCTATTTAATCAAACTTCTTAACTACAGCAGACTGTTGACACATATGTGATCAAGTGTCACATGAGATCTCCAGTCCACTTCCAAAAAAGTGAACTGTTATTCCCATTATAACAAGTATTTATAGATTTTTGCTTGTGTATGTGTGAGTCTGTGCCTTTTAATATTTCTTATGTATGGCAAGTGCTTTTTAATCACTTATTGTTAATATAAGAACAGTACGGTTGTTTGATATCAAATAAACAATAGCCTAAAATTTGCATACCTATTAATTTACAATAATTATACATACATATAAATATAGATCAAAAGAAGTGGAAAAATTATCACAAGTTGAATACAACTTCAGTTCAGCAAATAGGAAAACAACTCAATAACATGTTTCTGAGTCAATGGGAAGGCTAGGCCAGCTTCATGGCTACACAGTCTATTTCTAGTGTCATACACGTGTGAGTAGGAAGGAGCTGTATGGACCAAGGGAAGGTAATTCCACACCAGGCCAGGGGGTGTCGGGGTGCACTAAACCTTCTTCTGTTGTCTCTGCAGCCCAAACATGGGAAAACCTATCTGATTCAACCTTGATGGCATCACTTCTGGCGCACAGAAGAAAGTAACATTCAGTTCTGGTGCCCTGAAGAATGCCATTTCCGGTTCCGCCATATCATTTCCAGTCCTGGCCTTTAAAGCTGCCATGTTTTCATCAAAACATCAATTTAGTTGTGGACTCCAACCAATGCACATCAGTGCCGTTTTCATACCCTTTTACAGCCAGGGATATTATACGGGTGGCTGCCCCAAACCTTTTTTGAGAGTGTCGAGTCTATTTATTTCACACTAGGTTCAGCCTGTCATTAAGGAAAGATGAAGATTATCGAACATTGGTAGCTCTGTGCAAAACAAAACCTGTCTACTGATGATTAATATTAATGAACACTGAAATGGAATGATTATATTACTAATAATTGTTAACATTTGTTTTTGTCCCTTTTGTGTGTTGTGATGTGTCGTTGGTACATTTTATGATGATGTCTTCTGTATGATGTTTATTATTGAGGAATTTTTGAGACTTAACAGGTACTCTACTAAATTGGTCTACTCCCGCACTTTAGGATTACATGTAATGCACTCACACATACATAGAGATCTTAGTAAGACTGAAATGATGCCAATTGCTAGTCACCACACAATGTTCCATATAGGACACAGTTACACACACATACTGTATACATACACATACACATAGAGATCCTTTCAGACAACGTCTCAGGTGATGCTCATTGCCAATCTCCCCACAATATTCCACATTGGACCCTTTTCACATAAATATCTTTACGAGTGATACCAAATGCATGTTACTCATAGTGTTCTACACAGGGACTCACTAATACCATTACCCACAAACATACAGATGTCCTTGTGACACAAGAAGGCTCAGTCACTTTGGTTATAGGGACACTTTTTAACCAACAGTGTGTTACTTTTGCTGTAATTGGTCTGAATATCAAGTTGCAGACTTTCAGGCTTGACAACCCTGCAGGCAGAAAAGCAGCAATCTTCCCACACTAGGTGCCCTAATATTTATTATAATCATTCAAGATATAAAGACAAAGTAAAGAAATGAAGAAGCAATACAGTCTTTATTTAAGTATAAGAAATACCAAATAGAAGAAGATATAATAGAAAACAAAATAAACAGCAAAGTCTGCATGTATATAGTTTAAACGTTTATTGAAAATCAGCATTGTCAAAGATGGATCTTGTCCTGGGTAGGTAGCATAAAAGGACTTTTTTATGGAACATTTTTAAGTTTTGCTTTTTAAAAACTATGTTAAGTAATTCATGAACATTGTTTAAAATTACAATTAATTTCTCTTTTTGTAGGAACATTAACTTCATCATGATGATTACATCAGGGATCAGCTCTGAGCCGTTTCTTATTTGCAATGGTGATGGACTGGTTGACAGACAAGATTAGACAGGAGTCCCCGTGGACTATGATGTTTGCTGATGACATTGTGATCTCTAGCGATAGTAGGGAGCAGGTTGAGGAGACCCTGAAGAGGTGGAGATATGCTCTAGAGAGGAGAGGAATGAAGGTCAGTAGGAACAAGACAGAATACGTGTGTGCAAATGAGAAGGAGGTCAGTGGAATGGTGAGGCTGCAGGGAGCAGAGTTGGCGAAGGTGGATGAGTTTAAATACTTGGGATCAACAGTACAGAGTAATGGAGAGTGCGGAAGAGAGGTGAAAAAGAGAGTGCAAGCAGGGTGGAATGAGTGGAGAAGAGTGTCAGGAGTGATTTGTGACAGACTGGTATCAGCAAGAGTGAAAGAGAAGGTCTACAGGATGGTAGTGAGACCAGCTATGCTATATGGGTTGGAGACTATGGCACTGACCAGAAGGCAGGAGACAGAGCTGGAGGTAGCAGAGTTAAAGATGCTAAGATTTGCACTGGGTGTGACGAGGATGGATAGGATAAGAAACAAGTACATTAGAGGGTCAGCTCAAGTTGGACAGTTGGGAGACAAAGTCAGAGAGGTGAGATTGCGTTGGTTTGGACATGTGCAGAGGAAAGATGCTGAGTATATTGGGAGAAGGTTGTTAAGAATAGAGCTGCCAGGGAAAAGGAAAAGAGGAAGGCCTAAGAGAAGGTTTATGGATGTGGTGAGAGAGGACATGCAGGTGATGAGGGTAACACAGCAAGATGCAGAGGACAGAAAGATATGGAAGAAGATGATCCGCTGTGGCAACCCCTAACTGCAGCAGCCGAAAGAAGAAGAAGGAAATTAACTTCATCAGGACTGTCATGGCTCCTCCCCAAGCACAGTCTGAGTGCTTCAAGTTTAAAAACTATTGAACTAGCCTAACAATAATTTTTTATTATAAGGCAAACTTTGTTATAGTATTAATGGCACAAGTGACTTGAGAATATAAACTGTTTGAAAATATGCTAGTGGTAAGAACAATTTGTGTCCTTATTAGTAGAAATCTTTAATTGTGGACGAGACTTCACTGCCACAGCATTTGAAGCATTCAATGTTGCTATTTACAAATGATGAGACATTAATTGAGAAGATCTTATACTCATTCAAAAGGAGTGTAAGTCATAAACTTAATACTTAATAATACACCTTCTTTGCAAGTATATGTATTTATTCTGGAGTATGTGTTTTTCATAAAGGTGATCGCAGGTACAAATGGCAGAAATAACCTTTTCCACAGAGTGGCTGGGCTATCCTTTACAGATAATGTGAGGTGCACCCACATCTGGGAGAGGCTTGGAGTAGAGCCACTGACCCTTCACATGGAGAGAAGCCAATTCAGGTGGGTCATGCCTCCTGATATGGATGCCTCCTGGACGCCTCTCTGTGGAGGTTTTATAGACATGACCATCTGGGAGGCCACCTTGGGGAAGTCCCTGGGCTCGCTGGGAGGATTATATCTCCTAGCTGGACTGGGAACACCTTGGGATCCTACAGTATGAGTTGGTAAGTGTGGCTGGGGAAAAGGATATTTGTGCCTCACTGTTTTTAGACTGTTTCCCCAGCAATAAGAGGTAGAAAATGAATGAATGAATGACTGAATGAATGAAATTAAAAGTCTGAGGTACAATGCAAAGCTTAATGTAAAATCAAGCAAAATGACAACAAGCTTCAAATGTTTTAATCTTTTTATACTAATTTATTCTTGTTATTGGCATAATTGATAAAATATTTATAGGCTGTTAATACATGATTATAATGAAAACATAAACTAAAGGGTAATCAAGATTTCCAGGTGTATCCGTCAGTGCGTAGGGAGAGACACTTAAAGCACCATCATTCTGGAATATCCCTGTGACTAAGTCTATCTATCTATCTAAGTCAGTTCTTCTTGGTAGAGGTCACCATATTTTTAGCCAAAATATTTTGGTACTTAGTAGAGTTCATGATTTCACTGATATTTGGAGCAAATACAGTATATTAATGATCCACCTCAATTATGTGTGAAGATAATTTCTCCGTAATTATCCTTTTGCTAACACCAAACATACTGATTTCTGCCACTCAAGATGAAATATATTATCTAGGGGTCTAGAAAAACTAAATTGAAAACCATCAACTCATTGATATATCAGTATTTTCATTTTTAATTAAAACTGAGGAATACAAGAATTAGAACTAAGAATTAGGGTCTGTGATACCTTTTAATGTGTATTAACAGTTAAATTTTCGATGTACAGTGATCCACATTGAATCAGAAAATATGTTATCTGTAGGAAATAGTTTCCTCACAGTAGTGCAGGGAGGGTCACTTAACAGACAACTGAATAAAGGATTCATCTGACATTTCGCACAGCAGGTCACTTTTAGATATGAATCTGATAAAGCAAAGAAGCTGTATTCAAAGTACATACAGGCTGCTTGAAGTCTGAAACAGGAAGCCTTCAAAGAACAAGTAAAGCACAGGCCAGCAATAAAGAGCACATGCTTGTCTGACTCCCCACAGCAAACGTACTCTGAAATTACGTACCAAAGGACGCAGCTCCACTGTGAGGCACTCGGCTTTAAATGAAGAAACATCTGCTGTCAGTTTTTTCAGCTGCTGTGGAAAGTTCCACATTGGGTTTCAGGAGCTTTCCAAAGACACTTGGAACTCCATAATTTCAATGTCATGCATTTGTAATAGTCAAATGTTTGGTAACTTTAAAAAACAATAAAGCATGAGCCATTTATAATGGCAGTAACTTGTTAACAGTACTGTTGAACTTGTACATAAAAATTAAACGTTCTGTGTTATATTAAATGTATGTGCAGGCCTCTCAAGGATTGTAAAAATCCTTTACAAAGCATTGATAGTCATTGGAAAACTTAAGAAAACTGGCACATACAATATCCACCCCACTCCTTGTACCATCTTTTTAATACTGACATCTTGCTTGGTCTGAAACCTGAAAAAGCAAGACAGGAACATTTTTTGGAAGGTGTGCATGTGCAGCATAAAACAAACTAATACAGACTCAGACACTGATCCGAAATGCATAGATGTCTTTTACTAGCGGAGAAAATCTATACAACGTTACCACATGGTAACTTTATAGAAAGGACACCATAGCTGAGAAATGATTTGGGAAAGAAGTGCTGTGTCTGTCACATTTTTTTGCTGTCTATACATTTAACACCCATCCCTTAAATAAGCATCTGTTTACATCTTAAAAATGCCAAGTCAAAGTCCTGAACTCAGTCATACTGAAAAGTGTTGTCAGGATCTAAAGTTTACTGTGCATGGAAGACATGTTAGCAGCAGAATTAAATAAAAAAAGTTGGTTGAGATCATTGTGTCTAAAGAATTTTACACCAGTTACCAAATATGCTTTTTCCATCCTAGATATTGAATATTTAAACAACAAGATGAATAAGCAAATGAAAATTGTCATATTTTAGGAGAGATCCTTGCAGAAATCTAAAAAATCCCTAAGGGTTCACAAATTTTTTGACGCAACTATAGATGCAACTGCCTGGAAACTGAAAATAGGAATTGTAGATGTAAAAAAAAGCACTTTAGGTGAGGCCATTGGCATCACTATGTTGTGATATGACACTGCCGTGCAACTGACTGTGTCAACAAATGAAATTAAAACACGCTTTTCATGATACACTTAATTTTATATTTAATAAAATGTCTCTTGCTAGAGTATTCTCTAGACAGAAATACATTTAAATGTAACTTTGCTGTTCAGTCAGAATTTAGGTTACCTTTAGGGTTATCAGATATTGTTAACTCCATAACTTGAGTGGTCATTATGGTGTTTGTCATCCAAAACTAATGGGACTTAATTCTCCTAGTTTCTATAATGAGACATGAGAAATTAAGGCAGAAATTGGTATATACTTTAATATGTGTTACTTGTGAAATAATGAGAAACTTTTGGTAATTATTTTTAGTTGAAGACTTTGACATGCCTTTATATTACATTATTGAAACCTATAAGGACTAAAGATGAGACAATTCTGTAAATTTGTTTTGCCTTGACTTCAGCGAAAATGCAGAAATGTTTGGGAATGGACCAATTATTGTGGCCAATAATGCAACCTGAGCTGTGAGGCAGCAGTACTAACAACTGCACCACAGTTGTGACATAAAATTAAGTCCATAATCTACCAGGGCCTGCCTTTATCTCTCTCTGTGAAGCCTGAGCTCCAACCACTATAACTAACTTACATCCACAGAGTCTGTGATGTAAGGGATCAGTATTATATAATTGTGTGTGTGTGTGTGTGTGGGGGGGGGGGGGGGTGCTTTTCCTGTCACTACCCGAACTGTGCTATATAGAGAGATGAGTAATATGCTTAATCCAGCAGATAAGACACAAAGTACAATGCATCTATGCAAAACAATTAAGTATTCTTATAATAGTTTCATTACAGTCAGCTAATGTACCCTTTTTTTAATTGCATGTCAGGTGCAAATTGGGCTTGAGCACTGAACAGGTAGTGACATCACGTATGTATGTACATGCCATAAATTAGTCATAAACAGATTGGTCAGCACTATAAAGTGTGAGGTGGAGTTCACTTATAGTATGCATGGTTAAAAGTTCTGCACATGCGAGACACAAATCAAGCATGTAGCGCAGATTGGGCAGCAACAACTCAATGTTTTTCCAGGCCTCACAACACTTCTGGGGCAGTGGGAAAAATGAGTTTGCCTAAGCCGGCCGCATGGCAAATTTCCAAGGAAAAATTTGACAAACAAGGTCACCGGCAAACCCAGCCAATTGGAATCAAAAGATTCTTTTGGACATTTCACTGATCAACACTAATAAGCACACATACATCAACTATGCAACATATTTTCAGAACAAACTTTTCAGGTTTTCTCTGGTATTGAACATTGTACAATATACATATTTTGTCTGTAAATGTATCTATTTATTTATTTTAATTTTTATTTATTAATTTTATTTCCTGAAAAAATGTAGCATACAATCAAGTTGAACTTATACAACAATTGACTTCATAGTCAAACTAGAAAAAAAAAATCAAAAAGAACTCAGTAAAGTAAAAAAGAAAGCAGGATCAAACAAATTATAATAATAAAAAAATACAAAATCTAACAAAACAGAATTTAACTCCTACACGAGAGAAAGAGGAGAGCCAACAACATGGACAAAAATGAATAATTAGAAAAAAAAGGGAGAATTCCTTTTCCATGATACAAATCCTTATTTTAAAGTGTTATTAATTAGATCTTGCCATATTTTAAAAAAGTTTTGAACAGATCCTTTAAGCAAGAATTTGATTTTGTCTAGTTTCAAATAGTATAGAACATCAGTTACCTGTTGACATATAAATGGTGGGTAGGGATTCTTCCAGTTCAGCAAGAGATGTCTTTGTGCTAGTAGTGTGGTATAGGCGTCTCCCATGTCAGGTACATTACTGCCACAAGTGCATCGCTTGCGTGGCCTTGAAGCATACATAGTTATCAAGTAGTCTCCACTTGTTGTACTTGGAGCAGATTCACCTGTTCCGCGAATTGGCAGACCGCTTCAGCCATGTTCACTTGATCGGCCATCCTGCCAAATATGCCATTTGTGGCCATTGGAAAGATACTGCAGGACCTCAGGGAGAAAATATTGGGGTGTCAACCCTGTCGTCTACTTTTAATTATGATTGCAAAAGTTTGCTCGATAGCACTAAACAAACAAAAGTCAGTGTCCAAGCTTGTGATAGTCAGGGTGGAAAGGAGCTCCATCTTGTGGTGTGTTCTTGTCACGAGTCAGTTGTCCTCAGCTTTACTGAGTGTTCCTGTACATGACAGGGGGAGGGAAAACGTGAACGTGACTGAGAGAATAAAACTGAAAAAAAGCTAACTTTTCCAAGTTATAATTGGGGGTGCTTTTCCTTTCACTACCTGAACTGTGCTTTATAGAGAGGCACGTAATATTCTTAATCCAACTCAATAAAACTGAGTACAAAAAATTCAAGTGATGGTGAAATACGAAGAAGGCAGATTCACCAGCGTTTGTGTGTCAGCTTTTATCCCTCTAGATCAGAGAATTTCCAGTTTGATTGTCTCAAAACACCACTCACATCCACAGTTATTCCCCATTTCAAATAAAAACTAACAGCGTCAGATCTGGGGGGGGGAGGGGGGGTATGTTGTATCGTGATTGTGACTGAGAGAATAAAAGTGAAAAAAAATCCTAATTCTTAAAAGTGCCATACATTTACATCGGCTGTTACAGATTCAAATCAAATGTATGCTTTTATTATATAATAGTAATAAAAATTGAAGCTCACTGCTCAAAATGGTAACTGGTGGACCAGGGAATTGAACCAGCAACCTCTTGATTATGAGTCAGCAACTCTTACTGCTGCACCACCCATGCACTCATGTCATTGACATACCCTAAAGCAACTTCTTTTTTTCAATTATATTCTTGAATAAGGGCACACTTGTTTTGTTATTCTTGAACCTTTTGTGAAAGTGTTTATTGTATATTTGGACTTCAGTTTTCACACATTATACACTTCATATCTACATTTTGTCAATTATTACTAAAACATGAAAAATGTTTCTGTTTTTGCGATGTGTTTACATAGATCGTTTGTAGACACGGAATGCACATGAAATGCATGATTTCCAAATAATGATATATTATTTACCCTTTACAACTCTAGGCACTTCACTTCACAAGATAAACACTGAGCACAGAGAACCTTTGCAAATTGAGCTGCGGAAGTGGGTTGGGGGATGGGATAGCAGGCTGCTTGCTGCTTGTGCTGATCGGCACATTTACAAGATAAAACACACTGACGGAGGGTGTTAAATGGAAAGAGTAACCCCTGTGTTTAAGAAATTAAACTGGAAATATACTAAAGAAAGAAATGTGGTCCCTTAGAACCTCTTTGAATCAGAAACCAGACAGGAGAAAGCGTTTTCCGTGTGCCTTTAATTTCTCTTCATAAAGAAGTAAACAGTCCGTTACAACAGTCTATCAAGGGATGATTCCCTGAGCAGAGCTGTCACAGAATGGTCACACAGCAAAGTTACAGTCCCATATTTATAAACAATTGAATTTAAATAACAGTGCTGAATTAATGCTTATCTATCACCTAATGTTTACTCTAATTGGTTCATTAGCTTACACACCTATCTGACATTTATTCTAGTGGGTTAAAAGACATGAGATGTTTTCAGCAGAGAGCACAGCCACCTTACATACCCAAAATAAAAGTTCCCTTCCACTACATTCTTATCCTTCTTCACAAACATTTATTAAGTTCAGCTTTTACCTTTCTTTTATGAAATTTTCTGTATACATGACAACTGTCAAGTCTTAACCCATTGAATACATTGAATCTTTTAAGAAAGAGTAATGGTTTTGAATCAAAGTGGAAAGAGATTGAATTTATTTTCAGCAAATGGTAATAATGCTATTATTTATAGAGAAAATATGCATCTTTGACAGTAGTTCAGAGTATTAATTTGTTATGAGAACAAAGGAATAATAAAAATAGTCCTAAAGGCAGAGCTGAAACCCATTTTAAAGAACTGAATTTAGAAATTCACCTACCATTAGGTTTACTGGTGTAACCCTATGGATGGGACACTGCATGATAATAAACCACATCTTTTAATTATTCCCACATATTTCTGCTTGATGATGATAAAATAGGTGAAAAATTGTGTATGATAATAGTTTCCACTAGGCAATGAGGTAAAGGATAAACACTATAAAAAAACTACATATCATTATGATGTTGGATGTCTTGTGATAATTCTCTCATTATAAAACAACAGAGTTTATTGCAGGCATTAGAGCGACACCGTGGTTAAAGCTTTAGAATTTATTAGAAGTAGTTCATAAATTTTGTTTTTGATGCTGACATGGACTCAAAGAATATGAAAATTAAGATTATTTAGGTACAGAGAAGAAAAATCCTTTATATTCATCCTGGATATAGTCTGGGTTCTTACACTTAAAAGCAGAAATGAATGACTACTTAAACACATACATAGAATTCAACCAAAGGCTGATAAGAAAACCCTGTGTACTGATTTTTATTTCATTTTTGATTTTTTTGTATGGCAAATGTGCATGTCATTTTAAAAGCCAGTCTATACGGCAATATGACAAATAGGACGTTGTAACTATAGTGATGGGTCTTTGAAGATTGAAGCTGTATTTCTCAATCTTGGTACTTCATGCTTAAAAATTGATGAAGGAGGGACAGCTGTCAAGTTAGCCTAATAATATGTCACACTAGCAGTGGTGTGTGTTGTGTGTCATTAAAATCCAATGTAAAGGTATGTCATATTAGGGCATGCATTGTTCTATGAAGCAGAAACTGGAGAAAAAATAGAAACTAGACTGAAAGAGATTAGCTTCTGCTTTTAGCAGCAGAAATAAACAGTCTATATGTGCTGTGCTTAGGTAACTAAACCGAAAAAAGAATATTCTGAGAATACAAATTATTCATTCTGGAGTATATCCACAATTTTAAAGTACATCAGTGTGAAAATTATAGGATTTATATTTACATTTCACACAGTGGCCCAAAAACCTGAATTGGACAGGTGTATCCTCCAGGGTGTGGCCACAAAAATATCTTTCAATAAAATAACATACTGTATTTTCTAAAGTTTGGCTAAGAAAGATGAGACGTGTGGCTCATTGAAACCAAGAAAACAGGCAAGGGACAGGTAATCATAATTTTAAAAGAAATGAGCCAAAATTAAAGCTTAGAAAAAATGGCAAATCAAAAGTTCCTGTAATTCTTTTCATATCATTTTATTTCTTTCAGGCATGAAGCAAACTTGTTTCTTTGTTTAAGATTTGGACGAGTTACAAATCTAACCCTAACCCTTATGTAACACATCATACCATTTTCTAAGCCCGCTTAAACCTGAACAGGGGCAGGCAAGCATAGGGTGCAAGACAGAAACAAACCCCATGGACAGGGCACCAGTCCATAGCAGGGTGAACACACAGAGGTCAATTTAGTGTTGCCAACCCATCTAACCTGCATGTCTATGGACTGTGGGAGAAAGCTGAAGCACCCACACAAACATAGGAACATCATGCAGACTCCACCAGGGAGGACACTGAATATGAACCCTGGTCTCCTTACGGTGAGGAAGCAGCACTACCACTGCTCCACTGTGTTGCCCCATTTCATAGCATGGCATCAATTAGTGAATGTCATAAGTTGTGTGATTGGGTGCAGTAATGGCAGGTCTCAAAAATAAAAGCTGAGATTCCAACTAGATCATCCTTTTTAATTTAATTCAAAGGTTCAACAAAAAATCAATGCAGGACTTGAGTTAGTATTAACCTCGAAGGAGGCACCAAGCACAGTCAGTTTAATTTACAAGTGCCAAACTCGTTAACTATGGATAATATGGACAAAGACAATGCTAAACAAGTTACACTGAACATATACTGAGGGAGCTCCACACACCATGAATTATCATTTTATTTGTCTTTGGTTTGGTAGACACGTCCTACATCCACCGTGATGTTTGTATTGCATAAACTGTTTGAACAGGTTCGGTCTGCTTCTCTGATGCACTGTTCTGGTGTTAAGTCTGTAATTAATATAGAGTATGGCATCCACTGTGGTGTTTAAAATGCTGAATCAGTTTTTTGTCTGGTTGTATTTTTGTGATTTTCTTTGTGTGGTTTCTGAGTAAAAGATCTATTCTATTGATGTAGCGCAGGATGGCTGCCCATATTGACACTGATTTCTTGTTATGAACCATCTAGTGCTTAACTGATTACTGCCACTGCTGTTCCTTTACTTTCAATTATTTTGACATTTAATTTAAAAAAAAATAGTTGTTGTAGCCAACACTTAATTAAGAATTAATTTGATTTTATATTGGAAATTCCTATTGGCAAATACCTGCCCACAGAAATTCAAATCCCACCTTAAGATTTGGTTTGATTTTCCAAAAACTTATGGGCCTAACAGTGCAAGTGCTGACCAGGTCCTCATTTGAAACCAAAATTCTAGCTTCCTCTCACCTTATACTGAGGTCAGCATGATTAAAAATTGCCTGATGAAGTAAAGTGTAACAACCAACTGACCCCCCACCTTCTTCCACATCCTTGAGTAGTGGTGAACCCTAATTGAAGGGACAACAAAGAAATAAATTAATTAAACAAAATGCACAGTAGTGCAACAGTTGGCCAGCAGGTAGAGGAAAGTGAAGACTAATAAGTTAAGTTAATCTGCGAAGCAGAAAGTTCCAAGAGGACTAAGTTAAAGAATGATGCCTTCCAATGAAATGAAGTTATGCAGTCAGGTGATCTAGAGCGAGAGACCAGCAACAGTTTTGTAGCAATAGTTGTTAGAGCGATTATGTTCTGCTGTAGTATAGAAAGGGAGAGATTGGAGAAATCCAAAAAAAGGAGAACCTGAGGAGACAAGGGAACATGCACGGAGAGAATTGAGCAGGGAGATTTTCCCAAAAAGAAGCAACTGGGGGACACTGCCAGAACATGTGAAAGAAAGCGCCAGGAACGTTTAAAGAGCAGACATGACAAAGTGGGCCTAGAGTCAAGGCCATTAACATTTGGTCATTTTTTGGTTTTAGTTTTTCAAAGTTTCTTTTTATTTCTTATTTTAGCATTGCATGTTGGATATCACTTTGTGTTTTTGTTTTTAATGACTCTGGTCATATTCTTTATGATAATGGAGGCCATTGTTGGTCATCTGAGTGTGGCATGTGATGCCTTATAAAAAAGGCCAGCATCCAGTACTCTACATCCAAACTGGGTAATTTAAAACAGTAGCAAATCTGCTAATTAGTGTTATTTACAGAAGGAATTCCTTAATAACAGTTAGGACCACTCATACTTTATTTTTGCTTTACTACAAATTTTGTCCATTGTATTGTTTTTTGTTAATTGAAGCTATTGTATTCCGGTATCTGACAATGATTTTTTTTATACCTATTCACTTGTTATACCACTTGAAACATATTTCATGCCCTGATCATCCTGCTACTTATTTTTAGGTTCTTTTGACCTTAAAGTTCTATCTTGGACATAATACTTTTAACTGTAGCCAAGAGAATGATTCCATGGAAGAGTGGTAAAGGGTCAATATAGCTCCTCTGTGCCAAAGAGTGAGAGTGCAGAGATCCAACTAAGGATCAGTTACACTGAACACATAATTAAGGATCTCCACACATGTTTGCAGAAAGAAGATAGCAAAGAGCTGCAGACCTCTCCCTTTCTAAGACTTTACTGGACTCAAGATGCAGTATCCTTCAAGGACCACTAGATGCCACTGTGAGCTAGCACCCCTCCAAGAAAAAGTAAGGCTGGAGCTTGAAAATGTGCTGTAGAATTGCTCAATCTGCCTGTGCTACAGGGAGTGTAAAGGTGAGAGGCCAATTAGGCACATACATGCACACATACACTGAAAGAAAGAAAGAAAGAAAGAAAGAAAGAAAGAAAGAAAGAAAGAAAGAAAGAAAGAAAGAAAGAAAGAAAGATTCTAGTAGTGTAGAGAAAAACAAAAAGAGTGAGAAAGGTGACGAATTTTCTATTTTAGAAGATATGAAAAAACATTCAAAACAAACATCTTTAAAGGTAGCCTTACTGGCACAGTGACTTTTTATTCTTTTCTTTTAATTGATTTATTTCACTTAATATATTGAATTCAAAGTTTCATTACAATGTAGACATACAGCACAATGTCTTCTTTAGACCAGATACCATTTCTATTACCCTCCCAGAGCAAAGAGAAAAATAAGCTGTCACTCAGAGATACTGAAATAACGAAAATATTAGCAATTGTTCAGCATTTTTAATTTACTCAGGACCGCAGGAACATGAGAATAGTTCCTGCTAAAGTGAACATAATTTTTTACAATTTTAAGTAGGACCTTTCCCCTTTGTATTGTGTTCAGCATGTTAGAAATCTTCCAGTTGAATACTGTAAGTTAAAATACATTGTGCTAGCAGAATAATGTAAGAGCATCTCAATATACCGTATATTGTTCCTTAAGAGTAATCCCCCATCAACTGTAATTTCAAATTAAGCTGTTACAAAAAAGAGATTATAGAGAACCCAAAAACTGTACAAAGGACAATTCCAAAGCCACTGACCTAGTGAAGCACGTGACTGATGACATTCCAAACATTTAGGGTCATAACCTAGATACATTTTAGATGCCTGAGTGAGTGACGATGTGCCCAATGTATAGTTTTACATTGGATTTGACTGTTTGGCAGAAATTGAGGAAGAGTGCATTCTGTCTACAGCTGACTTTCATTAATTATCTGAGAATCTACTTGAAAGATCTTATAATCTGAGACAGTGCTGGTAATATGTACTACCCATAGCTTTATCACTGCTGGAAAGAATATTTTCCACAGTAGATATTGAGGGAAGGTTAGGCATGTTGGTTAGGATTCTAATAAAAAAGCAACAAACCTGCACGTACATTAAAATACATGTTCTGAATATAGATAATTTCATGTGTGTTCCGTGTCTACAACGATCTGTGTAATGTAGGATGACAGGAAATGTAAGGCACACTTCTTGAACACATAGCTAAAACAGAAATGTTTTTCATGTTTTAGTAATAATTGACAAAATATAGACATGAAGTGTATAATGTGTGAAGACTGATGACCAAATATCAAATAAACACTTTCACAAAAGGTACAACTATATTCAAGAATATAATTGAAGAAAAACTAGTTGGCTTTGGATACAAGGTAGATGCAGTATGTCTGCTTGGTTGGTTCAGTGGTAACAACTGCTGTCTCTTCATCAAGAGGTTGTGAGTTCAAATTCATGGTCCTCCAATTACCATTTTGAGTAGTGAGCTGCTATTTTTATTACTGTTATATAATAAAAACATACATTTGATTTGAATCTGTAACAGCCAGTGTAAATTTAAGGTACTTGTAAAAGTTAGTTAGTTTTATTCTCTCAGTAACTTGTTTTGTTATACCACCTATTTATTAGAAAACAGTGTCAGATCTTGTGCGTGTACATGGGACTGGGAAAACTGGGGAAGTTGGTATGAGTGGTCTACATCAGGGGTCCCCAACCACCGGTCCGCGACCCACTACCGGGCCGCAGCCGTCTGACAGCCGGGCCGCGAGAGAACTGCCGGCAACGGAGACTCACTCAGACTTTTCAGAACGCTTGGCGGGCGGGGCTTTGCAGCGGCGCAGAGAGAGGAGAGAGTATTACAACAAAGTATTGTTACGGTCCCGACAGTTTCCCCATATGACACGAGTCTATAGAAATCGCGTTACTACGAAGTACATTCAGCAGATGCTTTCATTACAACGAAGTGACCTTGAAATGCTTGAACGAATCATCCACAGAGCAGTTAGATCTGTGGTTGCATGCTCAGTTGTGCACGTTTGCACAACGATCCCCAAACAGAAACATTGTAAAAAAAAATTCTTTCTTCGAACTTTCCTCGTACTGTTTTTTTTTTTTTTTGCTGTTTTTGTTTTCTGTGGTTTTCAGTGATACCTTTTGCTTATTGCTTGTCAACATTTGAAAAACATCCATTGGAATTTAACTCATTGTCACCCTCCTATAGAAACGGCAGACACGAAAAAAACGATAACAGTGTTAATGTTTGTGATGTGCAATCTGTTGGAATGGCAAATGCAAAGCATATGTCTTTGTTATATGCAAAAAAAGAAGAAAAATCTCGGGTTGCAAACGTATGCGAACTGCTTAATAACTTAATAATAATTGAAATGTTATGTAAATTGTGTATAAAACTGCTACCACCCCAGCCCCCACACCCCCACGACCGGTCCGTGGAAAAATTTGCATCTAATAAAGTGGTCCTTGCTGTCAAAAAGGTTGGGGACCACTGGTCTACGTGACTGGGAATAACTGTGGATGTGAGTGGTGTTTTGAGACAATGAAACTGGAAATTCTTTGATCTGGAGGGATAAAAGCTGACGCACAAATGCTGGTGAATCTGCCTTCTTGGTGTCTTCTTGTTATCACCTGATTTTTTTTTTATTCAGTTTTATTTTTGAGTGCTCCTGCTCACACTGAATTAGTATGCACCTTATGGTCCATGATGTCAAAGCTTCACTGACAAAAAAAAGAGAGACATAGGTATATATGAAATTTGGAATAATTAATTTTATGACCTGTATAGTACATTTCGGAAAATATTATGGCACTGATGCAACATTATATTCATTCGCATACCTTCATTCAGTTTTAGTCAGAGTCTGCGTTTGTTTTATTTTTCCCAATCTTGAACAGTCTCCACATTTTGGTGTATGGTGGTATTTCTTTTGTACACCAGGACATGCACAGGTAAGAACAGTACAGAGAGGTCAGTTCCGTGCTATATACAATCATCAAATTCAAATGTTAACAATTCCCACACACCCAAGGATCGTCCTTCCTACATTTACGACATGTGTACCTGTTGCAGTGTACACACCTCTCTCTATGCTGTGGTTCCTATTACATTAAAGGAGCACCTGACAATGAGTTTTCTTTCCTGAGGGAAGCAGAGGTCTTGGAACAGATTGTGATTGCTAAGCGAGTCTGAAAGGAAAGAGAGAGGGTTCATCCCAGGAGGGCATTTATTATTTTACTTCATTAAACACTGTGTGGAAGTTTGCCCATATAATATCTGTGATGGAGGGTGTAATGGTGACTCCTAAGTATTTGAAAGAGTTAACAAGAATGAAGAAAGGAAAAGAGAGTGACTGAGAAGCATGGTTTATAGGGAGCAGCATAGATTTGCTCCAGTTCATTTCAGAGCCTGATAAAGATTCATATGTACAAAATAATGTTAATATGTGAGAAACGTTGGAAGGGACGTTTCCTAGAAACAGAAGAATGTCGTCAGCATATAAAGATACCTTGTGGACTGTGTTATGAGCCAGAATAGGTATAAAAGCAACTAATGCATGCAGGGTGACGGCTAGAGGCTTCAGTGAGATAATGAAAAGCAGTGGAGATAGCGGACAGCCCTGAACACAAGAAAGGAGCATGACAGATCTGTTTGTTAAAACAGAAGCCATAGGACAAGCATATAATGATTTAACCAAGTTGAAGAGTAAAGCATTAAACCCAATTTCACTCATGACTCTCCACAAAAACTTCCAGTCGTTCCTGTCAAAGGCCTTTTCTTCTGGCTGCATGCCATCAGGAACTGAAGCTTTGTTTTTTACAAATGAGTTTATGGTGGTTATGATTTCTTCAATTGAGACTGGGACCACCAAATGGGCTGCATCAATTTGTGTAAGTTTTGGTAAACCAATAGATTTGAAAAAGCCATCCATTAGCTCTGACGACAGGGTTGATCAGAGGTGAAATGTTCAGAATAAAAGTTCAGGAAAGTCCTGTTAATTTCTCAGGGCTGGTTAGTGATATTACCAGATTTTGACATAACTTGGGAAATAGAGGCTAATGAGCCACATCTGCATAATCTAAGTGCTAACAGCTTGCTCAGCTTAGCACCAGAGAGATTGTAGTGAGTGCATGTGTGATGAATTTTGAACTCCATACATCTCATAAGGAAGTCATTTAACTCAGTTTATGTAATTTTTAGCTCATGTGCTGGATCAGAGATATGCGGACGGGCATTTTCTAGAGTATTCCAACGATTCTCCAGATTGCTAATATTTCTGCATGCCATACAGGCTATATTGGAAGCAAATGCAATAGTCAGATCTTGGATATGCCCTTTAATAGCCAGCAAAACATGTCGGGTTCTGAACAAAGTCTTTGTTCAAAGCTGTAAACTCCTCATGTTTAGCGGATGTTTGTTCAATAAAGTCTGCATTTTGCAGTAAAGAGTATTAAAGTGCCAGCAAGGGGGCTTGGAGGGCAGAAGTGGGAGAGAAAGATGAAAATTTACAGACTGGTGGTGGGACAAAGAAGACAAACATAGAGAAGCATTCATTGTGTAAGGAGCTAGAGATTTTGAAATTAAGATATAATCTATTCTGGAGAAAGACTTGAAATGAGGGGAAAAGAAGGAGAATTATTTAGCTGAGGGATTAGGAGTCTGAAAGGTTTAGATCCATAAGAAATTTGGCTAACATGCATGAAGAGGGGGGAATGCAGTTTTATGATAGAAGGTGCTTTATCAATCAGTCGTCAATGAATGCATTCACAGCCATATCAATGATAAGATATTATTCAGAAAAGGAAAGGATGCATTTACTAATATCATGGAAAAATGCATTAATATGTGGAGTTGGGGAATATACTGAAATACAGGCAATTTTACTTCCACCGATCTCCATCAATGCATAACAAAACCTGCCCTCCTGATCACCTCCAGAACCAAAAAATTTCAGGTGCAGTGCCCGTAAATGTGTTTTTCTTTGTAGCGAAGGAGGATGCAGCCACATAGTAGCATTTGGAAGCCAATCTATTTATGTCTTTGGCCAAAAGATGGGATTCTTGCAAACCTGCTATGTCTACTATATAGAGAGATAATAAACCAGCTACACTCGAACGTTTACAATCAGAAAAGAGTGACCTCACGATCCAGGTAAAGACAGTTAAATTAGCCATTGAAAAGTAAGAAAAGGATAGCATCAAAGGAGAATAGTAAAAGGAACATATTTATGAGAACTGGACGCATTTGGCCTGTAGACCCACCAGTAACCACACATAATGTAGAGAATAACTCACCCGACCCCCTGGAATGAAACTAACCGAAATTATGTAAATAACTAAACCACGGCCTCTTACATAGCTAA
This sequence comes from Erpetoichthys calabaricus, assembly GCF_900747795.2. Classification (NCBI taxonomy): domain Eukaryota; kingdom Metazoa; phylum Chordata; class Cladistia; order Polypteriformes; family Polypteridae; genus Erpetoichthys; species Erpetoichthys calabaricus. The sequence goes on from NC_041394.2 coordinate 322,651,231, forward strand.
CAAAAAGTACATGTTGTGCCCATAAATAGGCATGCACAAAGCGAGCATGGCTAACAACCCCACCGTGACTAAGCACAATTGTCAATGTGGTGAAAATTCCGAAAACCATATCTGAAAATAAATCTAACACATAAACAGATATTAAACAGCCGTGGGACAAGCGAAATCCCCAGCATGTGGCGCTCTGATGTTGAAGCATATCAGGTTCGCATCCCAATAAAAATTCCTTATCCATGAAATATGAATTTTAAACCTCCAATGTAACTAAGGAAAAATACATCATTATACATGTACACATCTATTCTTATATACTTACATAATTACATATATATACAAAAAACAGACAAATGTGTGCAGAAGAACAGCTAGCAATACTTTCATGAAAAACAAAGTACAATCAATTCGAATAGCCAACAGGGATCAATGTTTTGAAGAATAATTAAACAACACTGGAATAGCTCACATGAAACAGCAAAATGGCCAAGAACCAGTCGACTAGATTGAGTCCGGGGCACTGAGCACTTGTTGGGGGTTGTCGAGCCTTTCTGGTCACTGGAGAAATGGCCCTTGCGTGCCTGTGTGGTGTGGGTCGAGTAATTTTTGAAAAAGTGAATCTTCTGTCCTTCATAGTTTATGAGCCTCTTTCAGGATGGTATCTGTGTCTGAATAATGGAGCAGCTTGATTATAATTGGACAGGGACATGTACTGTCACTGTCCTTCATATGTATTCTACGTGCACACATAACTTTCACCCTAAAATCAGACACACTACATGCATTTGCTGATCTCCCATGTCAACTTAAATAACTGGAAATCGCTGGGCATGTCACATTTAGTGACTGTAGGTCAATTGTCCAGCTCTCCCCTTCCAGTGATAGCCAATAATGTGCTGACTGATGGAGGCAGAGCTGTACAAAGGGTTAAAGAGTATGACAAGTTCAGCCACAATCTATGCTCTTGTTTTCTCTTTTCTATTCTGTCTTGGTACAAAAAAACACAAGACATCAGAGAGAAGAACTTCTCTTCTGTTTTTGAGGATCAAAACACCCACATTCATTTTTCCTTATAGTTGCATTCTATGCATGGTATGTCTGATGACAATTCATTAGTTGTTAGGTTTAATGAACACAGAGCCTGTCCCTGAGACTGAAGGGAAAAACAGGCCTGTTTGATTTTATTGGAGCGAGTCACAAACTGTTTGGAGTGAGTCACTGAGTATGTCACATTATGTGATTATGCATAGTATATTGTGTAAATTAGAACATGTTACCATACAGAGAAGCTATTTTATCGGTTGTATTTTGTGGGTGGTCCCCAAGAGGCAGGGTCACCTGTCTGTCACTGTCTTGAACCACTTCCAGCCCCATAAAGGCTGAGGAGACCCACTCTTCAGACACTGTTAATCTGAGTGTGCTTGGTGGTTTTGATGCATTTTGATTCCTGGATTTGTAACCTTGATGCTCTGTTTCTTGACCATTCTTGCTAGATTTGTTTTTTTGGGACTTTGTTTGTCATGGGATTGCCTTTCAGTTTCAATTTCTTTGTTAGAAATTGCATTTTTTTGTTAGAACAAATTTGTAGTAATATTTTTACATATAAAGAATCTTCATCTGCCTTTAACTTCTACAAGGTGAATGTTGCTGGGTCCTTCCACTTGTTGGAGCTTTTTTACGATTTTATAATACGGTACTCCCAAGTTCATGACACATGAAAGCATGTTACCGACTGCCTTTGATTCACTAAAATTATGTAAATGAAAGCTGTGAAATATGAACTAAATCTAACCTTTACCTTTCAAATGAAATAAACCTCCTTCAGCCCTTTCATATCTCATCACCACCAAGTATAATCTCACTAAATTAGAGTTCCCAGCCCGGCTGCCTTAATACATTGATGAGTTTACATTTGCTTCCACCGGAATGAGAGACCTGATATGTTTTGCTACATTGTATGGATGCTATCAGTGTTCATTAGTTCCATAGTAATGGTGCACCTACTGGAGGATTTAGAAGGTTTAAAACCAGCAACTTAATGAGTGATAGTAATGCTCAGGTGCAATAATACTATGAATAGGACTGGAATACCAGTTCCCTGGACCCTTTCCCCTCAGCTTTGCTGAGGGCCAACATCTCTGCCGTCTCTCCACTTATCACCAGGATCATAAACCAGTCCCTCCTGGCTGGCCATATTCCTTCTTCACTAAAAACTGCTGTCATCAGACCTCTACTGAAAAAAACCCACCCTGGATCCTGAAGTTCTCTCCAATTATAGACCCATCTCCAATCTTCCATTTCTTTCTAAAGTTCTGGAAAAAACAGTTGCAGCACAACTTCATGATCACCTCAAACTGAATAATCTGTTTGAAAAGTTTCAGTCTGGTTTCCACCCTGGCAATAGCACCGAAACAACCCTGGTCAGGGTCACCAATGATCTTCTGATAACAGCAGATACTGGTTCCCCTTCTTTACTCATCCTCCTTGACCTGACAGCTGCTTTTGACACAATAGACCACAACATCCTCCTTCACCACCTGAAATACACCATTGGACTCTCAGGAAATGTTCACAATTGGTTCACATCTTACCTGAACGGCAGAACTGAGCATGTCGCCCTGGGCAGTGCAAAATCCCATACCCACAACGTCACCTGTGGGGTGTCCCACAGGGCTCTGTGCTTGGCCCCATCCTCTTCACCATCTACATGCTCCCTCTTGGAAATGTCATTAGCAGACATGGTTTATCTTTCCATTGCTATGCTGATGACATTCAGCTTTACCTCAGGACTACCCCCACCTCCTCTAACGCTCCTCTGCCAATATCTACATTGACTACCTGCCTGGAGGAGATAGAGGCGTGGATGAGGCTCAATTTTCTTCAGCTAAACAGATCCAAAACAGAAGCCATCTTAGTTGGCACATCACATCATCTCCGCTCTTCTACCATCACCAGTATCACTTTCGCTGGCCAAAACATCCCGCTTTCCACATCTGTCACCAATTTGGGTGTTAAAATGGACCCTCAACTCACCTTTGACACTCACATCAAACACCTCTGTAAGTCTTCTTTCTACCACCTCAAGAACATCGCTAAACTCCGCCCAACTCTCACCCTGGCAGATGCAGAGAAGCTCGTCCATGCCTTTGTCTCCTCCAGGCTGGATTACTGTAATGCGCTCCTCATCGGGATTCCTGGCAAGAGTATTCAGAGACTCCAGTATATTCAGAATAGCGCTGCCAGGATCCTGATGATGGTGTGAAAGCATTACCATATCACCCCAATCCTGAAAACCCTTCACTGGCTCCCTGTCCTACTCAGAATAGAGTACAAGGTCGTTCTCCTCACCCATCAGTGCATTTATGGACATGCCCCCCTTTACTTACAGGAACTCCTTACTCCTCATACCTCCTCACGCACCCTCCGCTCTGTACACACTAACACTCTCCAAGTTCCTAGAACCAAACTTCGCAGTATGGGTGATAGGGCTTTTTCATCTGTGGCACCGAGACTGTGGAACGCCCTCCCTGACTACCTGAGAGCCCCACAGTCGACTGATGTTTTTAAAGGGAATCTAAAAACTCATCTTTTCAGAAAGACATTTTGTTAAAGTATAAATAGATTTTCTTGTTTTATTATTTTATTTTTATTCTGTAGCACTTTGAGATTGCTAAAATATAAAGCGCATTATAAATAAAATTTATTATTATTATTAATAAAGGACACTCAGTTGTGCAGGTAAGCCCACTGACACCTTCATTTTCATCTCTGCGATAGTTCTTGCCACTGTTGTAGTTAGAGTAACAGGAGGTGTCACCAAAACAACAATTTTGCTAAACACCTGTGGTCTATCCTTTTCCTGTCCTCCTTCGTTGCCTCTTTCCTCTCCTGTCTTTTTCTCCATCCATGAACATCTTTGTCATTCTCTGGTGTTTCTATTTTCATCTTAGATCTTTTTCGTCAAGATAAAGGAGTGCACATCACGTACCCACATGTGGGCACAGGGTTGAAGTGCTTGTCCTGTATGCCTGGCTAGCTGTCAAGCTACACTATTGAGGGTTTTGTTTACTGCGCTGTACACGCACAGAATGCTTATTTATTGAATTTGCAATCATAAATATTTGAAGAAAAGAAGAAAAAAAGTTTTTCTGCTTTACCAGAAATATCTGTCTCTCCCTCCATTATATTCATTACAGACAGGAAGAGATCTGGAACTTATTTGTGCAGGTCAGTGTTTATAGTAGGAACTAGCACTAGACTGGACACCAGTCTATCACAGGGTACACTTTTTGTAACTCCAGATTCATAATGCTCAGGTCTGGAATCACTAATTAGCCTAATGTAAATGGCTTTAAATGTTAGAAAACATTTGTTGGCATGCAAAAAAATAGGCAATAAATAGGTTAAGAATCAAACTTGAGAGGTGTAAAGCAGTAGAATTAGAATAAAAAGGAAGAACAAAAAGAAAAAAGATCCAGCAGTAAAAATGTGACAATAACTTCTGTATTGTAAAGATGCTTCCACCTCCTCCTTCTGTGTACACCTGTAACTACAAGTTGTGGCTCAGCTTGTCAATCTGCCTAATGGAGTCCTTCGGATAAAATGAACCCTGGCTGTGGGGATACTTTGCAATGCAGCTGAATCATACTCTGCTGTGTAGTTCTGTTATTCCTACCTGTGTGTTTTGGATCTCTGTAAAATATTTTATTGCTTTTTCTAGTTGACTTAACAACATGTGGTTTTGTTTGCAATATAATCAAACATCATGAGGACTGAAATTGCAGGTTTTCTCCAAAACAAAATGAAGTGGAAAATTACAGCATTTGCAGTGTGCAGTATTGAGCAGCTTTTCTCAAAGAATGATACTTCTTATGGTATTATTTTGGGTGATATTTAAAACAATAAGCTTTCAAGAAAACAAATCATTTTGAAATACGAGGAGATGAGATCTAGACATTACTGTAGACACTCCACTGAATACCAGAGTGATTGTGTCTTTGTACTGCCTCTGAAGTTACCCATACTTCTTCATCACCCCATAGTCTTGACCCTGTTCTCCACTGTAGTTGTATGCAGCACATTACCACATTCGTTTGTTCATCCTTTGATTTTTCTGAAAAATGTTTCCAAGAATATTATGCTTGTTTCTTATTCAAGTTCATTGGCATAGGGGCTGGAATGTGTGTTGGCAATATTAGACCCTCACCCAGGCTGGAATTATACAACAACATATTTCTTATATAGCACTGTTTGATTTTATTGGAGTGAGTCACAAACTGTTTGGAGTGAGACACTGAGTTTGTCACATTATGCGATTATGCATAGTATATTGTGTAAATTACAGCATGTTATCATACAGAGAAGCTATTTTATCCGTTATATTTTGTGAGTGGTCCCCAAGAGGCGGGGCCACCTCTCTGTCACTGTGTTGAACCACTTCCAGCCCCATAATGGCTGAGGAGACCCACTCTTCACATGCTGTTCATCTGCATGTGCTTGGTGGTTTTGATGAATTGTGATTCCTGGATTTGTAACCTTGGTGCTCTGTTTCGTGACCATTCTTTCTAGATTTGTTTTTTTGGGACTTTGTTTGTCTTGGGATTGCCTTTCATGCAACTCCTGCTATGCCTTTTGTGCTCCTTGGAGCTCTTTGTTAGAAATTGCATTTTTTTGTTAGAACACATTTTGTAGTAATATTTTTACATATAAAGAATCTTCATCTGCCTTTAATTTCTACAAGTTGAATGTTGATGGATCCTTCCACTTGTTGGAGCTTTTTTGGGATATTATAATAAGGCTCTCCCAAGTTCATGACACATGAAAGCATGTTACCGATTACCTCTGACTCACTAAGATTATGTAAATGAAGGCTGTGAAATGTGAACTAAATCTAACCTTTACCTTTCAAATGAGATAAACCTCCTTCAGCTCTTTCATATCTCATCACCACCAAGTATAATCTTGGTGAATTTTTCTGAAAAATATTTCCAAGAATATCATCCTTGTTTCTTATTAAAAGTTCATTGGCATAGGGGCTGGAATGTGAGTTTGGCAATATTAGACCCTCACCCAGGCTAGAATTATACAACAACAACAACATATTTCTTATATGGTGCAAAATCATGCAAGGAATGGTTCAATGGGCTTCAGTTGGCCCTGTCTCTCTAAAAAGACCAGAAGAAAACACTTTCAAGAGAAAAAAATGGAAGAAATCTTGGGAAAGGCAAAGAGACCCCCTTCCTGAGAGGTTGGTCCTGCAATGTGTGTCACAAAAATGGGGTAAATACAACACACAAAATAGAACACAAGTAATCCTCTTCACAGAGCTAGATGACCAATCTATCATTGCCACCTCAGAAATACAATACAGCATCGCTATTTAACTTAAACATAATGGAATTAACCCAGTTGCAGATTGTGGAGATTGTGCTGCCATTTTCTGTGGTTCGTGTGTGAAGCCCCAACAGATCGGGCAACCCTAACATTACTGCTGCTAGGTCCTCATTCTGAATTTTTATTCCGTCAGAAAGAGAAAGCCCAGCAGCGGAGCATTCAGTTTGTAGTGGAGATTGTGGGTATTGTTTTCTTTCACCTGATTTAGTGATTTTCTTCTGCTTTTGTTCTTGGCTTACTGTTTTCAGATTGTAGCTTGAAGTTCCTTTTCAGGCATGCCCTTTTTGATAATCTGAGTATGATATGTTTGCTATATTTCTCTATTTTTATTACATAAACTGTCATTTTATAAAGAATCCACATTCCCCTTTTGTGTTCAAGCCAGAATTTGAATGGTTTCTCTCTCTTGTTAGGCATTTTGAAACATTTGTGAGACCTATGCAAGTAGTAATTTGCAGGTAGCAGTTTGATGACTTGCCACCTTTGGTAAACCTCTTCTAGGATAGCCAGTGAAGGACTGATATTGTGCTACACCATTCCAACATATCTGGATCTCCACCTTATAACATAAAGCTCTACTCAACAAACAAAAACTGCTTTCAAACTAAGCTTGACTTGAAAGAAATTTAAAAAACACCGGCTAACTTTTCAGATGATGTTTTTTTAATCCTCATTTAAGACAAGTAAGTTGTCTGCTGATTTTTTTTTAAATATTTAAAAAAATATGACAAATTGATAGTGATGTGCTGGAATTTTAATAGAGTTTTCTGAAATTAAAACAGTGAAAGTAAAAAGACAATTGCCTAAAGTCAAGGAGCTACTCAGGGCTTTGATTCAAAGTGTCAAAGCCATGCAGACCACCCCAACCCGTCATTTTTCAAAATTTATTCAATGCTGATGTGATGGACCATGCATTATCTTTCCTATTCAATAAAGGGTCTAAATCTGCAGTGTATCCTGCCATCTCTGTTAAGTCTCCTGTTCTTATTTATGCTTCAGAATTTTTCAGACCTTTTTCTTCAGTGTAAACCCACAGTTTCTTTTTAGCCATCAGTTCCTATCTGTACTGACGTGTTTATTAAATTGCTGTATTGCTCACTTTTTTGTGTGAACTTCCACTATCTCTTCCTGTTTTTGCCAATGTCATGCACCAACCACCTCCAGTTTTGGATTTTTGACTCACACACTCTCAGCCAGCTTGGTAGAGTTGTTGAGATTGCATCTCCAGTTTTTTTCTCTGCTGCTTACCCTGGTTATCCAGATTTTGATCCTATTGCCCTGCCTGGGCTTCTGTCCTGCCTTCATTGTTTTGCCTGAATCTCATGAAGAAGGTGCTCCTCAATTGCTGTCTTCTTCTTCACCATATTGCTGTGAGCTGGTGCCCATCCTTATTGCCGGTGGACGTACAGCCGAGGTGAGTATATCATTAACATACTCACTTTTTAGCTTGTTTTTCTTAATCCTGTCATTCCCATTGGGAGGTGGTCTTCTTGTTGATAAGCTGTCCCTGGAGACAGATATAGATTCCATATTGCCATTATATTTACAAGTTAGAGTTTTAATGCGTCTTAATCTTGTTGGGCATTTCGAGACCTTTGGAATATTCAAAACCTGAAAATGAAGCTCTGCATTGTTAGGGTTCTGTAGGCCATAGCTTGCAGGTAGCAGTTTGAGGTACTGGCCTCCTTGGAGTGACCCACTTCAGGGCTGAGCAATGAAAGTCATAGTCTGCTTTTGTGGCTTATTTTGGAGGCTTCATACCCCTTTTCCATGTCTGGAACTCCAATTTATAACAACTCTGACCTGGTGCGTCTTGAATTAAGAGGATTCATGAAATAGAAGACTTGATGAACTTGGTGTTCATGCTCTGTTGGATATTATTCAGTTATCTAATAATAATAAAAATACAATGTTGATCAATGTGATGACTGGGTGCCCACCACTTGGCATCTTCCTGTACCTCAGGGCATCAGTAATCATGTCTGGGATAAACTAATGGAATGAGGGCACATGCTTAGTAAGATAGGTGGAAAAATTTGGCAGAGGCCAAAAAGCTAATTTGTTGCAAATCCAATCTTAATAATCCATAAAAACATAATGTTCCAGTGAGAAAGTTAAATCAATAAATAATCCAATAAATAATTCACTAAATCCAAGGGCAAAAATCAGGATCAAAGTTGGTGTTTATCTCTTTTTCAAAGTGCTGCTCCTTCTCTGTCTTCTCACTTACCTCCCTTTTTTTCTGCTCTGCTCATCCATCTCCCGAATATGCTCAGCGGAGGTGAGATACCAGAGACAGCAGCCCCCAAATAACTTCCATCAAGTCCACCTTTCCATCGCTGTCTGCCAGGACACACTGAGCATGACTTCCTCATCCTGCTACCTCCATCAGTGTCTGCAGGACATCGCAGAGCATACGGTCCACCCCAGGAGCACCTCTCACCACACTCCTTCATGGGGATTCCCCTGACCAGTTTTTTTTTTTTAGAACATTAGAACAATCGAGAATATGCCATTCAGCCAAACAAAGCTTGCCATTTGTATCCACTTAATTCTTCTAAAATAACATCAAGTCGAGTTTTAAAAGTCTTTAAAGTCCTACTGTCTATCACACTACTCGGTAGCTTATTGCATGCCTCAATGGTTGCTCTGTGTAAAGAAAAACTTCCTAATGTTGGTGCGAAATTTACCCTTAAGAAGTTTCCAATTGTGTCCCCATATTGTTGATAAACTCATTTTAAAGTAACAGCCTTGATCCATTGGACTAATTCCCTTCATGATTTTAAACACTTCAACCATGTCTCCTCTTAATCTACTTTTGAATAAACTGAAAAGGCTCAGCTCCTTTAATCTTTCTTCATAATACATCCCCTGTAGCCCTGGAATCAGCCTAGTCTGTCTTCTCTAGGCCTTTTCTAGTGCTGCTATATGCTTTTTTGTAAACTGGAGACCAAAACTGTACCCAGTACTCCAGATGAGGCCTCACCAGTGTGTTATAAAGTTTGGACTTGTACTCCACACATCAGGGCGCTATACAACCTGACATTCTGATTGCCTTCTTAATGGCTTCTGAACACTGTCTGGCAGTTGATAGTGTCAAGTCCACTACCACTCCTAAATCTTTCTCATAAAATGTGCTTTCGATGTTCAGACCTCCCTTTGTGTATTCAAACCTTTTTACTTCCTACATGTAATACTTTACATTTACTTACATTAAGTTTAATCTTCCAAGACTTTGTCTCCTTCTCATTGCACTGGGTTCCCATTGATTCTTTCCTCTCATTTTATCGCTTTTACTTCCTTGATTTCTTTTTTGTTTCTTTTTCTGCACAGGCTTCCTTATACACAGTGGATGCAGATGCTATGCATATCGACCTGTGGAGTGTTAATGAGGAAACTAGACGAACTGATCCTGCATTCAGCTGAGTTTCTCATTGACCACCCAGGGGCCGTTCAGCTTTACAGCTACCTTGCAAACATACCCAGGGAGCCTGAGCCTCACTGTTTTTATTTAAAAACACACACCACCACTGTGATGAATGTGCAAAAAACACTTGCAAGTTCCAATAAAATGAACTGATTTTATGATCCAGCAAATAGCATAATGCAAAGGTTAGCACTTCTATGGGTATATCTCGATTTTGTCAGCCTCATTCACTAACTACTGTGTAACTAGGTATTATTATTGTGTACACATTTCTGCACTAACCAAGATTGTTGATCAATCAAATAATAAACAATTCACATTTGCATATAATACATGTATAATAGGAAAGTAGAGTCCTTGAATATTTAATTGGTTTTTAAGTCTCTAAAGATGAGTCTTATGATAAGGTCAGATGGTTGGGAGAAAAGAAAAAAAATTAAAAACTCCAATTAACCTAGAGGAAAAAAAAAACAAAATCTGCAGGGGTTCCAAGGCCAAAAGACTACCTAGACCCCATTAGGCATTCTACTTAACATAAATATTTTTAAGTAGTTGTTTTTTCAGGTTTCATCTTAGAGGATTTGATGCAGTGGGTCTAATGGGAAGTTGGATATCCTCTTTCATTCAGCCATCACAGGCACCTGATGTAGAGATGTTGTGGATTCTAATACAGAAGATCTGTGGCGTGACTATTGAAGTAACTGTCATTATATGGCATTAATGGACTGTTGCTTTATGCTTATTTCAAATGTTTGTATATATAGTACTCTTCATTAGTTTAAATCTCACTGCATTAACATATGCTCGTACATTTTATCAAATGTAATTTGCAAGAAACTTTACTGAATACACTGTCAGATTATTTAGGCACCACATCAGGTCAGGCATTGCTGGTAGCTGGAGTGCTACATCACAAGAATAAAGCTTTAAATAATCTCTGTATTTATAAAGTGATAAGACATTTGCCTGTTCAATGTTTGTTCCAATGACCAGGCATCCACAAGAGTGCAGGAACGTCCAATCAGCAAAGGCAAGTGGTTGGCAAAAGATAGATAAAACCATACAGTGTACATCCATGTTTCTGGGCATCGCATTGTACGGTGTCCACAATAGAGCTGTAATGTCAGACAAAGAAAACCAGCAAGAAGCTTAAAGGAAGAGGGATGTAAAGGTTAGCATGTTATAAAAGAAACAATAAGCACTGTCGGAGAATAAAATCCCAAACATGATATCCAAAGCTAGGAAATCATGTGGCGTCCAAAAGCCTTCTGAATTTAGTTTAGACTTTTATTAAAGATATTAAAAAGCAGTGCTCAGTCCGTGGAGAAAGCCGCTGTTCCTGAGCATGAAGACATTTTTATTCTTAGCTTAATATTAATAAGTTACCTTCACATGACTGGTATGCTAATGGCAACATTTAATGACATTTTGCCACCTTTGTGTGATCACCCTTCAGTCATGTCCGCTTTTATTAGATTATGGTCCCTCACCCCCATATTTTCAGAATGAATGTTTTTCAATTATGGCTAGCCTACACAATACCTTAATAATCTTTTAATTTTTAACTATTTTGAATGTATATTTTGTATTGCATTACACAAATATTATTATTATTTTTAAAAAAAACTGTTTTCATACAGCAGACACCCAAAATTCTAAGCAATGTGGACTAAAGTCATTTCTAGGGCCCTCCAGAATTAAGGGCCCTGAAACGTAAGCTTAAGTCTACAGCACTTCCACACTGCTACCAGTAGAGTTCTTGTTTTTGCTTGGAGGTTCCCTCTGTTATTCTGTTGTTACTCTCATCCCTATCATTCCTTTGCAAACACTCTTTAGTATTCTCATATATATAGACTGAATCTGAACAGAGAAGAATGCAGCGTTTATGCATTTTTTCATTTTGGTTCAGAGCAACTGATGAGTGATATAAAGTTTTGTCCTCCAAAGAAGTGGCGCTATACTCCTTACTCAGTAGATTTCTAAAGGAGACTGATGGCAGCAAATTTCATGGTATGGTATGGTTTGTCTGAAAAGTAGCTTTACTGTTACTCACAAAAGTTTCTTATATTCATAAAAAAAGGCCATCACAACTCCATAAATGCCTGTAGCAATAATTTATTCTGTTAGCATTACACCATCATGACTTTAAAATTCCCTTTAAGTAGATGTGCCTGCCAGGGGAGTTAGGGACTTCCTGGCATCATCATTATCTTGGCATATTCAGCATAGGAATAGTGAACCAGACGGGGTGCTGTAGAGCTGTCTAGAAGGTGGGCCTCAGAAAATGTCAAGATGTTTTTATTGCAGCGAGACACATAAATTATTTGACTACTTCAGCTATGCAAGATCTAGGAGGTTTGTAGATTAATAGCACATTACTGTACAGGGAGATGTCTCTCCCAAGGTTTGACAGTCTGGAGGTGTTTCTATACCTGTCTTTCTAAAAAGCAAATTGACAGAAAGAGACAGATGTAAGAATTGGTTTGTCTAACAGATAGATTGCTATCACTGTCACCAAGATACTCAGAAATCAATAGATCTGCCATTCCTTTGCACATTTTAATAGTGAAGCAGTCTGACAGATACAATATGAACACCAGATAATAGAGGCTTCCTTTTGAGCAATCTTGTAAATGCCTGATTTTTTTTTTTTGGTGTTTATTAGTGTAGAAATATCCAGTGAGATAGCATGCCAATAGCTGACAGCACCTAACATGTTTAAATTAGCTTTGGTAACCAGGACTTTTACATTATTTGTCAGTACTGGACTCTTCCATGGATTTTCAGTGTGTTAAATAATGGTATTTTAACCCATTTAATTTAAGCATTAAGGTTTATGAAGGTCTGTTGGTTACATTTTATGTATGCTATTAATGAATGTTGTGATTTGTTATTATGGAGCACTTCATTCAAGATACTTCCTCCAGCACCCAGAAAAATGTATGATTCTTATTTCGTGTAAGGTCACTGCAATTGTTTTCCTCTCTTTTTGTGCACACCTCAGTTTTGCAGTTAATGTAATAATTTAAATTTACTTTTAACTACAAAATTTACGTAAGGGTAGTTCCGTGCTTAGCAAAGTCTCCTCACAGCTATAGAAACTGAATTTCTTGGCTATTCAATTTGTGAAATTTTGATGCTCTCCATGCATTTGCTACACACACACCACCAAAGGAGTCCAGCCTTTATTTCAGGTCACTGGATAGCGTCCGTGTCTCGCAGTCATATAGTAAAACAGGAAGCACTAGGACTCTAAAGACTTGGACCTTTGTCCTTTTGTATAGATATTGTGTGCGCCACACACCCCTTTCCAGTGACCTCATGATCCCCATGCTCTCCCAGTCCGTCTACTGACTTCATAGGAAGAGTCACCAGAGACATGAATGTCGCTGCCAAGGTAAGTAAACCTCTCAACAAGATCAACACTCTCACCGCAGACAGACACACTCTATTTTTCGCATCTCAAAGACATCTATGTTAAGATTAATTAATGAAAGAGATGAATGTGCATTAATCTATCTATCTATCTATCTATCTATCTATCTATCTATCTATCTATCTATCTATCTATCTATCTATCTATCTATCTATCTATCTATCTATATACAGTATATATATATACAAATATGTATATATCACCGTGGTGATTCCATGTAATTTGAAATAATGCACAATAATGCAACACGCAATAGTTTACAGAGAAGTCTTTCTAGACACAATTTCAAAAAATAACAGAACTAAATGGCCAGTTCCAGGATTATATAGTCACTTGATAGGAAGGGCTGGGTCCAGGATGGTGGACAACAGAAGTGAAGTTAGAAGTGGAATGGCTGTCAGTCTTCCATTCTGCATAGGGAGGAAGAAAGAAGGCATTAAACCACAGCGCTAACCCCGGGTTTGGTATGTAATTACAGCTGCCTCCCATGCCCACGTAGGTGACATAAAATGCAAGTTGACTGACTTGTTCACTCTCTCACTCACTCACTCATCAACAAAAACACTATTTCCAGTTTAATGTCAAAGAAAAACAAAACAATTAACATAAAGACATAAATAGAAATAAAATATATGAACATAAAATAAGATACATAATAAATAGAAGTAATGTTATATAATCACAAAGAGGAAACCATCAGTATTACTGAAGGTCACGGAATGCAAGTGAATAGAAATGAGTTTTTAATCTTGTATTGAACAGTTCAATTGTAGACGACTCCTTTATATGATGAGGTAAAGAGTTCCACAGGCGAGGAGCAGCAGCTGCAAAAGCCCTGTCCCCCTTGGTTTTACACTTGGTACGAGGGACAACAAGAGACAACTGATCAGAAGATCTAAGCACTCTAGATGGCTGGTGTAAAACACACAGTTCAGATAAATAGGCAGGAGCAAGCCCTTGTAAAGATTTAAAAACAAGCAGCAAGATTTTAAAATCAATTTGAAAACTTACAGGCAGCCAGTGTAAAGAAGCTAAATTAGGAGAAACAGAGTCATACTTTCTTGCCCCAACCAGAAAACGAGTGGCAGCATTTTGGACCAAATGTAACCTGTGTATCAGAAATTTGTTAATCCCAGAATACAGCGAGTTGCAGTAATCGAGGTGAGAAAAAAATAAAAGCATGAGTAGCTTTCTCAAGATCCCTAGAAGATAAAAAGGCTTGATCTTACCTAATAGATGAAGTTGGAAAAAGCAACTCTTCACTGCAGAATTTACCTGTTTACTGAATTTAATTTAAAAGCTGAAATTAGGTAGGTTGGAACATTTAGGGCAGTAGAAAGGACATTTTGATATCAATATTTAGGGGTAGAACCCGCCCCCACAATAGAAAACCTAAATGCCTCAAAATCTCAAAAATGCATTTATGGATTTGATTGAAATTTGGTGTCATTATAGAAAAAAGAAAAATTAGCTGTCACGTTTTTTATTTGTTGATATTTATTAATATTATGCTAACTTACAGTACATGATCTGTACTCATCTTAGACTGTGCTTTATTGAAATGAAAGATGCAGCTGAAGTGATTGATGAGCCACACTAATAAGGTGGACAGATGACTAAAGACAGTGTAGTGTCCTGAACATAAAAAAGAAACAAGATCAAATTGTAAAATGTAAAAAGAAAATTCTGAGAAGCTCAAGGTAATTGCAAAACTTAATGGATAACAAGGTGCTGTTTTTTGTTGTTGAGTACTGGCAGTTTTAGATTCCCATTGGCTCTCATTTTGGATACCCATTCTACTCTATTCACCCACATCCACGGTCATGGCCCAAAAACTTCCAAGCTCTTCGATCGAGGTGATAAATGAACGATTGAAAAATCTTTAAAATAAACAAATAAATAAAACACATGCATATACACATTTTTTAAGACAACATCACTGACAGACCTTCATAATTTCTCTTAGTGTCATCTTTTTCCCTTCCTTCTGTTTCCCTTGGTGTGTTCTTTACTCCAATTTGAACCAAGGCCAAGAAACCTACAGCAAGAAGTTTTACAAAAGACCCAATTATCATTGCTAGTTGGACAATGCCAGCCATGGAACATCCCCATGGCTCCACATGTTTCAAGATTTGGTAGGTCATTTTGAGGCTGATTGTCTCTCTCTTGGGTCAGAAATTAGAAGATGGCACACAATCTCCTACCCACACTGTTCTAACATCACTGGCTCAGGAATTGGATTCTTTAGTCATCTTAGCTCACAAATAACCTTATCAAGCATCACATTCCTTTCAAGTCACTCAAAATAATTGGTGTCACCCAACAGGTCCACCATATAATTAACATTAAGAGCAGAGTTTTTCTGAATGGCCATAGAGATATAATGTGTTCTACATTTTTTTATGATTTCTTGGTATGTCATTCTGAAAATGAGAACAACCATTGTAGATTTTGTAAAGGTCATAAGTCATCCTAATTCTTGGAGAGCCATCTCCTAGTCTCAGAATTCAGTTGGAAAGCAGCTAGCCAAACGTATTAAGACAAGCAGATTATAGCTGTAACCCCTGTGGATTTCATAATATAACTACCGCTTAATTTAGCAATACACAAATTATTAATGACAGACCTTGACCAAAACTGCTTACCAGTCACCTCCGTATTGCTGTGATTTATTAAGATTCAAAATAGTTAAGACAGACAAACCATGATTTCTAAAAAATACTAGATCTTAATGTAATGTATTTATTAGCTAAAATCTTACAATAAAGAAGAATAGTAATTACAAACAGCAACAACAAACATTTGAAAATACAACCAGATAATAAATGGTAACAGATTACAAAATGCACATTATTAAGAACCTAAATTATAAATGTTTTAAATCAGTTTTGTTTTGAAAGGCTTTTTAACCTTTATTTGGAATTTATATATATTCAGTTATAGATTTTCTGCTTTGCTGTATCTGCCTCTGACATTTATTTTTATTTTTGAACAAGTTTTAAAATAGTTAAAAAAATATTTTGCAACACCATTTGCAATGAAGAAATGACCAGAAGTGAACAACAATGACGCAACAGTATAAAGGTCAGCACCATGTTTTTCCTGGTCATCTGAGATTACAGATTCTCTCAAATACTTTGCATGGATGTTTCATTGTGTTAGCTTCCCAGTCGATGATTCTTGTGGTCTTGTGCTTCCTGGACGCCTCCCTGGTGAGGTGTTCCGGGCACGTCTAACCAGGAGGAAGACCCAGGACACGCTAGAGGGACTACAGTATGTCTCTCGGCTGGCCTGGGAACGCCTTGGGATTCTCCCGGAAGAGTTAGAAGAAGTGGCCGGGGAGGGGGAAGTCTGGGCATCTCTGCTCAAGCTGCTGCCCCCGCAACCCGATCACGGATAAGCAGAAGAGGATGGATGGATGGATGGATGGATGAGTTATGTTGTCTTACTGTGATTGGATGTAAAGCTCATTATTTTGACATCTCCTGGTTTCAAAACTATCCCAAACTCCCACGTGGCTACACTTGGGAGTACAACAAAGGCACAAATTTCAAAATATTATAAACATTAGGCCAAATTCAAAAGCCAAGAACAAAAAAAATACCAAACAACCTAAAAAATAAAAAGCTTAAGATTGTTAAGCGAAAAAAAATGATCACAAAACAGCAAAATCCAAAACAAGCAAAAACTGACTTGATAAACACAGAGAGAAGAAGGGAACCAGTGTCACATAGAACCTTCCTCAATGCCATAGTAGTTAGCTTGGGGTCAGCTAACCTCTTAAACAGAGACATAGGTGGCAGCCCCGACAGCTGCACATCTGCAGCACTGAGAGACCCCATCACCATAGGCTGCATATAAAGAAGGAAAGGAGCAAAACAAAACAATTATAAAAGCAATATGAGAAAATTGCAAAATGAGAGAGGAAACAAGAAAATTTAATGCAAAACAATTTGTTTACCAAAAACAACAAATTGATTCACAATGACAAAAAATAAACAGAAAGTGATAAACACAACTAAAGCCAGGGTCAGAGCCCTGCCAAAACCATGACACATAATCCTGTGTAAGGGATGGCCAGCAGCCCAACCCAGCTGGGATGCCCAAAAGATGGAAGGATGGGGGAAGGCAGCTGCTTTAGGGCACTGCCTCCCCTAAAACACTAGGTGGCAGCTTCCCTGGTTTACAGCAGTGCCTCGGATACCCATAGGGCACCATGGGACTTGGAGTTCGATATCTCAGACATGTTGGGTACCGTGGGTGCCACCAGGGGGTGCTGTGGAAGAGACATATGACATGACTTTTCCACCTGACCCAGAAGGGCTTCTGTTCTTGCACTTCCGGGTTGGCCACTATAACAGGACTTGCCAGCCTCATAGCGATGAGCCCAGAGTCGGGAAGTGGAGAACAAAGCTTGCGAGGAGGAGTGGAGGCGTCAGAAGAAGGAGAAGAGACTGTGTGTCATATTGTTTGGTGCTTGTGTACTATACTGTACTTTGCTGTGAAGTGTGGAGCAACAGAAAATGCTTCTCCACTGAAGAATAAAACGTGCTGTATTGAACTTGTGTCCCAGCATGTCTGTGTCGGGGTTTGGGGAGCGGTATGCCCTGTGGTAGTACATACCTGCTATAACCTCATTGAAACAATTTCTTACTATTAGTCAGTCATCAAATAATTCCCCAAGCCAGTCTGTCTTCTGTCCTTATGTTCTTCTCAACAATTTTTTTAAAGTTTTGATAATTTGGCTGTTAAAACACACTGAGTACATTTGAAGTACATTATAAACCAGAAATCAGAATAGAGATGAAAATGATGTTTCTGGATCTGCATAACTGTACTCAAATGAAAAGCGTGTAATTATTGATATAGTATTACATATACAGTGGATTCAGAAAGTGTTCAGACCCTTGCACTATCTGCACACTTTTATTGTGTTGTAGATTTAATTTTAAATGGATACATTTGTCATTTTTGCTCCTCAATCTACACTCAACAACCCATAATGACAGTGAAAGCATGTTTTCAGAAAGGTTTATCAAGAAGATGTTTAGAACCACCAGAATTCTTCCTAGAGTTGGCCAGTCAGCCAAATTGAGAAACTGGGCAATAATAGGTCTTGGTCAGAGAATCTAATGAGATGGGAGAAACTGGACAACCATCTCAGCAGCACTTCACCAATCAGGCATTTATGTGAGAGTGGCAAGATGGGAGACACTCTTGAATAAAAGGCAAATGACAGTTTAAAATAGTGTTTCTTAAACAGTAGGTTGTGGGTTTACAGATTCTGGGTGTTTGTTTATGATGGTATTTGATAGTGTCAAGTCACTGCTCTGATGATCATGTGCTAATCACCAAGGGGGATCCTGCTGTGATGACTGCACTTGAATCACCAAGGGGTACCCCGTGGGTTGCAAAAAAATAACATGAAATAATGATGGACGTGACATCTAAAAGGTTGAGAAACACTGATTTAAAGGATGCTGGTAGCATGAGGAAAAAGATTGCCTGGTCTGATGAGACAAAAACTGAACTCTTTGGGCAGAACTCTAAGCCCTATGATCTACAAAGATCTGGTACTGCTCATCACTCACCGAATACCATCCTTACAGTGAAGCATCGTGGCGGCAGCATCATGGTGTGGGGGTGCTTCACAGTGACAGTGACAGAAAGACTGGTCAGAATTCAGGGAAGGTTGAATGCAGTTGAATAGAAAGTCCTTGAAGAAAGCCTGCTCCAAAGTGCACATGAACTCAGACTGGGATGACCTTTCAGCATGACAAATGACCTGAAGCATACTGTCAAGACAATGCTGGCGTGGCTGTCAGACTAATCTCTACTTGTCCTTGAGTGGTCCACACAAAGTCTAGACTTAAGCCCCATAGAACATGTGTGTGGATACTTGAAGATCATAGTTTACTATCTCAGCCAATCAAATCCAACGGAGCTTGACTCGGTCTTCCAGGGAATATGCTGTACAATATGTAGTGAGTTTTTCTGTGGAGAAAACACAGTAAAATGCACAATGTTGTGTTTTGGTGTCTTTGTGTGTAAAATATGCAGAATATGACATTTTTACAAAACTTAAGGCACTTCCCAGCAGTGATATGAACAAGAGGCATAATTGTTTTGACAGATTGTGCTACAGATTACATGCATTATGCAGCTGCTGAAAAGAACATAGGAAGTGTGAACCATCTTTAGGGATTAAATTAAAAACTTTCACAACCAACAACAAAGTTTTGCATTTTACAATTGCAAAACCATCTGTTAAACAACTTTTAGCTTAGTGTCAGTTTTGTAAAACTGCATGTGAATTGAAACTTGCTTGTTTCACTCATTACTAACTGTCACACCCTTGGGACATCACTTCTGCGATCAAATTGCTTGTGAATTTGCAGCACATGGATAGGCACATGCTTAACACATTTTTGGTATGTCTGTGTTTGCTTGAGTCTTTACAACAGGCAGATTGTCTCTCAAAGAAAAAGGCTGAATTGTTAGGTTTTCAAGTTTGTATTAGAATATCAAATAACATGCTGACATCATTTTTCTTCACCTGCTTTTGAATGCTATCACAGCATTTTTGTTTTATGCTTGTTGCTCATTGTGATTTAAGCATTAGTTACATTTGGGTGATTTACTCCTTTTGATGTCTCATATGTTATTTTTCTTCTTTTTGTAAATTTTGATTGTGAACAATAAAGTTGTTTCACACCCCAAATCCAGATCATAACAGCTACACACATTTCTCTGTTCCAAAAGACAATTTTGTTTTCACAAATTACATCCTTAACTCAGGTTTTCCTCCATAATTTGCTGTTTTACTTCCTCCATCTTATACACAGGTGAGCTCTGCCATTAATCCACTCCCAGTTGTGACTGAAGAGGAGAGACTCCATTCAAAACCAGACCCAGGAATACATTCGGCACAAAATAGAAGTGTAGCCTAAAATCTCCAAGTGTTATGATTGGAAATTTTCATATGTTTTTTTGTGCCTTTTCTTTAATTAATTCTTGCTAGTCTATTCTGGGGTTTTGGAACCTTGAGGATTTCCAGTTCTGAAGTCAGATTTGAAATTTAATGCATTTTGAGAAATTCATAATTTATTAGAATTTTGCCAAAACACCATTTTGTTTTTGCTTTGGGCACCACCATTTTGTGGATTGTGTCATCATGATGCGGGTCCTGGTTGCCAGGGGCGTGGCTTCTAGGGTTACAACATTGAGGGGTCAGCTGATAAGGTGTTAAACGGTTATCTCGACAGCCATTTTGTATCTGAGTTTAGATTAGATTAGATTAACTTTTTCAATCCCACAGGGAAATTCAGATACATACAGCAGCCGAAACATAAAAAACAAGGATACTGACTCACAGGACAGATAATACAGCTGATCAATCAGTCAATAAGTAAATAAATAAAAATAATATTAATGAATACATCGGGTGGAAGCATTGAATTTCCTGATAGAAGTGGTTTGTGGATAACAAACTTTTCTTTGCGATATTCAAGACCTTTACTTTTGATTTCCCTGTTCTTGATTATTTCTCTAGTCCCTAGTGACCTTTTATTTTAATCTTACTTTCGCTTTGTTGATAGATCAGTTTCACACTCAGTTTTGACTAGGGAATCCATTCCCGGACGGGTTTATCCATTCCCAGGAATTCGGGGATCCCACATGTCATTCCCGGGAATCCCTGGCTCCCTGGAATGACACAGTGCACGGGCATCTCACATGTGAATGGTTTTAGAATGAGCGACACTTATTTTTAATAAAACTACTGCAATATGTTGACACCAATAAAAGACTAACCTTAACTACAAGCAGTTCATGCTGTCATATAAGTACATGTATCTAGTTAGTTGCAGTAATAAGAGCGTAGAAAGCACAACGTGTCAAGCGTGCGGTCATCCAGGCGAGAGCGCACCTTCGTGCAGAGTACGCTAGCTGCTGAGAAAGCATTCTCTACTAAAGTAGACGGCACAGTCATCAGATACTGATACATTTGTTCTAAACAACTCTGGCGCTTGCTGTTGCTCTGAAACACCGCCATTTTAGCTTTTACTGATGCATCCAGTTTCTTGTCATCATTCTGTAATGGCAAGTTTCTTAGCACAGATAATGCGGATGCAACAGACTGACACATTGCAAATTCAAGTTGCTGTTCAAAACTGTCAACAGCACAGACGTCAATGAACTCTGCCCTGTCCCGGCATTCGTGAGCTGCAGAGTGCAGACTCCTCCCAGTCCACTGTGCTCAGTCAGCCGGGAGACTGAGTGCTGCTGGTCTGTTGTTGACTGAATTAATCAGCAACACACTACACAAAAATCCGTGCCATTTAATTATTTTCAACTATAACTCTGTTATTTCTTGATCAATTTTTACACTTTTACACGCTATATATGCGAGCTTGGCCATTCCCGTTTTCCCGGGAATTACAGCAGTTTTGGAATGAAAAATGTCCGGGAATCCCGGGCTCCTGATTAATGGATTCTCTAGTTTTGACCTTAGCTAGTTTTTTGACTTTATGTTTATCTCCTGATCCTTTACATTAATATATAGAGTTTCCCACAGTAAACCAAAATAACAGGAGAATCTTCTATCAGCAGCTGCCACTAGCAGTTCTGAAAGACCTGAATAGGGCTGCCTGTTAAGACTATATATCCCATACAGTCCTGCAGTTGATAAAAACAGGAGCAATGTCAGGGGGATGCTGCCACACAGTGTAATTGGAAAGTATATCTTCTTGGGTGGCATTCTTCCACTGTCACTCATTTGTTATGGCCTCCATTCCTGGCATTGTAACACCAACCATCCCAATTGTAATGCTAGACTATACATATCCTAAAAAAATAACATGTTAGATCTTTACACCATGTGCCATTTTGTAAGATCTCTCTGTTACAGAAACAATATATGTGAGTCAGCAGCACATAATTTGTGTCCTTCTGAATGTTGATCTTTTTCTCTTCATCTTTTCCCATTTCTGTCTGGGACTGATGTGCTTGATCATCCTTCTCCAAACAGCTCAGTCCTGCATGTCCTTGCTATTTAAGCTCTTTTCCTTAAGATCTTCTTTTATTCTATCCTTCCACCTCCACTTTGGCTCCCCTCAGTTTCTCTTCCCCTCTACTTCCATTCCCATCACTCTTTGCCACACAAATTAATAGTAATTCAACCTACTTTCCTGTACTTTCTTAGAAATTTCTTCTAATTTTCTTGTATCTCTGATTATCTCATTTCTTATTCTGTTCTTTTTTTTGTAGCTCCACACATCCATCCTCATGATTCTCATTTCTGCCATATCTAACTTCTTCTCCTGCTGTTCTCCCTTTACTGCCCATGTCTCAACTCCATACTTCATTGCTGATCTTAACCACTGTCTTAAAAACCTTGTCTTTAACCTTTGCTTAATTTTTCGATCACACAATACCCATGATACCTTCTTACAATTGTTCCATCCACACTTAACTCTACATGTTATCTCTGTATCTACAATCTCAGTCTATGACTGATCCTAGATATTTAAATGTATTCTTTTCAATAGCTGCATTCCTCTGGTATTCGCTCCTGTTCATAGATCTGATTGGCAACATGAGAATTGAAATTCTGAATGGTAGAAAGCCTCCATATTAAGTGCAGATATGGTGGTGCCTTCTGTCCAGGTTTGGTATTGGTTCAATAAAAGAAGGGATGGATGGATGGATGGATGAATGGATGGTGTTTTTATTCAGGAGACGAAGACACAGATACAAATATTTAAAGGTTTCATAAAGCAGTGGATATGTGTCTTATTGTTTCATGCTGGGGCTGTGATTTATTGGTGACACTGGGAACATAAACAGATGAATACATTAAAAAGAATATTACTGTGACAAAAACAGTTTTATAAATCATTTTTCTTCAAGCAAATGGCAAAAAATAATATATGTGTTGTAGAAAGCTTTAAAAATATTCTTTGGGGGCATACTATATACTGTAGCCTGGTGATAACTTCCTGAGGGAGTTAATCTTTATCAGAAGTCAGGGGCAAAATGAACAATTACTTCCTTTGCATTGGAATGAAAGGGACTAGATTGGTGATGTTCAGACTGGAAGTGATGTCAGTAGTCTTTTGGAGACCCTAGTGGAATTCTTAGTTGAACCCACAATGATGCTTGTGTGCTTGGCAGTAGATTTCATTTTTGTTTATTTAACGGATATTTAAAGGTGTATTTTTTATATCTTTGTTCAACACCATCTTTGTTATTGGATGACAAAATTTTGGAGATGTTGGTACAACGTTCCCAAGCAAGAAAGACAGAAAGATCGTAGCGTGTAACATTACTAACATGCCAATATAATGGTTACCCTTAGCATTATCACATCATCTTAGTTTGCAGATATGCTTTATGTTTTGGATTGTGCTTTCTTCAGTTTGAGGTCTACAGGTAAAAATTAATACTGTAAATCTAAACTGTGACTTAGCATGATGTTTTTGGTTTTGATGAAGGATTAGGGATGATATTAGGTTTAGACTTTTGTCTTGTATGAGGAATGACATATGCTCTTCTGGTCGCTTTCCATTTACAAATCTGTCTCCTTAGCCTCTGGCCAGTACAGTAACTAATCAGTGATATCATTGTCACTGTAATGCTATGCACTGCTAGAACTTTTGTAGGACATATGCCGTGGTGTGTCAAATGATGGTGACAATCTAATTTACAGTGAGATTAAGCTGCATGTTACAAAATGCACAAACTTTGTTTCAAGTAAATGAGACAACTCGCAAAGGAAATGGAGTTTCGAGAATAAACACAAAGCAATAACAGCAACAACAACAATATTTATTTATATAGCACATTTTCATACAAATGATGTAGCTCAAAGTGCTTTACAGGATTAAGAAAGAGAAAAAAGACAAAATATAAAAATAAAATTAGGCAATACTAATTAACATAGAATAAAAGTAAAGTCCGATGGCCAGGAAGGACAGAAAAAAAAAAAAACTCCAGACGGCTGGAGAAAAAAAGAAAATTTGCAGGGGTTTGTAGGCCAAGAGACCACCCAGCCCCTTCTAGGCATTCTACCTAACATAAATGATCTTAATCAGTCCTCATGGTTTTCAGGCTTTACATAGAAGAACTTGATGATGATGGTCATGTGGACCTCTGGCCTTCAATCCATCAATGTAGGGACAGCACGGTGCTTTGATCGGGTGGTGGTGGCACAGATCGCCACCACAGAAAACTGGAAAAAGAACAACAGAGAAAGTAGGGGTTAGTACAGATTTCGGAATCACTGTGAATGATAATGATAATTAAATGCATATACAGAATACCAGGATTAAACTAAAATAAAGCTATGAGAAAGCTATGTTAAAATAATGAGTTTTTCGCAGTTTTTTAAAATGCTCCACTGTATTAACCTGGCAAATTTCTATTGGTAAGCTATTCCAGATTTTAGGTGCATAACAGCAGAAGGCTACCTCATCACTTCTTTTAAGTTTAGCTTTTGGAATTATAAGCAGACCCTCATTTGAAGATCTAACATTACAATCTGGAGTGTAAGGTGAAAGACATTCTGAAATATAGGATGGAGGAAGATTATTTAAGGCTTTGTAAACCATAAACAGTATTTTAAAGTCAGTTCTAAATGGCTCAGGTAACCAATGTAGTGACATCAGAACTGGAGAGATGTGCTTGGATTTTCTTTTCCTAGTTAAGATTCTAACAGCTGCATTCTGCACTAGTTGCAATCGATTGATGTCTTTTTTTGGGTAGTCCTGTACAATCTGACTGAAAACAAAAGTGTGAGGAAATTTCTCAGCATCTTGCAAAGTTATAAGAGGTCTAACTTATGCTATATTTCTTAAGTGAAAAAATGCTGTCCTAGTAATCTGATTAATATGTGATTTAAAATTTAGGTCAGAGTCAATAATTACCCCTAAATTCTTTACCTCCATCTTGACTTTTAATCTTAATGGATCAAGTTTATTTCTAATACCCTCATTATATTCATTTTTTCCAATCACTAAAATGTCTGTTTTCTTCTTATTTAGTTTGAGAAAATTACTACTCATCCATTCAGAAACACAAATAAGACATTGTGTCAGTGAACCAAGAGAGTCGGAGTCATCAGGCGCTATTGATAAATACAGTTGACTGTCATCAGCATAGCTGTGGTAGCTCACGTTATGCCTTGAGATAATCTGACCTAATGGAAGCATGTAAATCGAAAAGATAGATTCTGGCTTTGGGACATTTTTGTTTTGTTGTTTTTGAATTTTTCTATTGTAGGGGTGTTTTACCCCTAAATATTGATATTATAAAATGTCATCTCATAGCAGATATATACTGATGTGGATGAACAATCCTGACAGATTTCAGCTTTTTAAATAAATGATCAATAGTGTTTTTGTTAATGAGTGCGTGAGTGAGTGAGTCAATGTT
This sequence comes from Erpetoichthys calabaricus, assembly GCF_900747795.2. NCBI lineage: Eukaryota > Metazoa > Chordata > Cladistia > Polypteriformes > Polypteridae > Erpetoichthys > Erpetoichthys calabaricus. The sequence goes on from NC_041394.2 coordinate 322,676,913, forward strand.
TTTATTTATTTGGGGCTGTCCAATCTGGGCCAAACCTCCATTGTTTTATTTTTCTCACCTGTTGGTCTGGGGCACCCTCACATTTAGCCAAGGGCTCTGCCTTGGTGGGGAGGAAGGCACTCTTTACCAAGAGAGCATAATAAGCCCCTTTTGCCTCCCCCATCTGGACCAACCCAATCCTGCGAGCCCCTCCCACACATTCCCCATGTTTCTTAGTTTGTCCGGTTATGTGTAATGGGAGCGGAGCCTGCATTGGGTCTTTCCGAACCACGAGACAAACTCCTCACTCGGAAACTTGGCCACGGTACTTTCCCACCTGGATATCCATCAGGTCCTGCTCCTGGTTATCTGGGAGTCCACCAACCTGCCGACTGCGCCAGTTGCCATAAACACGACAAAAAGAGCAACAAAAAGGTTTGGGGCAGGCACCTGTATATTGTTCTTGGCTGCAAAAATGGATGTTAATAATGTACAAATGTGTACAGACTGAAGTCCACAACAGAATTGACTCGATAGCACAAAGATTGCGGCTTTAAAGTAGAGCAGAGGAAGTGACATCATTGATGCTGGAACTGGAAGTGTTGTCATCAGGGCCAGGCAGGAAGTCCCGTAACTGGTCTGCAGAGAAGTGAGAGAGAGAGTTAGTACTCTCCGCCACCCCCTGGTCTGGCATTGAATTACTTTCATTCAGGCCCTGTAGCTGCCTCCCATGCGCATGTATATGACAATATATATATATATATATATATATATATATATACATATACAGTATATATATATATATATATATATATATATATATATATATATATGTATATACAGTATTTATATATAGAAGTGAAGGTGTGTGATAAGGTTTGCATATTTGTAGCTAGAAATTTGCAAAGGGAGAAGATGAGTCACATATCTTAAACCCCTACCAGGAGTCATCATCTGAGGAAAATGATTAGACATACAGGAATGTATGGTGATGGGGAATAATAAGGTGGGGTTCTGAGGGTGTTATTATGTATACACAGATTAGTTAAAGCTTATACAATAAGTAACTGCAAATCGAAGGGTCTGAAAGTTATGCCAAAAAAGAACAGTAAAAATAGAATGAATACATTATGGTATAGTTTTCATTTCTTAGTTTCAGAGTTCTTTTATTTGTCCATTTGTAAGGTGAGTATGTACTTATTCTCTAGACTTGTTTACCAGAAAGGGACAAGGAATGTCATATATTTACATCATTGATTTACATTGAAGGTTAACACCTTCTAATTGTATTTTGGTACTAGCTCTTTCTATTATAAAAAGTAAACTTTCGTCATAAATAAGTAATAACAAATGACACTACAAAAATTATAAACATTAGACTTGATCTCATAATTTTGACACAGTTTCAACAAACTTCAAACTCAGTTTTGTGCTTCTCTAAGATTGCACCATTGGGTGGTCCCTACTGTCCCTTAGAATTTATGTCTACTGTTGCCAACTTGATGAAACTGCAAGAGACTGTGTGAATTGTTCATAAGCCTCGATGAATCATAAGACCATTTTACAATCTCAGATTCTTCCTTATTTTCTCTGTGGCTTTATGAAAACAATGAATGCAAGTAGAGTTGCGGCTCAGTCATCAATCAGAAAGATATGTGCATCCGTTTATAGCTTTCTAAGCAAGATTTAAACATTTCACATAATGAGAGCAAAAAATTCACACAACCTCAGGATTCAACGGTAATAAAAGTAGAAAGGGTATTAGAAGTTTGATCTCATGCATATTTTAGGGGCAGTATTCAGAAAACTATTACCATTAGAAAAATACCAGTAAGGTCTTTGCAAGTAATCCTGAAGATATTCATAAAAAAGTAACATTAATTCAACTGACCTACAATACTAAACTTATTTACTGAGGCATACAAACCTATCTTGGTCACATTTGAATGTTCAAGATTGATATTTAGTTGTTTTATTAGCATCACTCAAAATATAGTAGCACTGCATTCCCATGATTAAAAGTGGCAGTAAACAGCCTAATTGAGAATTCATCGTGGCCCCTAATGCATAAGACTTTGACTTAAGAAGCTAATGTTTGCAGCTTTGACCTCCACCTGCTTTCTGTCTGACCTAAGTTAGTTGCGTTACCTTTTAATGACCATACATCAGAAATACAGAAGCAATACTATTACAGCAATAGATTATTCCCTGTTAAATCCCTATATATAAATTCTTGTGATAACTAGTTCAGTTTGTACTGCAGACTGCTTGTTTCACCTATACTGCACAGATATGGAAACTACTGTACTACACATGTAAATTGCACGGGATGTCCTTCATTATGAAGGGCACTATATGAAACCCAAGCCTGCCATTTCAGTTCCTTTCAGCTGACATGATATATGACACTATATGAAATTCCAGATCTGCCAGGTCAGTTGAATATGCAAGGTACAGTATACACTGTGAGACAGGTAAGGGCCGGTTTATACTTCACACTCAGAATGCGTACGCACACACATCATGGCTGCCATGCGTTCCCACCATTCATTTGATGCGTCCTCTGAGCAGGTCCTCAGAAATTAACGCGATGCCTATGCAAGTTGCAGTACAAGCAAAAAGTCAGGAGGCGCAGTGTGATCAAGTTGGAACGTGACTTCAGAGTCACTGTTTACTATCAACATGTGACAAAAAGCCGCTTTGCGGACCCTACAGGATCAATGTGCATGCTTTGATGTTTGATAAATGGTTCGATGTAGTGAAGGAAAATGCTGGAATAAAATGCATTTGTGGTGCTTTTCCCCAATGTAATAAAATAATACATTTTAAAAGTCTCACATACTGTACCATCTTCTGTGCTGTCTTTTTTTTTTTTTTTTTTTTTTTTTCACCTTCACAACAGCATTAGAATGTACGGCATCGTATTTGAGCCACAAGGAAAAAAATGAAGGACACAGTAAAAAAAGTCTATTTTGTGATTGAGTGGAAATTTCGAGGTTTAATCTCGAAATGTCAACCTTAACTTTGTAGTTTACTTTATCGTTAAAGAAGACAGTTGTAAACGTCATCTTAAATATGACCCAGTTGTTAATCGCTATGTGCTTCTGGGGCTTCCTCCTGAACTGTAAGCAACAATCACCACATCAACACTGATATTCCAGTCCTCTGCACATTTAGAATCCTTAGATTTATACTTAATATCATTTTTATGATGGAATCCATAAGTATCTATGTTACATTTTACAGATAAGTCGTTAACTTCATTTAAATAATGAATAGTGTTAATAATAATGGTGGCAGAGCAGTAGCACTACTGCCTCGCAGAGAATCACGTCCCTGGTGGTCCCTGACTGGAGTTTTTATGTTTTCCTGGTGGGTTTCTAAACTGTCCTCCGGTTTCCTTCCAAAGACATGAAGGTTTCGGGATTTGGTGATGCTAAAATTACGCTAGTGTATGTATATGCTTGCATTCACCTTGTGATGAGAAGATGCCCTGTCCAGGGATTGTTTCTGTCTCGTGCCCGATGCTTGCTAAAATGGGCACATCACTGGATTGATGGATGTAATCATTAAACATCCATCCTTTTCAAAGATATTGTGGCAAGGTGTCTTCAGAATTTAATCGATGTTTCATGCAATTCACAACACAGAGAGAAGCCGAATGTTTTCTCACCGTGATGATATCTTGCACTGTCACCTGGTGGACTCTTCCAGATTTACATAAAGTACTCACACAAGTATAAACAGTACAACGCTTGCGTGGCAGTAGTGTCTGCTGGGGCACACGTCGCTTGAAATATAAACCTGGCCTAAAAGGTTACAGACAGTTACATATCTAGTGTTGACATTTCTTTATATCCCCCATTTAGAAATAAATGTAACAGGTACCTTTGTGTTAGGTGATGTGATCACATGACAAAACAAATGAGAATTCTCACACAAAACTAACTCAAACTATGAACAATACAGATGATGACAATAACTGCACATAGTTGATATACAGTAGTTTATTTTTAGTCTCTCTTGAATAGCCACACACTATGCTCACAGCATCAGGAAACCTGTATGTCACTGTGGCTCTCCTTCTCATATATGCTAACATAAATATCTTGGCCCTTTCATTGTCTATGAGGGGTTGTCTAAGTGTCTGTATATATATTTTTTTGTATACTTTAGTTTTAATCCTGTATTCCAAGGACATGTGGTATAGCTAAATTGGTGACTTAAAATTAGCCAAATACTGTATATCTGTGCTCATGTTTGGTTCCCACTTAGCACACAGAGCTCCCAAATAGGCTGTAGCCTTGCATCTGGATAGAACTACAATACATTAAAATAAAGCAACCAAGTATACTAGATTTGCTGCCTTTATCTGCAGAATACAAAGATAAAAACATAAGAAGAAACAAAAACATACACCAGGAGAAAATCCTATTCGTAGTTTAATGAGCCAAGAAACTGACACCATTATTATAAGGGAGAAACCGATGTTATTCCTCACCCCATTAGGTTTCAATGGCAAAAGTGCTGCTTTTAAAGCTGCATTACGGTGGACCTACAGTAATGTCATTTATTTACTTCAGATGACTCCCAAGATCTGAGTACATTACTTTTGTTCCCATTTATAATTTTTACACTCACAGCTCAGGCAGGTTAAGTGACGTGATAAATCAGTGGTGGGGATTCAACATATGAAATTTTAAAAATGACGGTAATTTTTTTTTTCGGTCTGTTAATCTCATTTGGTTAAGTAGTATTTGTTAAGTTGTCCCATTGTCTCATGAAGACATTTTTAAAAGCCATCGCAGTTTCTACTTTCATGATATGATTGGTAAATGTATTCCACATTCCCTTGATCCTTTGGGCGAAGACATCCCCCTGGCTTTAGATAGAGTGTACTTTTCTTTAATTTCCATTAGACATCATAACATAACAAGACATACTGTATCTGCTGTTAATCTGAAACGAGCACAGGGCCTGCATCTCCTGTGCAGTGTAGGGAAAATTACTTTTAAAAGTAACATAATTACATTACAGGGCGGTGCGGTGGTAGTGCTACTGCCTTTCAGTAAGGAGACCTGGGTTCGCTTCCTGGGTCCTCCCTGCATGGAGTTTGCATGTTCTCCCCGTGTCTGCATGGGTTTCCTCCAGGTGCTCCTGTTTCCTCCCACAGTCCAAAGACGTGCAGGTTAGGTGTATTGGTGATTCTAAATTGTCCCTAGTGTGTGCTTGGTGTGTGGGTGTGTGTGTGCCCTGCAGTGGGCTGGCACCCTGCCAGGTGTTTGTTCCTGCCTTGCACCCTGTGTTGGCTGGGATTGGCTCCAGCAGACTCCCGTGACCCTGTGTTAGGATTCAGTGGATTGGGAAAATGGTTTGGTATGGTATAATTACATTACTCATTACGTACAAAAAAAGAAACTAAATATATTACATTGTTACTTATCATAAAATGTAATGTGTTACAGTACAATACATTTGCATTACTTATTCTTCTTTTACATGAAAAAGTGCACATTTCAAAGGCCAGCATTTGTTATTAAATCCTTCATGAAACTGAACAGAAACACAAATGTGATAATTTTCTTGTATTTTATAAATATGTTTTATCTTTCATGTACTGTGAAGTAAATAGCACACATACTCTTTTTACATCCCTGACCTGAGCCACGAAAAGTTCACGGTATGAACACAGGCTACTGCATTATTCAATTAGTATTTCAACATATCTATACCAAATAGCTGGATTAAAACTACTATAAACTGACACTTTATTAATATGTTTCTGTTAGTGGATTGCATGAAGCACACTCTTTTCTGTTTGGCTGTGCGATTGAGCATTGCAAAAGTGTGGCATAACAGTACATTTAATTCTTACCTTACATGCAGTGACGCTGGGATCACAATAACACAGGTATTTTAACTTCACCAAAATAAGTATTGTGTTAGGTTACTAATAAAGTAACCGGACTACCTCGTGTATGTTGCTTTTAATGTGTTACCTCCATTACCGCTTCTAAGATTGCCCTGAGGAGCTTAGCACTCTACATTTAGCTCTTAAACAGAAATGTAGTGATTTCTGACATATTGATACAGAGAAGTAAAAGGGAGAAATATTTCAGCCAGGAGAAGGAATAATGTGATTGCCTGATTATTTGTCTCAGGAAATGTATCTTTATGGGCACTTCCACTTTTTTCTAGTCGTGGCTGTTGAATGCATTTGCAAAGCAAAGACATGCACAGACTATGAAATCTTTAAGTGTAACCCGGTTAAGGGTTTGCATGGCCCCATAACCGGGTTACAGTAATCCCTCCTCCATCGCGGGGGTTGCGTTCCAGAGCCACCCGCGAAATAAGAAAATCCGCGAAGTAGAAACCATATGTTTATATGGTTATTTTTATATTGTCATGCTTGGGTCACAGATTTGCGCAGAAACACAGGAGGTTGTAGAGAGACAGGAATGTTATTCAAACACTGCAAACAAACATTTGTCTCTTTTTCAAAAGTTTAAACTGTGCTCCATGACAAGACAGAGATGACAGTTCCGTCTCACAATTAAAAGAATGCAAACATATTTTCCTCTTCAAAGGAGTGCGCGTTAGGAGCAGAGTCTGTCAGAAAGACAGAGGAAAGCAAACAAATCAATAGGGCTGTTTGCTTTTAAGTATGCGAAGCACCGCGGCACAAAGCTGTTGAAGGCGGCAGCTCACACCCCCTCCGTCAGGAGCAGAGAGAGAGAGAGAGCAAAGCAAGCAAAAATCAATACGTGCCCTTCGAGCTTTTAAGTATGCGAAGCACCATACAGCATGTCGCTTCAGGAAGCAGCTGCACAAAACGTAGCAACGTGAAGATAATCTTTCAGCATTTTTAGACGAGCGTCCATATCGTCTAGGTGTGCGAACAGCCCCCCTGCTCAATCCCCCTACGTCAGGATCAGTGAAAGTCAGCGCAAGAGAGAGAGGGAGAAAAGTAACTTGGGTAGCTTCTCAGACATCTGCCAATAGCGTCCCTTGTATGAAATCAACTGGGCAAACCAACTGAGGAAGCATGTACCAGAAATTAAAAGATCCATTGTCCGCAGAAATCCGCGAACCAGCAAAAAATCCGCGATATATATTTAAATATGCTTACATATAAAATCCGCGATGGAGTGAAGCCGCGAAAGGCGAAGCGCGATATAGTGAGGGATTACTGTATTTGCAGAGAAATCTGCATGTTAACTTGTTTTCTCCGAGATGAATATTCCAGTTTCTCTAACTGGAATAAGGGTGTACATTACATTTTGATAAATAAGAGGGTTATTAGAGTGCATGTAAATGCGCGCAATGGGTATGAGAATTTAGAAGTTCAGAATTAGGAAACCAGCCTTGTTGATTGATATCTAATGCCTTACCCACTAGGCCAAGCTGTGTTCTGTTTCAGCCAAGGTCTCTCCAATGCTTTGCGTTTAAATTCCTTTTTCTTGTCTTTTTTGTTCATGTTTGAATCTTTTGTTCGTGTTAATAATTATATTTATGTTAATTATTTGAATAAGTCTATATTTTTGTGTGTTTTGTGTATTATTTTATTTTGCTATATTCATGCTTATTTTACCTTGTTCTTATTATGTTGTATGTGGTTTCCCAAGAGACAGGGCCACCTGTTTATGACCATCAAGAGACTGCAAGGCTGGGGTAACACACAATTCTTTGTGGCACATTGTATGTGCAAGGTGTTAGTGAGTCCTTTATGATTAATGCTTGTGTTTTGTTGGATTTCTGGATTTTGAACCATTTTGACCTTTCTTTGGAATTGCTGTATGTAATTGGGAATTGTTTGCCACTGAAGTACCTATTTTTATAGACAACTTCCTATATGCCTTTTGTGCTCTTCCATGCTTCTTTTGCATCACTGCATTTTGTAAAGTAAATCTTTTATTCAATAAAGATTCTTTGTTTGCCAAGCTGAAGACTGACAGTTCCTCCCTCTTGTCGGGCTTTTTACAACAGTGCTTTGGACTTTCAGGTTAATTGGTCAGTTACTCATTTTGAGCATCTGATCCCTAGCTACTTTGTAGGTCTCCTTTTTGGGGTTTTATTTGCAGACACCCCCAATTCACAGCAGTATGATATGATATCAGTTGATTTTTTTCCAAAGAGACAACAATCTGACTGACAAATTCTTTTTATCTGCATGATCCTTACTTACTGACCCTAAGAAGCTCATGATACGTGTCACCTAATGGTGAACAAAATTAATTTACTTATTGTAATTTGTCAGTCATGTTTTTTATTCAGTCATCTTTCATCTAGATACAGTATTTATCCATCACTTATTCACTAGGTATTGTGATACCACAGGGAATGTACAGGCACCCTAACTGCGACACAGACAGGTAGGACACTATTTGCCACACAGCAAGCAGTTTATTTAGAGTTAGGGAGCTCTTTTCTCTGCCCCGCACAGTACAGTACATAAAGCACAGCACAGTAAACAGACAATTCACAGCTATTTCTCTCATCCTGTCATTCCACATTGAGCTTTGTCCACTTCCTCCTGACTCAGGCCTTTGAGTGGTGGTGGCTGGCTGCTTTTATAGAGCACCCAGAAGGAGTCCAGGTGCCCAACAAGCTTCTTTTGGCAGCACTTCCGGGTATGGCGGAAGTGCTGCCAAATAAGGCCCTGTAAAAGTCCAGGCACACCCTGGCAGTGGCCAGGGTGACCAGGAGGGTTAAGCTTCCATGCTCATAACCCGTAGACCCCCTGTAAACCAAGGGGGCTGCCCTCTGTTGGTCCAGGGGAGAAACTGTCTTGGAAGTACTCTCTCCCCTGGTCCTTTCATAATCAGGGCGTCTCGTCCGGGTAAAGGTCCCGACTGCCCACCACAGTATCTAATTCTGGGTATTGTGCAGTGAGAGTGCAGGGGAATATCTCGTCTCAATTGGTCATATTTGCAATAACAGAATTCAACAGCTGATAAGAGTTGCATTACTTCCAGATCAAATGCGTGAAAGATGACTGCAGTGGTATAGCCTATTCTACAAGCAGCACCTGGCACGGTTGCTAACTTTGCCTTCCACTTTGAAAATGTTGGCCAATGGCCTTGGGAAAGACCAAAAAAAGCAATGGCAAGGCATGATAAATGGAGATTGAATGAATGAAAAATTGAATAAAAATTGTCAATCTAAGCCTAGGTGGTGCATTTAATGTTCGAATGGTGTTCGGAAATCCGAAAAGCAGAGCCTGAACTAGCAGGAAAACACTAAGTTGAATATAATTATGCTGCAGTGAATAAATTCTACTGCAAAGATTAAACTTCTTAGTAGGGAGTACCAATCCATTGCCTAGAAGGATGAAGCACATTCATTAGGTGATACAGTAATTTGCAAAAAACCCAATCATTTATTTTAAATAACTGGAGAATGAATATTCTGCCAAACCAAATGATACAGTTTTTTGAATTGGCATAAGGAGAAGGAGACAAAAGCACAGCCTCTCACATAGTTTAATTAGACTTTTCAAAACATCTTTGATCCAATTCTGAATATCTTTCAACCTATAAGCATTTGTATCATAATTAACTTGGATTACAAGGTGGCTAATTGGCAGATGAAAAAAGTAAAAATATGAGAATTGCTTGGGATTATTGGCAGAGTTTGATATAGTTAGTAAGCTTGTGAAATCTAAAGGTTAAGCTAGTACCAGGTAGCAGAAACTAAGCAGATACCATAACAAATCTAACAGTAGCAAGAATTGGTTGCTTAATTTGTCTTGTTTTTTCGCCATTTCCTTGTGTCATGGGATGCAAAATATTTGTCAGCTTTGCATTACCTCTTATGAATGAATAAAAATGCAGGGCCCAATATCTTATGACTCCACATTTTGATGTACAGTAGCTTTCTTAAACAGGCATAAATGGACTAGAAAGGGGGCAGTGGTTTTTATATACTGGAATCCTGCTGAATTTAGACACTTATTCATGAAATGAATTGATTATGGGTGCCAAATGCGTGAATATTGTGTACCTGGGTTTAATTTTAAGGTAGCATGAACAAAGATCTAAGTGTGACAAAAACATTTTGACCCAAAACTGGGAACCATGAAAGGGAAGAAATGTTAACCTACCAATAAGCCCTGTCTCTTCCAGTTTTTCCACAATAAATTGCCAGACAAACAGAAAATCCTTGTCATCGTAGAGCCGACAGAGTACAAGGTACTATTGCTGTGCCATTCTCTGGTTTACTAGAATCAATTACGTTTGTTTTACCAATGACATATAAACAAGCTTCCCACTGGTACCCCAAAATATTTTATGATTTTCTGTGTCTTTGCTTTAACAAGGCAGAGTTGTTCTTTTTTTGATCTGTGGGTAAATTTGAATTCTAACACAGCTGAGGCTCAATAAATTATGTGGCAATATTTATTATTTAGCATTTAAAGGGTAAAACAAAGCTTTTAGTTACTAGGGCTGTGGTGACTTTCTTGAAATTATTACATTTACTTAAACTCTAGAAAATTCTTTTTTTAAATTTACCTTTCAGTTTTAAAATGATTATACAGTATGAGCTTCTGACACTGAGATCATCCTTAAAAAAAGATGATACTTGTAAAAAGATAAAAGACAATGAGACAATCCTATTACACACTGTTGAAATTTATTTTAGGCATAATTTACTCATTTATTAAGAACAAAAGTGCCTCTGTAATTTTAATCACCTTTCAGGGGGAGGACGTGGAAGTGGTGCAGAGCTACAAGTACCTGGTTGCTCACATAAACAACAAACTGGACTGGTCTGACAACACAGTGGTGCTGTACAAGAAGGGCCAGAGCAGACTGGACTTCATGAGGAGACTCAGGTCTTGTGATGTGTGCAGCAAGCTGCTGGGAATGTTCTACCAGTCCATAGTAGACTGTGCTGTTCAAAACTGCAGTCTATTAGAGAAGCAACCTGAGCTCAAAAGAAGCCCAACACGTGAACAAACGTATCAGGAAAGCCTGCTCCATCACAAGCGAACGCTGGACACACTGGGAGCTGTTGTGGAAAAGAGGATGGTGGAAAAGTTGGATGCCATCATGAAAAATCCCCTCCAGTAGGTGCTGTTTTGGGATTTTTTTAGCCACTGGGTCATTCTAAAATGGTGTTATAAGAAGAGCCTTAGGGGTATTTTCTGCTCACTGCTATCATGCAACTCAATGCTTCCTCCCAACGTATTATTTAAACTCATTTTAAAATTTCTGCACAAAATACATTTATCTATTTATCAATTGATCGATAGGCTGTATTATGTGTCTTATTAGTCTGTATTTGCTATGTTTCTGCTGCTATATGCATCTGAATTTCCCCATGGGATTAATACAATCTAGTCTAATCTAATCTAATCTAATTTAATTTAATCTAGTTGAATCTAATCTAATTAAACAACTTATTTCATAAAAGCTGTTTTTGTGCATAAAAAAACAAGAGACATTTCTTTACAAAAATAAGAAAAACATTAAAAATTCAGAGATTGTACTATAATAATAATTTTCAAAAAAGAGAAATTAAAACTTTGCCGAAACATGCAAGAAACTGAACAATTTAAAGACTAAGAATAGAATATTCAATTGCCCAATAATTAAACTGGCACTCAAAAAGACCTTAAATAAGGAAGCATGAATGGCAATGTTTTCAGGATTAGTGGGACCCCTGTCCCCTTTGGCTCCACCAAGAAGACCATTAAACAAAATTAAACATTCTAAAAACAAGGTAAAAACATTTATAAAACTAACTAAAATTCAGTTCATAAAAAACAGCAAAAAAAAAACAGTACAATAGAAGTCAGGGACAGAGCCTGAGTGTGAACCTGACAGAAGGTTGATTTGATGTCAGCTATAGTTGCTTGAGCACAAACACTTTTTTGCGGTACATTGCAGTCCACAGTTTCAAAATAAAAACATTGTGCACAGGCTTTGGGTCGGTGTGCATGGTTGCAGAGTTGGACATGGTTGCTGTGGGGTGTTTGGTGTGGACAACAAATTGATTGTTTGATTAGGTTGCCTGTTCCACATTGTCACTCCATGGGTCGTAATTAAGATGCCATGGCCACGGGAATGTAAAGGAGAGTCTGAAGTGAATGAGAAAAGGACAAGAAAAAAGAATAAAGGAAATAAGAAGTAAAAAAAGAATAAAAAGCAGAATCTGTTGATGCCAGTGTGAAGAGTAAGCAGTGACTCCGTTGTGGAGTTGCGCAAAGGGCACCCCAGGGGTACACCGGATCGCTCCTACTCTTGCAGAAGACATCAGGAGAGATTGGGACTCCTTGGGATCCCACAGACCTCAAGGCTATAGTGAAGACAAAGCCAGCCTCAGCACTTCCCAGAGGACACTGAGAGATGGTGGCTAGAACAGGGGTCAAGTAGGAGCTGATCCTGTGGACATCATGGTATAGGGAAGACAAAGTCGAAGTCAGTGCATCCCAGAGAATGCTAAGGGATGGTGGCTGGGGTGGGGGTCAGAGTACCTGTTGCTCTAGGATCTTGGCCCACCAAGCATACCAGCAAGATGAGAATAAGAGAGGGAGAGCACTAAATAGGGGATTGTTTTTACTCTTGATTTTATGGGATTATTTATTTTTTAATTTAAGAACATTTTGAACTACACTTTGGACGCTTTATTGTTTGAAATAAATTGGCACAACACACTATTTGTACTAATCTTGCTGCAATATGCATACTCATTGCCCAGTCTATCCTCAACAAGTGACTATTGATGTTGCAGGTTCAAGGAAGTAGACCCTGATATCTTTAAATAGAAATCTTTGAGCAGCCATATTAGCAACAACAAGAACATGGCATGCAAATATGTGTGTCAAAATAAAACTTGGACAAATACCCTAAGTAAATAATAATGCAAGAAACTCCAGCCTGTAAAGCTTGTTAGACTAACCAATAGTTAAGTTGTCTTTATACCTGCCCTGCTTTTTAGGGTCTCTACGTCAGAATACAATAACTCATTGTACAATTGTATTAGCAATAGTAGAAACCAGCCAAAAAATTTCTTCCAACTAATAAATGGTGCATCATATGTCGGACCCCAACAGCGAAAGATTTTACTTTCACTGTTGCCATTTTATTTTCCATTCACAGAGCCAAGACTAAAATCTGTAGTTTCTTATTTTCTATGACTCCTCTGCATGTTTTATGCTGCACTTGGTCAAATTACTTTCTAAAAGCAATATCAAGCAACTGCTGTAAATAGCAGCATGCCAAATTACATTAGATTTGATTTGCTATGTTTTGCAAGTGAGTAGAAGAAGCCTAAAGATAACCCCGAGACAGGAAAAGCAGCTGAGTCAACAAACATGTTTTGTACTTGTGGTGGCATTGGAGCCTAATATTTATTAAAAATGCATCCATTCATTTTCAGCCTGTTTATTTCCTTATAGGGACAGAGATGTCACCAGCACCACTGTGCAAAATGCACAAGTCCACAATAGATGGTATTGACACTAAGGGCCAAATCACAGACACCCTGACATTGGATCTTAAAATGCACATCTGTAAGAAGTAAAAGAAGATCACAGGGCCCAGATACTTGGGTTAGGTTTGAATTTAGTCTTTGACTTGATTGTATGAAATGTTACTTGCTTTTATTAAAATCAATAAGAATTAAATTGACTATTAACCATACTAACACCCAAATGTGTGGAGAATTGTTGACAACTGGACAACCACTGTGTTTTTGTTAGTAATAGAATTTTTTTTTTTTTTGTTAAGTGGGACTTGTTGTTGCGGAACCTGAATCAGCAAGCTTTATTTTAATAGATTTACTTTAACATCTTTAAATATTTTTTTAATTTGTTCTTAAGTATGTCATACCACCATTTTTAGATTTCAGTGGGTAGTTCATGGGTTGGTAGGAAACATTGCATGGTTGATAGATACTGCATCCCAGGAAGTCCCCTGACTTTTCAATAAATTCCAGTTTTGTCCAAGAAAATGGATTTGAATTGTGAAAACGTATGTGTTTAGTGCTTTAGCCTCTGCTTTTCTGTTAACAATATATACTGTAGCTTTCAACATCTTGATTCGATTCATAGTCTTAGCATTTTGGTTCCGGTTGAACTTTTGTGCTTATGTCAATGAATCCTGGCAATTATTATTAACAATAATAAAAGTTAAGCCCACTGTTTTTGATCGCAATCTATTTAGAAACCTGGTTGTTCTACTTTCTGTCTTGAAAACCCTGCTTATCTCCTGATCTTTTGCTAATAATATCTAGCAGTTGTTCTCTGTTATTTAGTCAGCAGGCTATTCAAAGGGGGTAGCTGGAAATAACAAGGCAGGCAAAGAGCGTTTGTTCTGCAGTCATTGCTTGAGCCTCTTTAGGTACTCACATCTAGCATAACAAGAACAAGCTAACCAGACAAGGACATTGAATGGTCTAACATTCTAACCTATTTTCCAGCAGGTATAAAGTAGCAGTGTTACCGACTGAGTCATCTTTAATTTAAAGTAATGAATCAAGAGAGCACTAAACACTTTTTAGGCAAGTGTATGATACAAGACAGTATGAAGAAATGGAAAAACAAGACAGTATCCAACCTCTATTTATCCATTTAATGAAAGTAATTAATGTTTAGGCTGTCAAGTGACCAGAACCTACAGTATATCAGAAGAATCAAATCCAAGATAGGAACTAACCCAAAAACGAGCTGCCAGCTCATCACAGACCTACTCAATCACACACACTCACTTCACAAGCCATTTTATAAATTCCAACTAACCTACAGTAGAACGTTAGGAAAATAAATTAATCCAGAATAACCAAATACCACCGAGTAACCCCACCAATCTGCAGAATTTGTGCATTTCATCCATTTCTAGGTAAAGGAGCGAAAGCTAATCCTTATAGCAAAGCAGAAAAAAACCCTGGAAGTGTTGTCAGTCTACAACAAGGCGCTTGTCATGCAATAACTTTAATTTAAAATCACCAACTAACCTAATATAAATTTCTTTGAAGATGCAGAAAGAAAGCGAGAGGACTCAGAGAAAAGATCATGTAAAAATAGGATTACCTTCCAAACTCTACAGAGACAGCAGGTAAGCACGGAATTTGAACCAAGAACAATAGGCTTGGAATGGCTTGTTTCAGTCACCAGCTAGGAGCTCTGTCCTTTTCAAATAAATATTCCCCCTCTCCTTGTGAGGTTTTTGTGATACTGAAAGACATTTCCAGGATATTTTGAAGCAACATCCCATTTAGACGTGTAATGCCTAAGGCAGACCATTTCAATAGGAAATAAGCCCATTGAGGTGAGGCCTTTTCCAGGTAAGCAAAAGAGGCCCAGCCTAGCCTGGCCAGTGAAACCTTTGTGAGGCATTTGAGGCCTAACACCTTTTTGCTTTCATGGAGGCTCCAATTCATGACAACAGCCACCATTTTAGCCTTTCTACCATGTTAACATTATGCCAATTAGTGCATTAGGTGCCACATCTTGTTTTCTTCCATTTTTTATAAAGGCTACCTAATGGTTTAGTGCCTAAACATATTGTATTAGACAATACGTTCTAACACTTCGCTTCTCATCAGCAGAATGGAATTGCCTCCTAGTGCTAACCATATTATTGTTGACAACCCATGGATATATCAGTTTTACCTTCTCCCCAAAAGTGGATAATCCTGGACACCCTATTGTGACCGTAAGCAATTGTCCCACTACATGTAGGTTGAAGGTCTCCCTTCATGATTAAAAGATACTAGCCATGCTCTCCAGTTGACAGCTTTAGGGTTCATGGTCTTGACTGCTTTATCTTTACCATGGACATCACCTCTCTCTGCACAATTATTCATTATGAAGTAAGTCTCATTGTCCTCAAACAGACATTCAACAGAGGCCCAGTCCAGGATCCTCCCAGAAACACCCTCATTAGCCAGGCAGAACTGTCTTCCACTTTTGATAACGACTTTCTTTGCCAGGTCAGTGAAATTGCAATGTACATTAGCCCCCCGCGAAGTCGCAGTTCAGAGTTCACAGCCTCAGTCATTTGCAGATTTTTCCTCAGTACCTATCTAATAATTGTTAGCGGAAACCGCAAATAACCTCCGCAAATTTTTATGGCTTTTTTCATGGCAATACTGTACTGTAGAGAGAACAGGAAGCAACTGTAGAGGAAAACGCGGCTTGGGATGGTGAAAGTAGCCAATAGAATTTGAAACTGCAACTCCCAGCAGTCCCTGTAGTGGCTCTGATTGGTTTTCTGCTGAGGGCCGGTGACCAAAACCAAAAAAAAAGTTTTTGTAATTTGTGTTTCAAGTTCCCGTCTGTCTGCCTTCTGTTGGGTTACCTGTACTTATTCGTTTTGTCCTGAATTGTTTCGTGGTTGGCATCTGGATTGTCTGCCATCTGCCTGTGTACATGAGGACTGTAAGTGGATTCATGGCCATCCTTCAAAGAAAGGAGTGCTCCTGAACCCGTCCACCCATCTTCACCATTTCAGGAACTAGCGGTAGGACTATCTTTACATTCTCATTCAACATGCGGATCTCTGGACTATCTATTTTCATCATTACATTTCATCCGCTGCTGTTTTTCATGAACGTTTTTCATGATTTACTGTGTGTGTTTTGTTTGTGCTTTGTTGTATTTAATATGTAATCGCCGTAAGGGGAACGGAGTGGTATCGTAGTTTTCTTTTATTTCATTTGTTTTCATTACGTTCTTTATTCACTGTTTGATTACCGGTTTGCTTTGTTTTTGCCTCAGTTTGTGAGTGCGTGCGGGTGCGTTCGTGGAATCTCCACCATAAAAATAAATAAACCACCGTCTTCTCGATGTTATTCATTTCTCCTTGCTGCTGATTGACTGTGATGCATCTCCAGCTGAGCGTTCTTGTGTTTTCCGTTTTGTTCCTCTTAACCCTTAAACCGCCACTACCAGCTATAGTCGTTTCCCAGTGTCATTTGCGAGGACGCAGGAGCTGATCAGTCAGTGCTGTACATTCGTTGAGCAGCCAGCTCATGACCACTGCCTTTCCCTTGTGAGCTGGAAGGCTGAACGCACCCCTAGAAGACATGGACACTCCTCAAAAAAACCCTCTTAAAAAACGCTGATAGACTACCTTCACATTGCTCCCTTACTTGCTGGGCTTACTTGCAGCTGCTTTGTCACGTGATATGCTTCTTGCACGATGCTACGCTTACATAAAAGCCTGAACAGCACCTGTCCTTTTGGCTGATTGCTTTGTTTCTCTCTCCTCCCCCAGACATCCTCTACTGCTGTTGGGGGACCCGCTTCCGTTGTGCTCCCCTATGTTTGTCTATTCTTTAATCGAGAACTAACTGCATACTGAGCTTGTTTTACTTCTGAAAGAGACATGTTTGTTTGAAGTGTTTGAATAAAGTTCCTGTCTCTACAATCTCCTGTGTTTCTGTGCAATTCTGTGACCCAAGTGTGACACCCTGCAGCCTCACTGTCCCTGGGATTGAGCCGCTGTACTAGACTAGCCTGCCAGCATCAGCACTTACCTCTGTGTGCTTGAATGCAGCCAGTTCAAGCGCAGTTGGCTCGGTGATTTACTGAATTTCATCCAATATGTACAGTTGCACCTTGTACATATTATTCCAGTAGTTTTTAAAATAATTTTTACAGTTCATTAGCAGTGTGTAAAATTATCACTGTTGCAGTAATTGTGATGCTCTTTGCATGAAAAAAAATGTGTTCCATTAAAATTTCACTTTTTCTTTGTGAATTGTGATGTTTACTTAAAAAGTGCAGCAAAAAAGTATTTGGCGTCCAGGGATGCATTAACCCCCAAGTATGTGGCAGTTTAAGGTTTATAGCCCTAAGATACCACCAAAAGGTCCTGCACCTTCTAAGGCTTCTGGCAATGAAAACGCGCTTGCATGAATTACAGTACATATAACGGTAACATCAGTATTTTACATTCTAGCACTGCGGGAGACATAGCAGTACAGTATACAAGTTTACCTTTACATTCTTTATTTTTAGGTAATGTATTAAGCTGAGTTTGAAATTAAATTAAAGTGTTTTGGGAGCATATTTAGAGTTTAAACTAAAAATAGGCATTTTTTTAACCACATCCAAAATTCACAGTTTTTCACAATTTGCGGGTGCTCTAGGAACGTAACCCTCGCGAATTTTGGGGGTGTACTGTATACTACAATGAGACTAAACTATGTCAACGTCTTCATCGGCTGGGTGGAAGAGAATTTCTTTTCTTGCTATCTAAGGTTTGTACCAGACCTGTATGTAAAAAATACAGAAAAGTGTGTTGGTGCTACCTGTTGCTCTAGAAGCCAGCAACAGGAATTCATTCAAGGTTTTACTACTTTTCATCCATTTTTCAGGTTTATAGTCACTGTCTCCACCACAATTCTACCATTTTATATATCAGTCTTTCTATCAGGTTTCCAGTATATAAAACCTCTTTCTATTACAAGCCAACTGATTCACACAGTTACCTTCTCTGCAGCTCCTTCCATTCCTGGCATATTAAAAACTTTACCTCTTTTACAGTTCCTGAGACTCAGCCACCTCTACAGTGATGATGCTGACTTCTACAATGAAGCATGCAGAGTGAAGAGCTTCTCCATTGATAGAGGATATCCTAAGGCAGGGGTCCTTCACTGACGACACTTTTCAGAACGCTAGGTGGGCGGAGCTTTGCAGTGGCATGGAGAGAGGAGAGAGAGACCAAGCTGAGGGGAGATACGAGCACATACTACAGATAAAATTCCGTTACAACAAAATTATCATTACAATGAAGTATTTTTATGGTCCCGACAGTTTCCCCATATGACACAAGTGTATAAAAATCTTGTTACTACGAAGTACATTCAGAAAATAATTTCAACTTTCATTACAACAAAGTGACCTTGAAATGCCTGAATGAATCAGCCACAGAGAAGTTAGTTCTGTGGTCGCAGCTCAGTTGTGCACAACGATCCCCTGTTTTTTGCTGTTTTTGTTTTCTGTGGTTTTCAGTGATACCTTTTGCTTATTGTTCGTCAACATTTGAAAAACATCCATTGGAATTTAACTCATTATCACCCTCCTATAGAAATGGCATACACGAAAAAATGATAACAGTTCATATTAGAAAAAAAAACCTTCAATTTTTGCAGCTCTTGATTGCAACAAAAAGAAAAAAGAAGTTGCCAGTGAATTTGGAATATCGCCATCAACACTGTCAACTTTCTTGAAAGGCTGAGCAAAAAAAAGAAGAAAAATCTTGGGTTGCAAATGTATGCGAACTGCTGCATTTGAAGACACTGAAAAAGCCGTTTTTATGTGGTTCAGTGATGCTCGTTCAAGAAAAATTCCTATTAATGCGGCACTCATTCAAGAAAATGTGTGGTTTCTAATCTCTCTTGAGACCTCCCCCAGCTGGACAACACGCCGAAGAGCGTCCCACAGTGCGATCACCGCGTCTGTGGAAGACTGTTTATCCATTACCGGAGCAACAGCAGGCTCACAGCTCTGCTACAGCTCTTCACCAAAGCAAACAGAAAAGATCTCTGATGCAAGGAACATTGTAAATGCAGGGAACATGATTACTTGGTCACTTACCTGGCCACAACCCTGCCTGACTGCTGTGTCTGTGTATAGGAGAGTGGCAGATCACCTGCAATAAATAACCATACTGTTCCTGTTTCAAGCTGAATAAAGCTGGTTTTGCTAAAGTACTGAGTCTCAGCCTTGTGTTCTGGGGTGTAAGACCGGGACTTATAGTGCGACCACGATTTGCTTCTGTGGCGCTTCACTGCAGTGCTGTGATCCTGCTGTTGCCCTACCCCAGCAACGGACAAACAATCTTACACAGACGCGTCAATCGTGCTTCAGGATGTACTTCAGCATGACGTTCCCATTGGGTGGGGGAGATCCCAAAAGAGTTCAGAAACCTCACAATATGAAGAAGAAGAAAAAGATGATTTGGCTTCTGATTGATAACTGTGCTGCCCTCAACATGGTTCCATGTTAGTGTTGAATTCCTCCCACCCAATTGCACAGCAGTGCTTCAGCCATTGGGTTTGGGCATCATTTGCACCCTGAAAGTGTATTATCGCAAGGAAATGCTGAGAAAAATTCTTGTCAGCATAACTTGTAGACAGGAGAAGATTAAAATTAACGCAAAAGAAGCTATTGAAATGATTGCAAATGCCTGGATGCGAGTTAAAGAAAGCACTATAGCAACAAATACAGAATCTTATTACAATGAAATTGTTATTACAATGAAATATTTTTTAGGTCCCTGGCAGTTCGTTGTAACTGAATTTTACCTGTATTTGCATTACAGGCATACAGGTACTATTGGGCACCCCACCTTTACCCACCCTGGAGACTTAGTATCCAGCCAGGCTGGAGGAGTGCTGGAGGAGCCTGAGGAGGAAAGTCTGAGGTGGCAGTGGAGTAGCAGCACATGGGGCAGAGGATACCCAGAGGTAGGGAGAGTGGGTACCTGGTTGGTGGTGACAGCAGAAGAGTTAGCAGCTAGCAGCTGCAGCTGCAGCTACCATCTTGAAGGCAGCAGCCAGCATGTGTGGAGCTGCGGGGGGGAGTGCTTAAAGGCACAGGAGCAGAGTTTTGGCACTGACAATTTTAAACACATTTATGCACCTTGGCAAAAATGAGTAAAAAACAAACATCACTGAAAAGCTTCTTTCAAAAGGGGGAAGACCTAATGATGACGAGACAGCAGAACACTCTAAGACTGCCAACAAAATGAGAGCTGCATTTAAAAGAAAATTTCTATTTAAATTAGTTCATTGCAACAGGTGATTTGCATTCTCCATGCCCACTTTGTATAATATGTGGTGAGCGACTATCCAACGAAGCCATGAAACCCTCAAAACTGCTTTGCCACATGGAGACCAAGCACCCTGCATTAAAAGACAAGACTTTGGAGTTTTTCAAAAGAAAAAAACATAAATTGGAAAAGCAGAAGTAATTTTTGAAGGCAACCACTTCAGTAAATTTGTCTGCACTGAAAGCATCATTCTTAGTGGCTGACCGCATTGCCAAAGCTAAAAAGCCCTTTACAATTGGTGAAGAGTTGATCCTGCCTGCTGCTAAGGACATTTGCCGTGAACTTTTAGGAGAGGCTGCAGCTCAAAAGGTGGCCAATGTTCCTCTTTCAGCTAGCACTGTAAATAGACGAATTGATAAAATAGCAGAGGATATTGAGTCACAATTGTTAGAGAGGATTAATGAGTCACCGTGGTACGTAATCCAGGTTGATGAGTCTACTGATGTTGATAACAAGGCAACAATACAGTAATCCCTCCTCCATCGCGGGGGTTGCATTCCAGAGCCACCCGCGAAATAAGAAAATCCGCAAAGTAGAAACCATATGTTTATATGTTTATTTTTATATTGTCATGCTTGGGTCACAGATTTGCGCAGAAACACAGGAGGTTGTAGAGAGACAGGAACGTTATTCAAACACTGCAAACAAACATTTGTCTCTTTTTCAAAAGTTTAAACTGTGCTCCATGACAAGACAGAGATGACAGTTCTGTCTCACAATTAAAAGAATGCAAACATATCTTCCTCTTCAAAGGAGTGTGTGTCAGGAGCACAGGCTGTCAGAGAGATAGAGAAAAAACCAAACAAATCAATAGGGCTGTTTGGCTTTTAAGTATGCGAAGCACCACGGCACAAAGCTGTTGAAGGCGGCAGCTCACACCCCCTCCGTCAGGAGCAGGGACAGAGAGAGAGAGAGAGAGAGAGAGACAAACAAAAATCAATACGTGCCCTTCGAGCTTTTAAGTATGCGAAGCACCGTGCAGCATGTCATTTCAGGAAGCAGCTGCACAAAAGATAGCAACGTGAAGATAATCTTTCAGCATTTTTAGACGAGCGTCCGTATCGTCTAGGTGTGCTAACAGCCCCCCTGCTCAATCCCCCTACGTCAGAATCAGAGAAAGTCAGCACAAGAGAAAGAGAAATGTAAGCTGGGTAGCTTCTCAGCCATCTGCCAATAGCGTCCCTTGTATGAAATCAACTGGGCAAACCAACTGAGGAAGCATGTACCAGAAATTAAAAGACCCATTGTCCGCAGAAACCCACGAAGCAGCGAATAATCCGCGATATATATTTAAATATGCTTACATATAAAATCCGTGATGGAGTGAAGCCGCGAAAGGCGAAGCGCGATATAGCGAGGGATTACTGTACTTGTTTTTGTGCGATATATTTTTCAGGAGGATATGCATGAGGATATGTTATGTGCACTTTTGTTGCTAACCAACACCACAGCTGCAGAGCTATTCAAGTGTTTGAATGATTACCTGTCACGAAACTGAATTGGTCATTTTGTGTTGGCATATGCACAGATGGTGCGGCTGCCATGACTGGATGGCTTTCTGGTTTCACTACTCAAGTCAAGGAGGTTGCTTCTGAATGTGTGTCATCCATAGAGAAATGCTGGCTAGCCGAAAAATATCACCTGAACTTAACAACATTTTGCAGGATGTGATTAAAATGATCAACCCCATTAAAGTACACACCCTAAACTCACGTTGTGAGGACATGGATGCAGAGCACACACTTCTTTTCTTATACAGTACATAGAAGTGAGATGGCTTTCTAAATGTAGATCACTGACCAGAGTTTTT
Source organism: Erpetoichthys calabaricus (assembly GCF_900747795.2). Lineage (NCBI taxonomy): Eukaryota > Metazoa > Chordata > Cladistia > Polypteriformes > Polypteridae > Erpetoichthys > Erpetoichthys calabaricus. The sequence goes on from NC_041394.2 coordinate 322,699,488, forward strand.
GAGTTACAAGAGCCGCTCCAGAGATTTTTTTCAGAAAAACACTCACCATGAGCAGCACATTTTAGTGATGTTAAATGGGTCACAAAACCTGCCTACTAGTGTGACATATTCAGCCTGCTCAACGAACTTAATCTGTCACTTCAGGGAAAAATGACACTGTGTTCAAGTTGGCAGATAAAGTGGCTGCATTCAAAGCCAAACCTGATTTATGGGGCCGGTGAGCGAATATTGGGATTTTTGATATGTTTCAAATGTTAGCAGAGGTTGTTAAAGATACCAAGCCAGGGCCTTCTTTCTCCCAGCTGGTGTATGATCACCTATCTCAGCTTTCAATAGAGTTTGAGCATTATTTCCCAACCACAAAAGACCCCCGAAATAAGAAGAAATGGAACTGTGACCCATTTGTGAATAAACCAGGTGAATCAACTTATGCTTGAAGAGGATCAACTGCTTGAGGTTGCAAATTATGGTGGCCTTAAATGTATGTTTGAAACAACTTCAAATCTCCATACATTTTGGATTAAAGTCAAGGCGGAATATTCCGAGGTTGCCACAAAAGCACTGAAAAGTCTACTTCCATTTTCAACATCCTATCTTTGTGAGGCAGCGTTTTCTGCACTGACAGCAACCAAAATGAGATTACGGAGTAGACTGAACATAAGCAATACACTTTACGTGTCACTGTCTTCCATCGTCCCCAGATGGAATCGCCTGGTTGCAGGAAAACAAGCTCAGGGCTCCCACTGATTCTGCATTATGGTAAGTTGTATAATTTCTATTACAATATTATAACTTAATAATAATAGAAATGTAATGTATATTGTGTATAAAACTTCCCTACAAACCCGCCCTGAATCCTCAACCACTACCCTACCGCTCCCTGGAAAAATTTGCTTTTATAAAAGCGGTCATTGGTGTCAAAAAGAATGGGGACCACTACCCTAAGGGCCCTCAATCAAGCCAGGTGTAGATCTCATAACATCCACTAATGAAATTTGCATCCCTGTGGTCCATCCTTCCACCCTAATATTAAATCTGTCTTGCAGGTCATTAGACAAAATTCCCTGATTCTATAGACTGATCCTTCCACAGAAGCCTTTTTACCTAACCCTTGATCTCCTTCCATCGACCACCCAGTGTACACAAACTTCTCATCCGCATCTCAATTCTCAGAGGAAGGCTATTTTCTTCACCAGGCACTTTGAGCTGTAGCAGAGGCCACTGTGTCACTTGCAAATACATCACCAACAATGCCCTTGTATCTGGTCCCTCTGGTAAATTCAATATTAAATAACAGGAATCTTGCCAGTCTTAAAATCTAATTTACTGCATTTCTTGTAGAGTATCCAGCCATTTACATACTGTAGGTGAAACAGAGAGATGGATAGAAGACCATTTCAGAGCGCATGTTCAAGTCAATAAAATTAAAGACCTTACAAAGCCTATTGTACAACACTTCATGTTCCCTTGATCATAGCCACACTGATCTCTCTGTCTGTATTCATTTACGAGGCTTTAAAGAGGGGTGGGGGTTGATTTGTTTTCAATCCTATTTTTTGTAAAAATTGATCTATTTGTATGGAATGATTACAATAAAATCAATAAAATAAAAAAGACACTTTTCAAAGAAAAACAGAAATGCTAAATTCATTTTCAGCCTGGGATCACACATTTCTCCAGGTCTCAAAGACCGACAAACATTTCAATCTCTCCCTTTATCTTCTATAATGGCAGATTTTTCTCACATACTCTCACCATTTTTCCTTTCACCTGCTGTGACTATTTCTCTTCTTTTCCTCCTATATATGTTACCTGCTTCTTCCTTTTCATTTACACACCTGTTGAAGGCTATACGACTGAAGTGGATGTGTCTTTAACCTTTTTTCCTCTTGAACTTGCAAATAACTCTTAACCTTTCTCATTTGCAGATGTACACTGTAGCCTTATACTATGTTGCACTTTGAGATTTACTGGTAATGTAAAGTGCCCCTATAAATAAAATTCATTATTATTATTATTTTTATTACTAACCCCATCTTTTATATATTGTGATGAACGGTCGGGTCCCATGCCCGGCCGGGACGCCCCTGCTGCTTATGTTCTGGCGGAGCAACCATGGAAGTCCACTACCTCCCTTAGGACGCTTGGTGGCAGCCTTCCTGGCCGACGGTGATTCCCCAACCTCCCGCAGGGCTCCATGGGAGATGGAGTCCTCCACCAGCCTGGTTGAGGCCTGGAGTGGCTGCTAAGGGGGGCTGTCTGGATGCAACAGCCCGGCTGGATGAATCTTCAGCCCCACCCAGAAGTGCAATTAGGACCGGTGGTCAAGCACCTGGAATGCTTCCGGGTGGGCTATAAAAAGGGCTAGTCACCACCACTCAAGGAGCCAGAATCGGGAGGAAGAGGACGAAGTTGCCTGGGAGGAGTGATGGTACAAGGTGGAGAGTTGTTGGTGTGTTTATTAAGTGCTTTGTGGGACTGTGTATTGCCTGTGGGGTTCACGGGGAAGACGTGCTCCACAGGTGAAGAACAATAAAAAACCTGTGATTTTAGCACGTGCCTACTGCTTCAGTCTGTGTCAGGTCGTTAGCTATATATATATATATATATATATACTTGAATATATATATATATATATATATATAGATATATATACTAGGGGGCTTCGCCCTCTGCTTGCTTCGCTCACCAACACCCCTCAAACTACCCCCCCAACTGCTTGCATTCTGAAGAGGGGGGCTAAACGCAGCCCAGGGAGACGCAGTCGCTCCTCCAAAACCCCCTCTTAAACGGTGATACCATGGGAAACAAATATATAAATATTTTACCTCCTCTTTGCTCGATCAGCTGCAGGCTTGATACTGCTGCTGTGCTGCATGATCTGCATCTCTTGTGGAGCTTTGAACATTTAAAAGCCTGTATAGCAGCTGTCCTATTGTCTCACTGGCTTGTCTCTCTTGCCCCCCAGACATCCTCTGCTCCTGTTTGGGGTGCCACTCCCGATGTGCGCCCCTATGAAGAGGAAGATTTTCTATTCATTTAATTGAGAACCGGAACTGTCCCCTCCGACTACACACGGAGCTTGATTCACTCCTGAAAGAGACTTATGTTTGTTTAAACTGCCTGAATAACGTTTCTGTCTCTAAAATCTTCTGTGTATCTGTGCAACTCTGTGAACCAAGCATGACAGCGTATGTGGATTTCACTTTAACCAAAAAACAAATCTTTAAATTATTGCGAATATGCTTCTTCATTGGGAAGAAACACTACTTTTCCCTGATGGCAACACGAATTAGACGATCTACAAGTCTTCGACTTAAAGTTTAAATCTGAACAATATATTTGATCTGTTTTCGCTGTTACGTTATTTCACCGAGTAATAATTTCTGTTTGTTTGTGCTACTGCGATCTTTACTATCATTTTTTGGAGACTTTTGAATTTTCGTACTTCCATTATATCTAACCTGCTCTGCATGTGTATCACGCCAAAATTTTTGAATTCTTTACGACATTTTACTTTGTCATCTACTTGTTGAAAGTGTCGCTCTGAGAAAGTCACGTCTCATCTCTCTGAAAAAGTCTCGTCTCATCCCAAGATTTTTTTATATAATATATATATATATATATATATATATATATATATATATATATATATATATATATATATATACACACAAGAATGGACAGGAGACATTTGGGGAAGCCACCCATATATTATGACCTGGCTGCAAAAGGGTTGGATTTTGTGGAGCTGTGTCTGGTTCAAAGTCCAAAACAGAGCTGATGACATGAAGCAAAGATGGCGGCTTTAATGGTATGGACAGGAATTGACTTCATCAAGGGAAGTGGGACCGGAAGTGACATCATCTGGGCAAGAAGTGACATCATCACAGGGTGCCAGAAACTTGTGGAATTACCCTTGTATTGTCTGCAGGGTATTGAGAGAAAAGTCAGTGCACCTTGCCACTCCCTGGTCAGACATGGAATTGTCACTATTCAAACCCTTTAGCTGACTCCCATGTGCACGTGTGTGACAATATATTTATATACGAGTATATTTACATATATATTTATATATATATATTTAGTGACCACCAGGGGACTTTACCCCCCTGCCTCCCCATGAGACACAACTACATAACACAGTTGAAGGTTGAAAACACATATCTTCTTAATTTTTCACCTCGGCCATTCTCCAAAATTATCTTTGTACAATTAACACAATAAATCTCTTTCCTTCTTCCACACCTCCCTTGAAGCATTGTCCATGCTCCTCCCTGCACTTACAGGAAACTCAGCTTCTTTTATGCCAGACAGACCCAAGAGTACTTCTTATACCACAGGATTGTATACTGGAAGCACTTATGGGTCAGGCCGAAGTCTGATAAAGAAGCTGTATTAATCCCTAGTGGCACCCAAGATCCCCAGCAGGGCTGTCCCATTTGACTACAATTCCCAGCCTGCCCTGCTGTTATTCCATTGGGTGTCTCACCAGTGGGATGCTGCCCTTGTGTGTATGGTGTGGACAGAATATAACTTTGGGCGGCAGATACCTTGTGTCCCTTCCAATGTGGCTATGTACATATATATATTTATCCAGTACCCATTTTAATTACCTGGCAATCTACTTTATCCAATCTATGTATGATTCTTCTGGCAAAGTTAAAGTAAAATGGAAGTCTGGGTGGTTATTAATCTCATTTTTTTTGTGGGCCTTGATGTCAATATGCACAGGAGAGCTTGAGTTTCATTTGTAATTAATAAAACTGTATCCACCCAATCTGGCTCTTATTTCTTTTCTAAATGCCTCTGATCATTACAAATGGAGCAGAATGTATTCACTGCAGATTGTGCTTTTGTGCTTGACTGAATTTTGGTATGGTGTGAATGGCTACGCTAGTGGTTCACTTAGTTGGCACCTATGGAGAGAAACAAGGGTATATTGTGTCTGTTCTTAGGCCAGTCATGTTTAATATAATGGCCTACTTCCAACTGTGTGACAAATGCTTTATTCGGATTTGCCCATTAAATATTGAAAGATGTTCGTTTGCTGTTATTTAGCCAGTTCTGCCAAGAACAAGAATCAATTTGCATGTTGTAGCCTTTATCAATCTGTCCTAAACTCACACTTCCATTTCTTCTCATTGTTTATCATCATCAGTTTATGAGGCTCACTAAAGGATGAGTGATGCAAGACATAATTGTAAAGTGAAAAGAAAGAAATGCATTTTTGTCCCTTTAGTGTACATTTAACCCTTTCATTATTATCACTTTTTAAAAATGTCATTGAGTTCCTTCGTGCTTGATATAGCTGTTGTCTACACAGCAATATATACTGTATAGTATGATTAGAACGTTGTAGTTGTGTAAATGTAACATTATTCCTTGTTTTAATTTCCTGTATCTAAATTCTATGCTTATTTTAGAGATAAAGAATATGTGCATTTAAAAAATACATAAATAAGAATCAAACTGGAGTCTTACAGGTGAGGGGACACTGGTGCACACACATCATTTCTTTTATTGAATGTATAAGTCATGGATGCAGTCGACTCGAATTGTATTGATGTTGTATCTATTTTTATTGGCTTTGCCTTAACTGGGTTCACAGCCTTGGTGACAACTGAATGTTTTTGTGGTTCACTGGACAAGACTGTCTGATGCCCAATTTACAAACTTTTTTTGGAGATCTAGGAGCTATGGATGTTCTGTCTCCTTGATTATTATAGATATGCTGGATTGCACTCGATTCCTTCTATGCGTGCTTTGACTGGAAATGACTGAGAAGTTATCTGGCTTACAGATCTGTGATGATCACGCCTGTAATACCCAGCGTTATATGTATGCGGTTGTATGTTGGATACATGGAATTCTGGTAGCTACCTTTCATGTGCATCTTGTAATATCTCCTACTATGCTTCTTCTGGTTTTATTTTTTTTTTTGCAGCTTTACTATCGACACTCATTTGTGCTACCCCAACCTGCCTATCTCTCCTTCTGCGGTGTGCTGTGCTGCTACTATCAGATAAATATTGCTCTGAACTAAGCCAAAATACTCTTGGAATAAACTTGTTCACATCAAGCAGTTTGATCAGAGCAAATGGTCAGACTGGAATGTCCTAAAAGACACTGGCATTGTGCACCGTCTGAAATATTTATATTGCTGGTCAGGTCGTCGCCACAACCGAGCTGCAAATGAAAAGTTCACTGGCAACATCTTTTCAGGTATATGCCGTCCTACTCCTGCCTTTGGAAATAAGAGTGTCAGTGTGCCAAATTATCAATTTGCTAAAATAACCTCTGGCTATGGATCTGTGCACAATGAACTCTCATCAGCTAATGTTGCATTGTTTAACTCAAGATCTCTTAATGGTAAATCACTTGTGATATCAGAATTCATTACACATTCCAACCTTGATATAAAAAAAAACAAAAACATTTTATGTCTCTCATGCAGGTGACACCATCCTGATATATTTACTTTGAATAGCTTCACAGTAATTGTTAGAACTGAACTAAACATGAAAAGAATCCAGTTGACTGCCCCATTGTCTTTCGAGTGTCTGGCTCTTAAGCTGATAATGATAATAAGGTCCTGTCTTACTCATTGTTCTCTATCTCCCACAAAATACAATGGGTTGTTTTTATTTGATCTGACTGAATTATTAAACCACTTAAGTTCCCTTTGGCAGAGAGTTATTCTTTTTGGCGATTTCAACATCCTTATTGACATTACTACATGTAATCTAAAAAATGAATTCCTATCCTTACTGGACTGTTTTGACTTGGTGCAACATGTTGATTTTCATACTCACTCTGGTGGTCATGTATTGGACTTGATCTGCACATCTGGCTTATCTGTCGGCAACACTTAGAGCAGTGATTTGGGACTCTCTGACCATAAAGCAGTACTCTTCACTGTCTCATTACCGCTCCCTCCTCTTACCTATAAATGTCAAAAGTCTTTCAGAACCCTTAAAAATATATGTCTTTCTATCCTTGCTAATTCCATTTCTGATCTTTTTCTGTCTTCACCTATTCCATCCATTAATATTTCAGTTCTGATATTAATTATAGTTTTTATTTATTTTATAAAATTAATTTTTAGTTTTATTTCGTTCTAGTTTTCAGTAGTTCTGTGTTTAAAATTTTATTTTTTATTTTATTTACTTCTGGCTTTTTTACATATTAGTACAAAGTTAGTTTTTTGGTCTGTTGCAAGACTACAAATAGTGGCCTACACATATTTCAATGCAAGTTATGTTTCAGTCAACAAAATACACTCACGGTTCATAATGGCGTTAAACACTGCTTGACTATCAATGATCAAACAGATTAAGTGGCCTAATGAGTATAGTCACAAAGATCAAATGTTTCAACTCAAGAAACCAATCTGTGCAAGCACGTTGCTGTTAAGCTTTAAACAAGTATGCATTTCAAGATATTTGTTCATGTTGCAATGACGTCCAATGCACAGATAGCCACACAGTGAAAATATTCACTTGACGAGCGCCTATAGTGCAGGTGCACAGACAAAGTCCACGGCCACTGACACCAGCAGACTGTATGTTGACAATTTCTGCTGCCAGTACTGAAGCAGTGACGTGCGGTGAGGTTCATGGCTGGTGACTCCTTCAGAGTCAGATTTACAAATATATGAACCCATAAGAGTAGCTTATTCACTATTCAATTGGCCGTATGCACATTGACTACTGGTTATGTTTCATATCTCATCAGCATTCTTTACACACACATAGGTAAGGCACATATTTGGCTAAGAAAGAACATTGAATTTATAGTGGCAAGAGAGAGCGTAGAGAGCACATTTGCTCCACACCCTCTATGTGTTCTAAATTTGCCGTTGCAGTTTCACAATTCATACCCATTCAATACAAATGAAAGTATAGAGTGGTGTACAAAAAAAAAAGAATTTCAATTTTTAATTGAAATATTGAGTTGTTTTAAACACTTTTAATTCTGATGCTTTAATCCAATTTAATACAGACTGTTGAAGAAGAATATTTTATCTAAGGTCAAAATTTACTTTTTAAATTTTTTTTTTTAGTCTGACCCCATTTTTTATAAAATTGAAAACGGTTTATTGTCTTACCTTCTTTTGTAAATGAAGTCCATGCACCTATCCTTCTCCACGAAAATCTCCATCACTTTTTTTGTATCAGTCCTCCTTATTTTCCTTTAGTTTTAAAAGTCTTAATCTTCCGTTTTGTCAGTCATTTGGAACAAAAATAAAAATAAACGGACCGCTGCAGTGCACTTGACTTTATCATATCGCTAACTTATTGGCGCCTAGAGGTTCTGTGTAGAAGAACAGCAGCAACAAGCACCTGTTGGCCTCACATCCGCCTCCTTCAGTGCGGCATGGTACTGTCTGCCTCACCCTGTGCCTTTTCACTGTGGTTTTAGGTCCGATCAGCAAGACTAGCTATGCCACACACATTCATTAAAGCCAGACTGTGGAAAGTCAGAGTGTATAATAAACATTTGTGCAAACATTATATTGGGGACATACAGAGAGACAGCAACCCAGTGTGTGAGGGATAGTGCAGTCCGAAACGAGGCTCGGCTCGTCTCATTGCTGCTGCACCTCACGTTTCTCTCCTATATTTGATCAGGAAATGTGCAAATTCGGCGATTTTCACTTTAAAAATTATCAAAATTATTGGAATCAAATAGAAAACAAATTTATAGCAAAGACCAGTGGACAAATTTATTTTATGTTATCATTATTAGTTTTTTTACTTTTCATGATGACAGGTGAGACTGCATGTCCCTGTATGAAGTGCAGTCAATGTGCCAGAGAAGTGCTGGACTTCCACTAAGTACTGATCCAGCTGGTCCTGCACAGAAACTCCGAGACTCTTTTCTTCTTCTTGCACGCTACTATATTTGCTTTTATCATCATCTGTGCTGTAATTAAAGTATTTCCACACATTACTTTATTGCTTTCTTCCCACAAATACCTGTGCAAAACACGCCGTTGTCAACCATGAGTGCTTACTGCTTCAAACCGACGAGCAAAATGTGCTCAACAAACAAACAACAGTCCTTTACGGATGTTGCGCCATGTGACTATAGTAAGTCCTAGTTACAAGATCATCACATAGTGAATAGCGCAATGTAACTGAACGCTCAGGGGGACCTACAAACAACTGCTCTGCATGACTAAACTGGATTGAATGAAATTGCGAATGTTATTTTTTACTCAGTTTTCATTCTCATTTTAGTTCGTTCACAAATCACAAATTTTTATTTAGTTTTAGTTTCTCTGTTTGCATTAATTTCAGTTCTTGTTCTTGTAAAATGAAAAACAATATTTTAGGTTCTAGTTCTCGTTTTCGTTATGAAACTATCACTGATTCCATCAACACTAGATTATCTTGTAGACCACTATAACACAGCCCTTCTTTCAGCATTTCGTAAAACACCTCCTTTAAAGAACAAGGAGGTTTCTTTTAAGCGCTCAACTCCATGGTACAATTCAAAGTTATGGTCTATGAAAGCAGCTGGCCAATGCCTTGAGAGAATGTCATGTAAGACTGGCCTCATTGTTCACATCCAGGCTTTTTCTGACCATTAAAGGGCTTACAGGGACGCACTAATTGCAGCCAAGAACACACATTATGGCAGAATAATAGAAAGTGGCCATGATAACCCAAGGGTTTTATTCTCTGTTGTTAATAAATTACTTCACCCTGCATCTGGCCCAGTTACCTCCTCTACCAAAGTTTGTGAAAGTTCCTCCACATTTTCCACAACAAAATTAATGATCTAAATAATTCAACTAACATAAATCCATCATCCATTTATATCTTTAGATGCCTTCCCACTCCATCCAGATCTTTTTCTAAATCTGCATTTGTTAATGACCTGCTTTGTAAAATGAAGCCCACTTACTGTGTACTGGACCCTATCCCCACCACACTTCTTAAATCCTTCCTACACACCATAATCCCAAATGGTTATGGCAATAATAAATACATCCCTTGACACTGGCTTTGTGCTAGCTTCTGTAACCTCAATGTTAAAAAAGTCTGGTCTTGATGCTGACAATCTTAACAATTTTCAGCCCATTTCTGACTTACCTTTTCTGTGAAAAAGTTCTGCAGCATGTTGTAGCCTCCTAAGTCACCAATTACTTAACTTCTAATAATTTGATGAAACACTTTCAGTCTATTTTCAGGGCACAGCACAGCTGTGAAACTGCACTGTTTCGGGTAACTAATGATTTGCTTATTTTTGCAGACTCTGGACAAACCAGCATATTAATTTTGTTAGATCTTAGTGCAGCATTTGACAATGTCAGACATGATATTCTACTGTCCAGATTGGAAAACATGCTGGGTACCTCTGGCTCTGCCTCCAGTGGCTTAAGTCCTCCCTGACTGGTAGGCAAGAGTTTGTTAGTCTTTGCAACAGCAGATCCAGTTCAGTGCCAGTCACAAAAGGGGTTTCTCTGAGCTCTGTTCTTGCCCCTCTGCTCGCTCACATATTTATATGCTTCACCTTGGCCATATCATTCATAGCTATGGACTGGGTTATCATTTTTATGCAGATGATACTCAACTCTATTTCAATGTTAAAAGTGAAACTTCATCAGAGTTTTTTTGGCTCATAACTTACCTCAGTGAAATTAAAGCCAGGATAAGGAGAACTCTATAAAATTAAACTGCAACAAAACTCAACTCCTGTAAATTGGCGCAACTTGAGAAAATGAGCTCCTTCTCAGTTACTCTTGACGGAGATCTCATCAGATCTTCTTCTAATGCAAGGAATCTTGGTGTTATTTTTGATTCCTCCCTTTGTTATTCCTCCCACATAAACCACATTAAGAAACTTTCCTACTTTCTCATCCATAACATATCCCATGTTCGCTCATTCCTCTCCTTTTCTGTGGCTGACAAACTTGTCCATGTGTGTTATCACATCCTGCATTGATTATTGTAACTCTCTACCGGCAGGTGCCGCTTCTAATCTTATATATCACAGCTCGGCTGCAAGAGTCCTAACACGGACCAGCAACAGTGAGCACATAATACCCATCCTGCTTCACCTTCATTGGCTCCCTGTGTCTTACAGGATTGAATAAAAAATTCTGTTATTAACCTGCAAAGCTTTAAATGACCTCACTCCGGACTACATCAGTGACCTTCTCCATTACTCTGCTCCTGTTCGCCCTCTAAGGTCCTCTGATTGGCAATCTTGTTATCTTCCACACTAACCTGCACTCTATGGGTGACAGGACATTCAGCTGTATTAATGCACAACACCATATATCACTACTCTGTCAAGCTTTCTGTAGAGGGTCTCAAAACTTTGCTTCATGGTTCTTTCAAGCTGTGCATGACACTCTAGTGTTTCAAAATGTTGTTCACATTCTGTTTCAAATATGCATGTCATCCTAAGGGTTACCAAATCCTGCTTCATGGTTTATTTCAACTGTACATGTCACTCCAGGGTTTCAAAACCCTGCACATTTGTAATCCACCTAAAGGCATCATTTAGTGAAATCTTCTCTTTGAAAGCTTGTTGGAGCTTGCTTGATAGGCAAAAGAAATCATTTTAGACATCATAATATTTAAAGAAGTGCTTAGTATTGAAAAATAAAACAAAAATAAATAAATAAATATTTCAAATACCAAAAACGGAATGCATATTGTGACAAACAAGACATTTAAATATATGAAATTAGACACCTCAAGGTTTTCACCATAACTTTCAGTAAATATACTCCTGTTAGATTATTGTCCTTTCTGTTATCATAATTATTACTCATAAAAGTGCACCTAAAGTAAATACGCATCTTGTTTTGGCTTATGACCATATTGACATTTGATTATTTTTTTTCTATTTTTGTTATAGCTTACAAATAACAATAGGTAGATTGTGAGTTTGAATTTAAGCCTATATCAAATGTATCAGGTAAAATCTGGGCTTGCCTTGGGGTACACACTTGTGAATGGGGAAATGGTAAATGTGTTAGTGATTGGAAGATGGGTTAGGAATATAGAGCAGAGAACCACAATTTCTATTTACATATCGATTTATCTTGCCATTTACTTTTTTTACTTGTCACCTCTCCAGATTTTGAAAAGATGTGTTCAGAAGGGCAGATGTTGCTGGCAAAGTTTTCTGAAAATAGGAGCAGATGTGGATATCCAGTTGATCATGGTGGTGTTTGCAGTGGCACTAAGGATTGTTATGTCTCACTAGTGCATAAGTCTAGACGTTCCCAAAAAATTGTTTTGTAGAAGATGCTGCTGCTGATAATGGCAATGATAATGAAGATGGGGCTGAAGCTGATGTTGCAATTTCATCTATCTGTATACTTGCATATGGTTGAGATGACAATTAAGTTCATTTTGACTTTGATGACTGTGATTCTTTTCAAAAAAGCTTAGTTATGCTGCACATTACACTTTATAGTACATAGTGACTACAGAAAGTAAAACATAGAATATTAAAAAAAATGCATATTGCGGTGTGTAATGAGCATGTTGATCTGGTGGTGCCAGCATCATTGTGTCAGACTGTAATTGTGAGTTGTCTTTCAGCCTTTCTTACAAAGCTGAGTTTGCCATAACTAAGAGTTTTGAATCTTGGGTCCAAGAGAATAGACAAAACAACACTGGGATCGATTCAGCGTGAGCTTACAGTGGGATCGTCCTCTTCATCTTTAATGGCAGGATGCATGGATGGTAAGTGGAATACAACATGGATTTTTACAAATACATAAGCTGCCTTTGCAAATTATTCATTGTATTTTTGAAGGGGATTCTAAGTGGAAGTTAATCCACAACAGGAAACTCAGTATCGAACGTGATCCCACCATAGTATCTATCAAACTTATTTAACAAATTAGGTTAAAAATAAAGAATATGTTTTCAGGTTATCTTCACTTGGGATAGTCACTAGGAAATAGGGTCTGCACTCCATACAGAGTATGAAAAACAGTTACTTTTTACAGTGTTACTTTTCAATTCCTAAGTATGGAAAACTAAATTGCATCCCAGGCTCAACAATGATCAGGGTTTATCAGTGGCTTTCAGTGTTCAGTGTTTCACAGACTATCATACTGCTTATCGCTAATACTGTAGTAAGAAGTGTGATTAAAACAAGTTTTTTGTTTTTTCCCCCAAAAGTTTTTCCTTTATGTTGCTACACATTCAGAAACTACTTTAACCGTATGAGTAATCTTATGTAATGTGTCCACCATGATGTCGTGTGAAATGGGCTTCACATACCTACCATAATAGCACATACACACACAGAATGGTGGTGTCCATGCATAGATATGCACAAAATTGTGGCACAATGAAAAAATAATAGTACTGAGGATGATGTCATAAAGCATTCTTAACTCACAAACATTCAACATGCCTATCAGGTTAATGTTGCTGCCTCATATTAAATTACGTATTGAGAGCATGAAAATCTCTGTCAGGAACTGAAGAATGATTGCCACCTCCATAACCTAGCAAATGCATTAGCTATTGGATGCAAGACTCAAGCAGAAATCAATTGTCTTCTTTGTAATGCTCAGATTCATCATTGGTAATAAAAGAAGGTGGTGATGTAGATGGTGAAGAATAGTAACTTGAATGAACAAATTTGAAATGTGAAACATAGAAAGCAGAGTGAATTTTATGTTGAGTGTACAGAGCCAGTTCTGGCCCGATTGGCCTAATTATTTTGAAAAGTCCAATGTACCGTACATAGATGCCAGTTTCTGAGAAAGAACTCTCAAGTGGTAATTACTAGTAGAGAGCCATAACTTCTCCAATTTCCAACACATTACAGGACCTTAACTCTGTGAACTCTTTAACAGAGGTAACAGTCTTCACCAGGTTCTCCCACACTTTGGCACATACATTCCCTGAGGTGAGTTCCAAATCTGTCACACTTTGACACAAAGAATAAAGATTATTAGAAAGGAAAGGAGGTTCATAACCTCATACACACCAAAAGGAGATATTACTGTAGCCCTAGGTTTTTGGATATTTAAAACATATTCAGGTATTCTCTAAATTATTCTCTAAATCATGATTTTCTCTCTCAGTCTACCTGTGTCATATATAGTAATTAAAAGGAACACAGTGTATTCACCAAGTGTTTCATGGCAATTTTGGGGAAGTGATTAAAGAATGGACTTAAGGTGGGGCAAGTATAAAAAGGGAAGAACATGTTGTTACGCTGCCTTTGGTTCACAGTCAAGTGCATGTGTTTTAATGTGTTCCAGTTTGCTATTAACAGGTTATTGAAGTTCATCGAAGTCTCCATGGTCATTTCACATGATGGCAGAAGTGAAGAAAGAGAGCTACGGCAAAGTTTAATCCTCCAACAAACTTCTCCTTCAACAAGCCGGGAGAGTGGCTGGATTGGAAACAGCGTTTTGTAAGATTTAGGATCGCCACTAAGCTGAAGTCCAGGTGAGCAGCCTAATTTATGCCACGGAGAGCGAGGCTGAAAAGGTTTATAAATCCTTTGTTTTTGCGGAAGAGGCGCACAGAAATGACTTTGACAGTGTGTTGAGAAAGTTTGATGACTATTTTGTGCCATGAAGGAACGTGATACATGAACGCACATGCTTTCACGAAGCCCAGAGAAAAAGTCAAGACTTTTATCAGAGCTTTTGTATGAACTGTCGGAGCATTGTGACTTTGGTGCGAATAGAGAAAAAAATATCCGCAACCGGATAGTTGTCGGAATACTCGACAAAGATGTTTCACGTAAGCTGCAGCTGACAAAGGATCTAATGCTAGCGCTGACTATTGAGACGGTCAGGCAGTTAGAAGAGGTTGCATCCCAAATCAGTATGCAAGGAGAGTTGGCGAGAATGATACATAAAATCACACAAAAGCGTAGCAAAGAATTCAAATGCTACAGCAACAAAAAAAGGGGAAATTGTAGTCAACGAGGAGGAAATGACAGACAGTTGCAGTAAGTGTGGGAAAACGCGTCATAACATGCAACTCATGCAATAAAGTAGGGCATTGGAGTAGAGTTTATAGGAACAGGAAGGCCGTGAGCAAAGTTACAGAGCAAATGCCAACATACTTCCTAGGGGCGGTGAGTAGGGAAGATGGGTCAGCAGAGCAGTGGTCCGTCAAGTTGTTTGTGGGCTCCATGCCAGTTGAATTCAAGATCGACACAGGTGCAGATGTGAATGTCATCCAGGAAGAGACATATTACTCACTCATTCCCAAAAGTCCATTAGAGCCTTCAGACATACCACTGGATAGCCCAGGGCCCAAGCAGAGAGCTGAGATGCATAGGACGAGTCCAGAGTACGGTAACCTACAAAGGTAAAACTCATTCACTAACCGCATACGTAATCCATGGACGCACACTAACCAATCTCCTCAGCAGACAGTTATCGGTTACAATGAATCTGGTGAGGAGAGTGGATGAAGCAGTGAGCAGTGGAAAGTGCCAACTGGCGTACGGTGAGCACAGTTTATTAAAGACTGAACCCGTGAGAATTCAGCTGAAAGACAATGCACAGCCATACGCAGTACATGCAGCACGGCGTGTACCACTTCCTATGCTACAGAAAATAGAGGAAGAGCTCCAGAGAATGGAAAGGGACGGCATTATGGAACGAATAACAAAGCCAACAGACTGGTGTGCCCCAATGGTGCCTGTGATGAAAAAGAACACAGGTAAGGCCAGTATTTGCATTGAATTTAAGAGGCTGAATGAAGCCATGAAAAAGAGCAGTACATCCTGCCCACTCCAGATAAGATAACCGCAAAGCTGAGTGGGGCTACTGTTTTTACTTCACTGGATGCTGCCAGCGGTTTCTTCCAAATACCGCTCCACCCCAATAGTATTAAGCTCACTACATTTATTATGCCCTTTGGCTGGTTTAACTTCAAGTGATTCCCTTCGGTATAACAAGTGCACCCGAAATCTTCCAGAGAAAGATGACAGAAACCCTTCAGGGATCGGAAGGTGTCGAAATTTTCATGGACAATATTCTCGTTTATGGGTCCACAGTGGAGGAACACGACAGTTGTTTGGTCAAGTTAATGGAGTGTATAAAAATGGAGGGGCTGAAACTGAACCAAGAAAAATGTACAATTAAGCAGAGCCAGTTGAGGATTCTAGGACATATCATTGACCAACTGGGGATCAGGCCGAATCCCAACAAAGTGGAAGCTATACTACAATCACCACTACCGAGAGAGGTACAGGAGTTGAAAAGAATTTTGGGTATGGTGAACTATCTCGGGAGATTCATTCCCAACCTTTTAACAGTGGAGCAGCCCATGTACGAACTTCTGAAAGTGAAAAACAGCTGGGTTTGGAATCACTCACAACAAACAGCTTTTGAACACATAAAGCAGCTCCTGACTACCGTACCAGTGCTTACATTTTACGATATGAATAAGCCTACAGCGTGTCCGCTGACGCTAGCAGCTAAGGACTGGGGGGCATGTTACTTCAGTTTCATGAGCAACAATGGAGACCTGTGGCATATTGCTCAAAACGCCTTACTGAAATGTGCTATGCTCAGAATGAAAAGGAGGCTTTAGCAGGAGTGTGGGCGTGTGAGATGTTTGACAGATACCTTAACGGACTTAGTCAGTTCAAGCTTATAACCGACCATAAGCTGCTAGTGCTGCTCATTAACAAACACAGTCTAGACTGTGTACCACTACATTGTCAATATCTTCTCATGAGACATGAGATTTAACTCAGTAGCTGAATATATGCCTGGGTAAACTTTAATCATTGCGGATGCTTTATCACGCAGTCCTCTCGCTAAAGTGTGCAACGAGGCGGATATGCACAGAGATGTGGCGTGCTATGTTGCGAGTGTTGTGGAAGGATTTCCTGCATCTCTAAATAAACTGGACGAAATCAGAAAGGCAACAGCAGCTGATGCTGAACTGCAGTCTGTTGTGAAACTTATTAGGAGAGGATGGTCTGAACATATGAGTAAAATACCAATGGAAGCGAAACCATACGTTCCAGTGAAATCAGAACTGTTGGAATATGATGGACTTGTCCTATGAGGGAGCAAGATTGTGGTTCCGAGGATTATGAGAGACGAAATTCTTCAGAAAATTAATGAAGGGCACCAGGGCCTGACAAAATGTAGGATCAGAGCACAATCATCTGTATGGTGGCCGGGACTTTCTAAAGAAATAAATAAACTTGTGACATTATGGCAAGTGTGCCGAGAACTGAGAAGAACTCAGAAAAGAGAACCTCTCATTTCCACACCACTTCCAGAGCGACCTTGGATAAGAGTTACTATGGACCTATGTAAGCATGAACGGCACAACTATTTGATAATTTCAGATTACTACTCCAGATTTTTGGAAATACTACACTTACCTTCAGCGACAAGTGTGCATTTCATCCAGAAACTGAAATCAGTTTTTGCCAGGTTCGGGATTCCTGACAAGGTGGTAAGTGATAATGGACCACAGTTTTCTAGCATGGAATTTCAAGAATTTGCAAAAATGTTTGATTTTAGACACTATATGTCCAGCCCGCATCATTCTCAAGGAAATGGACATGTGGAAAGAGCTGTACAAATCTATACTAATAAAAAGCAAAGCCCTCACTGACTCACTGATCACTAATTCTCCAACTTCCCATGTAGGTAGAAGGCTGAAATTTGACAGGCTCATTCCTTACAGCTTACTTACAAAAGTTAAGCAGGTTTCATTTCGAAATTCTATGCGTAATGGTCATAACGGTCAACAACGTCTGCCATATTAAACTTTCTTATATATGGTCCCATCTTCACGAAATTTGGTAGGCGGCTTCCCTGCGCTAACCGAAACTGATGTACATACTTATTTCGGTGGTATGACGCCACTGTCAGCCGCCATATTGAGCTTTCCAATGTTCTTTGTTACTTATGGGCCCATCTTCAAGAAATTTGGTACGCGGGTTCCAAATGCTAACTGAATCCTACTTACATACATATATATGTCCATAGCCTGCAGCTCGGTCGCCGTGTGAGGTTGGGTCCCCCATGCCCACGCCTCCCACGTAGTTGGCTGCCTGCCTATATAAGGCCATCCGTTGCTCCGGTCTCTTTATTCCCTTCCTTGCTTCGCCCCGGTATTCACGTCTCCCTGCTGATAACTGCAGCCTTTTTATTTAATCCACGGCTTCTCCGCTGTTTTATTGTTTGTTTATTATGATTATAGTTACTGTGTAGGTTTTTTAGACTTAGTTTACATTGTTCAGGTACCCATTTCCTTTATCGTTCCAACCGTACCCCCGTTAACATGTCTAGCGAGGTGATCACCATCGATCAAAGAACTGTCACTTACCGAGTGGTTTCCATGCCCGGAGATGGCGACTGCCTTTTCCATTCTCTGTGTTACATATTGCCATATCAGGCTCACTCTACATATCTGGAGGAACATTGTCTCTTATGTATTGAATGACTGGGACAGGTTCAAGGTGTGGACTGATGACAGTACAGGAGATAATTATACTACACAGGAGCACTATAAGAGTGAAATGCTTAAGCCCTTCACCTATGTTTCTGCATTTGAGTTGATGGCTGCCGCTGAATTGTTCGGTTGTCGCTTTCAAGTGTACCGAAATGGCCAAATATTTTACACCGGTGACGATTTGAGTAGTGGACACTTTGATGTTAATGAATGTTTAAACTCTCAAAAGCTGGATGCCAAGTTATCAATAAAACCCATTTCAATTCAAACGCCTCCAATTTCCAGTAAGGCTCTGCTTCGCAATGACAATTAATAAGTCTCAGGGACAGACCCTACAAAAGGTTGGCATTGATTTGAGGCAAGATTGCTTTTCACATGGCCAACAATACGTTGCATGCTCAAGAGTAAGCTCAGTGCACAGCTTCGTCATATTACAACCGGAGGGCCGAACCGACAACGTGGTATACAAAGAGATCCTTAACAAATAATTATTGGTATATTTTCCCTCAGTTTAAAAAGGTTTACTTTTCTTCTTAATAAAAATTTTAAAGCAGTACTTCGCCGCTGCGAAGTGCAGGTATTTTGCTAGTAGTAAATAAAATTCTGAAACAACAAGATCCTGTAGTAGCTCTGATGAGCTATCAGTCCACTCCAAGCTTCAACACAGGATTTAGCCCAGCCGAACTGTTATTGGGAAGGAAAATAAGAACCACCTTGCCCATGCTAGAAAAAAACCTAACACCAAAAGGTCCAGATATGACAGCTGTGAGGACAGGAAGGAAAAGGTGAAACAAGCATATTATTACAACCGCCGCCACGGCGCAAAACATTTACCTGCCCTGCGATCAGATGATGTTGTACTCTCCAAGCTGGATCATGAAAAGTCGTGGTCTATACCAGCAGTCATTTCTGGGGAAAGCATTACTCCAAGATCATTCATCATTAATACACAGCAAGGAGCACAACTACAATGGAATCGCCATCATCTCCAACCTGAACCAGTACCAACAGAGACGGATGTGACTACAGAGTCTGACGCCCACCAAGATGAAACCACGGGGTCAGAGTCAGTTTGTGTCAGTCAGAGTGAAGTTTCACCCGCAACCCCTCTTTCTGGACAAATCGTGACCAGATCAGGACGTGTGTGAAAACCAGTCAAGACACTCGACTTATAGGCTGATGTGTAATTTTTTTTTATGGGGGGTTGATGGGAGAAACAGGTATTCACTTTGTTGTAAATCATTGATTTTGAATGTGGGAAAAGTAATAGTACACTATAGATATACGCTGTTAACTGTTCACTTTTGTTAAGGTGTTAAGGTTTGTTAAGGGGGGAGATGTCATATATAGTAATTAAAAGGAACACAGTGCATTCACCAAGTGTTTCATGGCAACTTCGGGGAAGTGATTAAAGGATGGACTGAAGGTGGGGCAAGTATAAAAAGGGAAGCACATGTTGTTACGCTGCCTTTGGTTCACAGTCAAGTGCATGTGTTGTAATGTGTTGCAGTATGTTATTAAAAGGTTATTGAGGTTCATCGAAGTCTCCACAGTCATTTCACAACCTGTTAGCCTTTGGATAATACCGATACGCTTATTGTATTCCTAAGTTTGAACATGGATTTTTCCAAAAGTGAGAAGCAAACTGTGGAGGTAGTAGATACCTTGAACTATTCAAATGATTTTTTTCTTTATGAATACTTTTGCCCCCTTCAATGAGACATTATTCAAAAGCAACACAATGGACTGCTGTCCAAAATCTCTACTAGCAAAGTAGTAGTTCAACCTTATATTGAAACATTAGTAATAAAGTCCATCAGTTTGTTCCCAAATTGTGCTTGGTGGTGATAATACCTGGAGGAGACCTGCTGGACAACATTATTTTGATGACATCTTTCACATGCAAGGTGTTGTTAAACTAAATTAACTTAATGCATTCCCAAAAGAAGATCATCTGAAATATTTGGCAATAAACTGGCTTTTTCATACTTTAACTTTTGTGAGAAACATTTTCTAATATAGAAATTAGGGCATTGTTGTTCCTGACAGAATCTGCTTAAAGAATTTTAAAGTTAATTATGCATTCACTAATTCCCTTGTGAATTTCCTTGATTTAAATTCAGCAGACTGCTTATAGCAAATGTTTTCTTTTCTGGAGCATCAAAAACAGAATGAAACTCTTTAAAAAAACTCTCAAATTGTCTACAAAAACTATGTGCATAGCTGCTTGCCTCTGTAAATATGATGCTAAACACAATAAAAATGGTAAACTGAATAAAAATATTGTTTTTTGTATGTGACGTTTTCAGTTTTTGGGAATCTTACGGAATCACTTTAATTATGTTTATTTTATATATTGCTACTGTTCCAAGTTCTCCCTCATTTTGGTATATCCTCCCATATTCCAAAGATACGCTCTAAGTTAGATAAATGATTATATTTTTCCTGGTGAGGATGACAGAAATTTTTATTTATGTTAGTTGTTTATGTTAAGGAAGACAGAAGCTTGGAGTAAGGTTGTTATTCTTATTAATCATGGTGCTGCATTGTTATGACATTTTGCATGTTGATTGGACATACAAGTAAGAATTTCATTGCTCTCTGTGCATATCACAATACAGACCTTATAAACCTACTGTATAAGTCATATTAAAGCAAGGATGAACAGCATTGAGAGTGAAATCTCCCTTTCCAAAGGTTTTACAAAAAATAATAAATAAAAATCAGTTCTACTTTTGATTTATCTGTTGCAAATAAACCAAATTAACTGGTGTGGAGCATAAACATTACTTACACTTGCTAATAAAGCCCCTCCAAATACTAGGATCTCACGAGTAACATTCTCGGTATGACACTGAGGCTCTTTTACAACATTATTGCCGCAGTGGAGCAGCAGCAGCAGCAGAATCTCCAGCATTTTGATGTAAAGTACTCAGTTCAACTACTTAATGCAGAATGGTAGATCTTAGTACAGTCACAGTGATAAAAATGATTATAAATATTAAAACAAAAATAGTTCATTAAATGTTTGACCCTGACAGAAAGCTATGGGTTCAATAGCAATTGGAAAAAGCATTGGTGATAATGGACAGCATATTAGTATTACAGAGTGAAATAGTCAACATTGATATTGTTCATGCAAACAGAAGCTTCTGAGCTGGAGTGTTAATAATTAAATCCATTAACATTTTATGTACTCAAACCCAGTTTTAAGCAGTGCAGTGAACAGGTATTGACATTCAACTGCATTAAAGCATTCATCAAAGTTTTCATAATAGATGTGTACTTTCAGCAAATCCAGTTTTGTCTCATGACATTGTAGAATGGAGCACTTTATTCTTTTTTCTACATGTTTTCCGGTGATCATAACTTTACCGTTCATTAGGGAGATTGGTTTATAGAATACTCACTCTAAGCAGTTTTGTTTCTCTTCAGAAAAATATTAATTGATGCCTGGCATTGTATTTTTGATAATATATTATCTTCTCTGGTTTCCTTGAACATAGCTATCCTAAACTGAGATTATTTAACAGACAGATTTTGGATAGCCATCTGGAAATGTGGTATCTCTGCTTTGTAAAGGAATTATTGTATCTTGGATTTCACACAGCTTCAATCATTTATCCAGCTCCTCTGTGCACAGTGCAGTAAGCTGCAGCATTTCTAATTTATCAAAGACGCCACTGGCATTACCTTCCAAACCATCTTACACTGCTTCTCCTCAGCACAACACCTATCGCCTCCACACAAAGGCTTTCTCTTAACTTCACAATTTTCTTTCTTTCACTCGTTCCGATTCTGCTATGTGCAAAATATTAGCAATTTTTTATTATAGATGTTTTAAAGTATTTTACAACTTGTTTGTCCACTATTTTGGGAATTACAGAAGAGTTGTTTTGACTACCGGAATGTAGTGATGACATGTGGCCAATGTACCATGGTGCATGAAGTCATCAGGGCATCCACTATAAAATGGCATCCTCCGGTATTAATACAAATTCCATGATAGACTGCTGCCATTCCGTTCCTTTTATTGACACTTAATGGGCTTCAAAGCTTTTGAACCCCACTTTATTGATAGTCAGCTCTAAGGGTGATATATACAGCAATATGATGGTATCAATGAGTTGCTTGTAGCCATGAGCATAAACATCAAAACACGTACATTGCAAAACTGTTATTGAAACAATTTACTGCTACTGAAACTAGGCAGCATTTAAATAGTGTATAATGGAGTATAACTGAACAGCACATTAATCCATTGTCTTCCAATCCTTTATAAGAGTTCTCTTCTTTTACATAATGTTGCAAATATTTGGAGGAACACATTAGACTTCAGTATTGTTTAAGCATTTTGGAAATAACCTTCGCTAAATATTTTTCAGTATTGCAAGATGAATATAATTATTACAGTGTAAATAAGTTAACTGGAACTCAGTTTTGTCATTTTATTGCCATAAGTGCCATGCATATTGAAGTTCAAAAATAAGACGTGATCATTTAGTTCCTAAGTTTTGTTAGGTTATTGAATAGCTAATGTTTCTTAAATGTTGAACTGGCCTATTCAAGAACTTTTGTTCCAGACATTTACTGCCTAATATGTAAACAATACTTGTTACTTTCTGTTTTCAGTTAGGTTTTCTTTGGCTGAGAAGCGAGAAAGAACTGCATCCGCTCATGGTATTTAGGTATGTCAGGCCTTTTGACTTCAGAGTTGCGCCTACTGCTTTTTCTCTGTACATATTTATCTTCTGTTTTTGTTTGGGTTGTGACTACCATTATGCATGCTACATTTGTCCAGTGTAGAGTTTAAAGAGAGCCTCTCCTTACTATACTGTCTTGCATTATATAACCCTTTTAAGATTACTCCTGTGCATTAGTTAAAAGATAACAGCATCACACCTTCATTATTGCTCAGAATGGCCTGGCTTTATTAATGGACTTTTTATCTGAGCACGGCACTTGAAACTTCTTATACTGAATTAGGCCATATCAACAGAATCCTTTAGTATTTTCCTTTACTTGCTGTTTTCATGCAAAAGTTTATTACTATGTGAATTTTAAACCTGTGAATTGCAAAGACAAGCAGCTCATTCAAACTTGTATCCTTCATCTACACACTTAAAAATAAAGTTGCCAGACTGGTTCTTCTGAGTGATGTCATGGGGGAACCACTTTTGGTTCCCAAAAGACCCAACCACATGAAGGTTCCAGGAAAGAATCTTTATTTATTTAGATCCATAACAGTTTCTATACAGTTAATAACCATGAATGCAGTAGATGGTGACAGATTTGTGAAATACCAATGGGTCATGACTTTAAAAGGTCTCTTGCTGCATACATGGGTAAATCCAGGTTTTCTTAATCTGTTAGTGTTCTGTTACCTAGCCCAACACATATATTCAGGCTTTCTGTTTAATTTTCTATATATTAGGAAAGTTTTCATAGCACAAAGAACCAAATGAAATAAAGAAATGGTGCTTTGTCAATCAATAGTTCTATGAGGAACCACTGTACTCAGTAAAGAACCAAAAAAATGTCTATTAAAGAACCTGGATTTTTAAAAGTCTAGTGTTGCCAAATATACACCTTGAACTGTCCTGATGAGGTATTTAACTTCTACTGAACTTGCATGGTATTTGAATGGCCTGCTATGTACCTGGTCTTCTGCTCCAGTGGCTCTAAACGGGACTTTTTTTGAATGTGACACATATGCATATCCTGTGGATGCCTAGGGTTGCTAGAGTAGAAAATTAAAAATACGGGACACTCTTATAATATCTCTCTGTATTACTATATATATAAATTTATACATGCCCCCTACACACTAAGACCAATATATTATATAAAAGTAGAGACATAAGTTAAAAACATAAAGCAAGGATTTTAAAGGGCTATGAGGAAAACAAAAGTGAAATCATTTGAAAATATTTATTTAATACAGACAACAGACAAATATTATTATTATTTAATACAAGCAGTTAGAAAAAAAAGTGGGCCGTGGCAAGTAGTTGCAACACACTTTGTTGACACTGTTATGTTGCAATATTGATACAGACCTGCACAGCAGTGCAGCTGGAGAGCAAAACGGTAAGAGTGTCGCTGTCCTCAGCCAACCATAGCAACCGAATAAGTTGCAAACAGGCAGGAAACACTAGCTTCCTCATTACATTTGGGTTATTTTCATCAAGAGAATCTGAGAAAAGAAATTATAATTACTTAAAAAATTACAATTAAGTACCATAAGAAAGTAGTAAAAATATATTTTTATTACGAAATTTGAAAATGAACTAAATATGGGTCATTTGGGTGTCCCTGAAAGGTCAGTATGGGACAGGGGACAAAATTATCAAATATGGGACATGTCCCGTATATAAGGGATGTCTGGCAACCCTATGGATGCCCAAAAAAGTGTTGCGGCTCTTGTTATTTTTCCGTATGCTTTTGTTACTTCTGACTTTTTACCACCACAGCAACCACAACCACCCTGTTAGAGAGGGCAAATAAGGAGCAAAAATAATCATTTCCTAAAAGCTTTTACAACCATAATATTTAATAATCAACTTTAAAAATGATCAAACAGTTTTGTTTGTGTTCTATAATTTAAAATTCTAAATGTAAAGAAATTGGTTGAAAAAAAGAAGAAATTTACAGAGAAAGTGATACACTGTATTACTTAGTATTGGGCACTAATAAAGATGACATGATTGGACGTTTAGTACAATTCTAGAGTGTAAGTTTTGAAAATTTGAGTGTGGTTGAATATAACAGAAGCAATGTTATGCCTTAATGTATCACCTGTGCTAAAGGGTATGCTTTCAGCAATATTAAAAAAATCAAGATTAATCTCTTTGTAAGGATATCATTAATTCTAATAAATGCCTTTCAAATGAGTTGAAATCATTGCAAAATGAAAAATATAAATATTAATTTGACTGGTGTCTAAATTTCAATTAATTCTGCCTTTTTAATTTGGTATCTTCCTGCTCTTTACAAGGCTTTGCTATTGCACTGTGCCATTCATCCTAGACACTTCTTCAAAATACACTCTTGTGGTTTCCTCTCTACTGCTCATTTACAGAATTTCTTAATTATGGCTTCATATTTTTAAAAATAATTCATTACCATTGGAAATTGAAGTTCTTGAAAAAAAAAAGTAAAGCATGAATTGTAAATACCATAGATAAAAATAAAAAACAAAAAACACCAGGTACTGTATATTATGATTGGTCATCTCATCCATTTTGTTATTGTTGTCTCTTGGTGATTGGATGGATAATAACTCACTAGATTTTAGCTGTTTCATTTCCACACAAAGTATCATTTACTCTCGATTTCTTATCTCTGTCAATATACTCTTTAGAAAGCTTTCTTTGATACAAAAATATTTCAGCTTTACCAACTTTATCTTGGCTCAAGTATGCCAGTATATTTAATTTGAACTAAAATGAACTAATATGTGCAGTAATTTATTCCCATACCATACATAATTTTCCAACTTTCCCATTCATACAGTATACTGTTCCTTTTAATTCAATTTATTATTGTAAAACATTCTTCTTTGAATAAAGTCTCTAAGTGATTGCACATATTTACATATTTAATAGCGCAGTGGTAAACTGAAAAAGCAGCCATTTCATGATTAAAGTAAGTAAAAAAAGCAGATTAAAGTCAAATTTTATTGTACTGTGAATATCTTTGCTTTAGGTATTTTGTCAGTGCAACATTTCTAGGTTTCATTACCTTATTCAGTGCTATTCCTTGAAGTCTCGTTATCTTAATTGCTGAAATCAGTAGAAATAATCTGTGTGTCTTTCATGTTGTGTTTTAATTCTTTTTCAAGCCGGTTTTAGCTGTGTATCTATGATTGGGGACAACTGTCCCACCAGTATTGACTCCAGCTTCTGTTTCTTACAGGACTGGTTTGACATTTTGTTTTCCATGTTTGTGCCACTCATCAATCCCATAATGAGTTTGTCTTTGCATGGTTTTTTTTTTCTGGTTCCCCCAGTTTCATCCCAAACATACGCAGGCTACATGAAATCGAGAACTGGCTGGTGTGGATGTACTTGAAAGTCTACCATGTGAAAGACTCAGAGTTAGCGTCTGTCTTCTGTCCAGTGCCTCCAGTGTATCATCTTTAATTTAATATTGTTTTTATCAGTATGCTGCTGCTGGAGTATGTGAATTTCCCCTTGGGATTAATAAAGTATCTATCTATCTATCTATCTATCTATCTATCTATCTATCTATCTATCTATCTATCTATCTATCTATCTATCTATCTATCTATCTATCTATCTATCTATCTATCTATCTATCTATCTATCTGTCATAGCCGTAAATTCCAATAAGCAAAGTCAGTAAAATGGTTAGATGTACAGTGCTATGAAAAAGTTATTGAATGAATAAAGTTTTCCAACACCAACTGTCACTGTATGAACATGTAATTGCCCCTTTACACTTAATAATGTCCCTGAAGTAGGTGAAATGAGTGGTGAGGCTCCGGTAGCACTTTCCAGAAGGCAAAATTGAAAATGGGGGATGACCTGGGTGGCTGTCATTAGAGATGATGGATTCACCTCTCTATAAACATCTGGCCGAGCAGATGGTATGAAGATGAGGAAGGTCAGCTCCAATGAATTTAGAAGCTGTACAGATAGTCCTTTGGTGGAGTTTACAATCCTGGTAAGTAGGTAACCAAACCACCCTGTAATGCATCCGGTCAGGATTCTTTCAATAGTGCCGCGATAGAGTTTTGGTTCCTACCCCATTGCCTCCTCAGTTAAAAGAGACCCACAAGCACACCAAATTCAGAGCTGTTATATACTGTACCATTGATAGTATTTTAAAAATCAGTCCCAAAGAACACAAGTAATTATAATAAAATAGTACAGCTCTGATCTCTTGAGTGTAGGTGCATGCGAGGAATGCTGTCCAGATGCAGAGAATGCCGTGAAAGAATTGCTAATTGCTAATTACATGCACAAGCCCAATCAGCACATTGAGGCTCCACAGGTTGTTTAGTGCACCTGCTAAAAAGTTCTGAGTGAAAGAAATTGGAAGGAGGAAATCAAGGGAATACAGAAGGGAAAAATAGCAGAATCGGATGGGAGCTGGTGAGGTGTGAAAGAGGAGAACCTTTGAGGAAGCCCTGCTGAGGAGCATAAGCAGAGTCATTCTGGGGTGATAAATCTCTTGCTGACTTTCAGGAGCAGTGATGACCAAATTCTGTAGTGGTCCAGCTGGACTGAAGGACAGTGACAGGATAATGGAGGTGAAGGTGGTTGGGATGAGAATCCACTTTGTGGACTGTATGTCTGTTGGCTGAGCAGGGTGAGATGGGAAAAAGAGAAAAAGAACACTTGGGATTGCCTTGGAAGAAAACAATTACGACTGTTTTTATTCTTGATTTTATCTATTTCTTACATTTATTTATTAATTGATTTTTAACTTCCACACGTAGCACTGTTTTTGTGAATCTTTGTACTTTTTGCACCAATAACTATTGCTGTGCCCTCATTCACCCTAGTTTATCATGGTTATGACTATCGATATCCTGGAAGAAATTGAAGAAACCTATGGCATCACACTCATGTTTAAGCCAAATGTTATGTTAACCAGACATAATGGGACCAACATCATCTACAAATTTTCACATTTGTCCCGACTATCTATAGAATATGCACCAAAAGCTTGGGTGATCATCCAGGTACTTCCTAGCCAATAAAAGACAAACATTTGTGCTGTTCTTGGCTATGAGTGGTTCCTACCTTGCTTCTGTCCAAATGAAGACCACTTTTTTGTCTTTGTGATGGTGGTGTCATGAACACTGACCTTTACAGAAGCCTGCAGTTCTTTTAATATTTTTAAGTAACCTTTGTAACATCCTGAATAATTTGAAACTATGCCATTTGAATAATGTTGGCAGGATGACCACTCCTGGGAAGATTTCACTACTGATTCATGTGTTTTCCATTTGGATACTATAGCTTTCAATATGGGTTGATGGAATCCCACTTTGTAGGCATTTTCAGTTGTTTGATATCAATGGGTTTTCTTCTTATCTCTTCCTGAATTTTCTTTTATCATGCCATTAAGTGTGTGTTGAATCTTTGTCATGGAAAGAGTCCAAAGAAGTAAGGTTTATAATTGAGGAGGACTGACAGTAATCAAGCCTGTATGTGTTCAATCATCTGACATGTATTATCTACTTAATGGTGTGAATTTATTTTTCTCAGAGTTCCAGCTGGTGTTATTTACCTTTGTTCATTAAATAAATTAATAAACTTGAACAAACGCGTTACATGTTTAATTAGCCACACTATATCTAATTTTAAGTTTGGCTGAAGACCTGAAAACATTGTGTCAAAAATATTGCAATAATAGAAGAAATCAGGAAGGTGCAAATAGTTTCTCTCGACACTGTAGGTGCATAATGATGAGTTTTGTACCATTACAGTCACACAGATCCCAAGTTGAATTC
Organism: Erpetoichthys calabaricus; assembly: GCF_900747795.2. Lineage (NCBI taxonomy): Eukaryota > Metazoa > Chordata > Cladistia > Polypteriformes > Polypteridae > Erpetoichthys > Erpetoichthys calabaricus. The sequence continues at coordinate 322,728,417 of NC_041394.2, forward strand.
TTGAGAGTTTCCTCCAGAGACTCCAGTATCAGGCTGTGCCTGAAATAGTAGCCTGAGTTGCCTCGAAAGCTTACATATCGTAATCTGTTCAGTTAGCCAATAAAAGGTGTCATTTTGCTTGACTTCTCATTGCCACCAGAGACTCCAAACTTCAAAGACCTGCTGTCAGATCGTCTGGTAAATCTTAATTTCCCAAATGTGAACGTGTATATAAGGACACGTTGTGTTGGGCTGGTGTTCTCACCACAGGGGCTTTTTCTTTTGTACTAGTTGTTCCCTGAATAGCCTCAGACTGCCCTCTGATTGCACTCTAATCAGAATAAAATGGTATGAAAATTATGGGGAACACCAATAAAATTTCAACTAAAAAATAAATTATTGCTGTTGTGGTGCTTTTAATTTGCATTCAGTTTTATTCCAATTATGGTGTTCTTGAAAAGCTTCATCATCAGAGGAACTGAATGAGTGTGCCTCATTATTAAAATATGTGCAGTATGAAATAGCCTTATGAAGGACCTTATTGCTGCAGCCTAGGAAGGCAGGTGATTGGCAATACTGTCCACATGTGTGTTGTCAGTCTGTGTTACATCACAGCAAGTTATCTCTACTTCTTTGCCATGAAGGTCTCATTTCTTCATACTGCAGTGGAGATGGGACCTGACAGATCATAATAGAGCCTGTCCTATTCCTGACAAAGACTGCACTGATGAATGCACCTAACACAAAAACAATGCAGCAGCCTTAATCCTCCTGGTGTATTCTCTTAGGCATTACAAAAAAAAAAAAAGTTTTATTTTATTTTCTGCCTGCTGAATGCCAGCTTCCCATCGCAGCAGCATGGTGAGTTACAGCAGTGATTTATTGAGGAACTGATGAATTTAAATAGCAGGCACACTGAAGGTTCTTCTAGTATCATGAATATTTTTCTTCTAAATACAGTAAGGAAGTGCAATGAAAAAAAAAATTGGGTAAAATCAATAATTTAATTCAATACAGAAAAACTTAGACTTTACCAAAGCAAATTAACAGTCAATATAGACATATATAGGTCAAGTGGCAACTATAAGCTGTCCCACTCTCTAGAAGCATGTCATTCCTTAGGCTCCACAATGAATAAGGATTCTTGACTTGGCTACTCTTCCGTTATCCACAGCCCTGAAACGGGCTAGAAAAATGGGAAGAATACAGCATGTTAACCTGTTTTTTTCATAGGTACCATCTGACCAGGAATGTGTGTGAATTTGGTCCCTCATTCTTTGGTAGCATGGTGTCGCGATGGTTAGTGCTGCTGCATTTGAGTTCTACTTATCTAAATTCAAAATTTTGTGTGGGCTCTGACTGTGTGCAGAATTTGTAGGTTCTATTTGAAACCAAGTATGGCTTCTTAGGTCACCCTGTCATCCTCCTACATCTGAAAGAAATATGTACCACGTTGTATAAATGTATAGAATTATTACTATTATTACATTGCTCCTGTGTGTGTGAGTGTATGGAGAATATGTCCATCACTGAATTATCTTGCACCCTGAGCTGCTAAAATAGGATTTGCCTCATCCTGTATAGGATTAACTAGATGTAGTAAAGCATGTTAGGGGTCTGTGGCAGTGTGCAAGTTTTAAATAAAAACAATGTCTTCAAGCTAAGGGTGGCAATGCGGAAACGGAGCCCCCAGGATTTTGATGAGGGAAATGGTGGAGCACACATTCAAGTGAGGCACCTGCCACTATACGTGAGCACCATTAATGGGACAAATTTATACCTGAAACACTACATAAACTGGTATCTTCAGTACCTATCAGTACCTGTCTTCAGTGTAGTGAGCAAAAAAGGTAATGTAACAAAGTGGTAAAGCACGTATCCCGTACAGATCAGGCATCAAAATAGCGTACAATCCTTTTTAATGCTAAAAGCAAGAGATCAGCAGCAGAGACACGGAACGCTGTTTACAGCATACCATGTGACTCATGTCCAGCGGTATACGTGGAACAAACATCAAAAATACTCGCCACACATACACAGAAACATCGCAATGCAGTCAGAAGAAAGGACCCTCGGTACCTAATTTACATTCATCCAAGTTCGCCTGGACACACATTTAAATGGGACTCAGTGCAAGTAAAATTTAAGGCTAATATTAAAAGCCTTATTATTAAGGCTGAATCGTGACTGTCCTATGAAAGCATCATTAACAGACATTTGGACATAAACCCGGCATATGTAAGCTTGCAAAGAAGAACATGCAAATAATAAATAAGACTTTATGGCCAACACCCTCCAAGCACCCCTTCATCATTCCGCCCTCTCCCACATCCACCCATCCTCCCCTCCTTACTTGCTATCGTTGCCTTGGATATCTGTAAATCTAATAATTTTCCTCTGATGAAAGCTTAGGAATAAAAAAACTATTTAAAGGTATGTGATAAATTTGCTCCCTTTTTGAATTTCCAGGTACATACATATATATTTGCAGCTGGAGATCCACGAAGAGAGAAAAAAGAATCACGTATCATAAAATAGTTTTTAATCCTGAGCTTTCAACCCCTATCAGGGGTCTTCATCAGAGGATAATGCTTAGACTTACACGAATCAAAGGCAATATATATAGTAACACATTAAGGGAGGGGGGGGGTGGAGGTGACTAAGTCCGTATGATCAAAGGGGGGGGGGGGGGGGGGTTGTATAGTTTATTTATTATGTACATGTTCTTCTTAAGTTGGCATGTGCTGGATTTATGTCCAAGTGTCTGTTGATGGTGTTTTCATCTGATAGCCAAGACTCGGCCAACTCTCTGGCACTTTTAGTACTGGCCTTAAATTTTACTTTTACGTTGTCCCAGTTGAATGTGTGTCCTGTCGATTTAGCATGTGCATAGATCAAAGATAGTGCGTCCTTTCTTCTGACGGCGTTGCGATGTTCCTGTACACGTGTTGAGATTCTTTTTGACGTTTGTCCTATGTATACCGCTGAGCAAGAATTGCATGGAATACTATAAACTGCGTTTCGTGTTTCTGCTGTCGATTTCTTGTTTTTAGCATTAAATAGGACCATGTGCAGATTGTTCGTGGGTTTCTGTGCTATTCTGATGCCACACTTGGTCAGGATACGCGTTGTGCCTTCTGACACATTGTGGTGATAAGGGAGTGAGTGCCAGGTGGGGTGGGGGTTCTGATTTAAGTCGATTGTTTGCTGATTCATCTGGTGTCTGCTGTGTAGGCTCCGATTAATGAATGTTTTTGAGTATCCGTTCGAGGTGAAAAGGTGGAAGAGATAGCGTTTCTCATTAATTTTTGTTTCCTTAGTATTACAATGAGTGTGGACTCATTTGAATAGAGTTTTCACGCAGCTCCGTTTATGAGATACCGGGTGGTTGCTGGAGAAGTGTAGAATCTTGTCTGCATAGCATTGTTTGCGGTAAACACTTGGGGTCAGGGTGGCGTCACTATTTCTTTTGATGTAAATGTCCAGGAAGTTGATGTGTCGGTTCATTTCTTTTTCCATTGTGAACTGGATTGCAGGGAATATTGTGTTGATATGATTGTAGAACTCATTCAGCTGGTCCTTTCTTAGTATGACGAATGTGTCGTCTACATAGCGTATCCAAATTTTGGGTGTACTCTGGGATAAAGCTATGTTTTCAAATCGTTGCATTACCAGTTCCGCTAGGAGGCCTGATAACGGTGATCCCATTGGCATGTCTTCTTTCTGAGTGTAATACTTGCCGTTGAAATGAAAGTGAGTTTTTTGGCAAAGTGATATTAGGTGCATTATGTCTTTGATGGACAGTTTGGTTCTTGTCTCTATGGTGGGGTCACTATCCAGTTTCATTAATAGTGTTTTTGTGGCCAGTTGGATCGGAATCATGGTGTATAGCGATACAACATCAAATGAGACCATGATCTCGTCCTCGGCGATGGATAAGTCTTTCAAGCGCTGTAATGCCGACTCCGTGCTGTTGACGGAATTAATCTGAGTCGTAAGTTAAATGTTTAAGTAGTTAGAAAAGTCTTTTTGATAAGTTGTATGATGGTCCGCCTATTAGGCTAACAACTGGTCTGTATTTCAGTGGTGTATACTCAAAAACATTCATTAATCGGAGCCTACACAGCAGACGCCAGATGAATCAGCAAACAATCGACTTATATCAGAACCCCCACCCCACCTGGCACTCACTCCCTTATCACCACAATGTGTCAGAAGGCACAGCGCGCATCCTGACCAAGTGTGGCATCAGAATAGCACACAAACCCATGAACAATCTGCACACGGTCCTGTTTAATGCTAAAAACAAGAAATCGACAGCAGAAACACGAAACGCAGTTTATAGTATTCCATGCAATTCTTGCTCAGCGGTATACATAGGACAAACGTCAAAAAGAATCTCAACACGTGTACAGGAACATCGCAACGCTGTCAGAAGAAAGGACGCACTATCTTTGATCTATGCACATACTAAATCGACAGGACACACATTCAACTGGGACAATGTAAATGTAAAATTTAAGGCCAGTACTAAAAGTGCCAGAGAGTTGGCCGAGTCTTGGCTGTCAGATGAAAACGCCATCAACAGACACTTGGACATAAATCCAGCATATGCCAACTTAAGAAGAACATGTACATAATAGATAAACTATACAAACCCCCAATGATCATACGGACTTAGTCACCTCCCCCCAAATAATGTATTACTATATATTGCCTTTGATTCTTGTAAGTCTAAGCATTATCCTCTGATGAAGACCCCTGATAGGGGTTGAAAGCTCAGGAATAAAAACTATTTTATGATACGTGATTCTTTTTTCTCTCTTCGTGGATCTCCAGCTGCAAATATGCAAACCGTATCACAGACCTTCTCTTCCATTCATACATATATATATATATGTACTGTATTATTAATTTCTTTAATGGATCGCTCTAGGGATAAAATGCAAATCAGTGTTCAAAGAGTGATAATATAAGGGGACAGACAGTCCAAAATATAAGAAAGAACCATATTATTCAGAACTTTATATTGATAGTATTTTAAAAATCAATCCTAAAGGACATGGGTAGCCAATGCAATGATGCCAAGACCATTGACATGTGCTCAGATTTAAGCCAGATTTTTCACCTGACATAATGGAACCATAATGTTCAACTGCAGAATATGCTTCTCAAAAGGCTTGTGTAATCATCCAGGTGTTTCCTAGCTAAAAAGAGACAAGAATATGTGCTGTTCTTGGTTAACAGTGGGTCCCACCTTGCAACTGTTCAGATGAAACTGATTTTATTTTTGACATTGTGATGTCATTAACACAGACATTTGTGGAAGCCTGCAGTTCTTTGGATACTTTTAGGAATCTTTGTAACGTTCTGGGTAGTAATACCTTTATTATCTCTCTCATGTGTTTACTGAAAAATGTATTCTGTCAAATTTATTGTGGGTTAAGTTGTTACTCAAATGTGCCTCATCACAGGTACAAATAACACGTAAGTGATCAATCATGTTTATTTTGCAAAATCTCCTTCAAAATCTATTTATCACATGTTGCTTTGCAAATCATAAAAGAAAACAAGAAAAAAATATAATGAAAATCATTAAGTGTATGATAGATGCTGTGGAAACAAAAAAAGAACTGTCTCAATTGCAGACATGAACTAATAGTACAGAGCCATTCATTCACAGTACGAATCAAGGCAAGTGCAGTTGGTGCGGAATATTCAAACAAATGAACAATGCCTCAGCTATAACCAGTTAAGAGAGGAACTAAATTTTAAAGTGGGATTTTAATGTGGCCACTCATGAAGCTTTAAAACTAAAATTAATGAAGATGTTCCAGAGAGTAGGAGTCATAGAGTAAATGAAGAAACAGTCTTTGGCATTGTAATAATGCCAATCTCAGATGGTCTTGGGAGTCTAGCAGGAAGTTATAAGGGGAAACAGCAATGACCAGTAATCTGTGACGTTGCATTTTTCACTTGTGTAAGTTTGTACAAGTGCACTCTATCATACAAGAGCTAGTATGGTAAAAGAATAATGTTTTCATTGTGTTTGGCCCCTATTAGAAATACGGCATGTAGTAGATTAAGTTAGTGAAAATCAGACCAATGGCAAAACTTTACATAACAGTGTTATGAATTAGTGAACAAGAAAATAGCAAAATGATGTGAGGCCTTGAAAAAGACCCATAAACCAGACCATGACCTTTCCTAGACTAACCAGAAATAGGCCTCACCCCAAGTAGCCTGAGTCCAAGCTCTACTGGCAGGTGTTGGCATGTCCAGGTTTCTCAATAGGTAACTGGATTTTAAAGTTTTAACTGAAAGGAAAGAAAAACAGTAAAAACCTTTCGCTTGCAAAACCATTCCACAATGAATCTTTATTAAAAAAATGAATTTATTATCAAAATAGCAAAACAAAATAAGGATAAAGGCAAACGGTGTACCTAAAGAAGTGAAACACAACAAGCAAATTGCATTTCTAAGCCAGTGATCATAAACACAAGACAAAAGCAAAAAATCCAGAAACCAGACAATTAACACTTAAAAAACTGTACTCTCCAAATAATGATCAATGAACCACTGAAGGATCCTTTCTTCAGGCTCATAATATATAGACTGAGGGAATGACTTCAGTGGTGACATCAGGATGTCCCCAGCTCTGGGGGTTCCATAAAATGTAACAAAGGAGACCAAGTTAATAGATAGATAGTAAATAATAAATAAATTTAACAATAGTTATAAAAAATTCACAAATATAATGAATCCGTGAAAAATACTTTAACAGAAATAAGGAAAACACAGAAAAGAAAAATAAACATAAACCAGGGAACACACCCTGGCTGAAGCAAGACACTTTTGTCTTCTGTGGGTATGTGACCATCCATTCATCCATCCATTTTCCAACCCGCTGAATCCGAACACAGGGTCACGGGGTTCTGCTGGAGCCAATCCCAGCCAACACAGGGCACAAGGCAGGAACCAATCCCGGGCAGGGTGCCAACCCACCGCAGTGGGTGGGTGACTTTCAAAGATATAAAGAAATAAACTAGTTTGTCTTTAGGTTGGCTTTCTGTCATCCTGTAGAAGAAGGAAATGATCTTTGGGTAATACAGCTTTTATTATATTTACTGTGTAAAAGCATGTAAGGTAAACTCTTAAAAATAAAGGTGCAAGTGTGGTTCTTCTGAGCAATGCCAGAGGGGAACCATTTTTGGTCCCCAAACTTTTATTTATTTTCAGCCATAAAAGGTTCCATAAACAACCATAAATAGATGATAACAGATGTGTGAAATTCCAATGGGTTTCTTGGTTTAAAAGGACTTCTTGTTTATACAATAACACAGGCTAAGTTCAGGTTTTTTTGATTTGTCAGTATACTGCTAGGTAAAATACTAATTATTAAGTAGGTTCTGTTTTTTCCACATTTTGGAACCATTCTCAAAGACTAAACAGCCAATTTAATATGCAATGAACCTTTCCCAGAATGAAATGGTTCTTTGACAGACAGCTACACAACCCAGTAAAGTGCCATTAAATCATTTTTAAGAGTGTAAGGTCTAGCATTTAAGGTTACAGTTGCCACACACGTGTACATGGGAGGCTGCTAAAGGGCCTGAATGAGAGTATTTCCATGCCATACCAGGGGGTGGCAGAGTGCACTAACTCTCTCACTCTTCTGCAGACCAGTTATGGGAAATTATGCCTTACCCTGATGATGTCACTTCCAGGTCTAGCTGTAATGATGTCACTTCTGGTCACAGGGCTAGCAACATCACTTCCAGTTCCGGCCCCAGAGATGATGTCACTTCCTCCGGTCTGCCTTAAAACCTCCATCTTTTTGCCAGCAAGGAACTTCTGTACTGGACTCCAACCTATTCACAACTCTTGTGATTATTGACTCCATTTTGCAGCCAGGGAATAATATACGGGGGGGCTCCCCCAAACCTTTCTTTTTGGCTCTTTGTCGAATCTTTTGTGGCAAGTGCACAGGATAAATCAAATGCTGAAAGGGGGTGAATAACAATACAGATTTGTAGAAAGTATCCCAGACATTATCACTCCAGGAACATGGAGGTAAGAACTAGGCAACGCCAAGCTTTTAATAAATTGCTAGAACTCTTCCAATCTGATAGGTAGCAGGAGATGGACAGGTATAAATAGAAGGTTCAGTAGAGGAAGTTCTACACAAATTATCCTAGCAGTTCCACATGGCAATCTTCAAACTGGAAGTGGTTACATTGAATATCACAGAAATGGTACCTAGTGGGAAATTCAAAGTATCATTGAACTTAAAGGTGAACAGTGAGCAGGGCAATGATAAAAAAAGGACATAGGGTGGTGTAGAGGGTGAGATTAAAAGAGAAATGGTCACCTCTAGTACTTATAGATAGGCAAATGTAAATGACACCCAACCAGAATCTTTGTGCATAATGCTTCTCTGTTGTTAGCCGTTAGTACTAAAATATGAGTAATACAATATTTATAGACGTCCTGCGGTGGGTTGGCACCCTGCCCAGGATTGTTTCCTGCCTTGTGCCCTGTGTTGGCTGGGATTGGCTCCAGCAGACCCCCGTGACCCTGTGTTCGGATTCAGCGGGTTGGAAAATGGATGGATGGATGGATATTTATAGACTGTTACTAACCCTCCCCTATTCTGTTTCTCTTCTCAGTATCCTCATGTTGGTGCCACTGCTCTACTGTCAGTAAAGTCATCTCAGATGAAGGAGGACTGGAAGAAGGGTCCTTTCATCAAATTGGCTGGCCAGCACTGATCAGCTGTGGAATGGGCAATAGCGGGGAGACAGGTTTTTGGGCGAGGTCTCCAGGACTCTGATTGTGTCTGGCTTGTCTGACTCCTACTCTACAATCTGGCTGTGGTTTTACAATCAGCTGACGGACAGATATTGTTGGTTTCCATTTATGTTAATTAGTTTCTACTTTGTTTTGGATGTATTTGTACATATTTGTATCTGTTACAGTTCTGTATTTAGTAAGTGGTATAATCTGTTCTTGCATTTTGCATTGAGAGTCTATCTGCACCTGCACCTGGTGGGAAACACCATGTAAGAACAAAATATTTTCTACCGTTGTGTTGCATTTCTGAGGTAGCCATGATAGACTGGTCATCTAGCTTTGTGAAAAAGATTACTTGTGTTCTGTTTTGTGTGTTACCCCATTTTTTGATGTCCATCCTACCTGGAAGTGGGTCTATTTATGAATTGTCCTTCCCAACAGTTTTTCATTTTTTTTTACTACAAGGTTTTTTTTTTTGTTATTATTTCTTGTCTTCTAAAAGTGTCAAGGCTGGGGGGCTGTCAAAAAAAAACCAGTGAGGCATTTCTTGTGTGATTTTGGACTATGTAATAAATAAATTGTGGCTGCTGTTATTAATGGTCAAAGACCTGCTGAATAGCAGCAGGGATTTGTTTTCTGTTTGGTTGTTTTGTAAATTCTTTCTCCTGTTTGCTATTTCCTTTACTTGTATACATTCTTTGTTAATAAAGACGCCCATCTTAATAATTCTGGCCTTATTGGAATTTATGGTGTGTTTGCAGTAAGTATGAAAGCACCACCCTTTGCCCAGTACTGCTGTTCTCTTTCATTAAGTTGGCCCTACTGTAGAACATTAATAAAAGTTTTAAAAAGTATTATTCCTTTATATACCTCTTTAATTCAAGCAGACTAGTGCCCTGAAAGTCTACTACTCTACCTCAAAACACTTTCTGTGGAAAAAAATATATTAATAAATGTAAAGGGAAAAAGGCCTAAACACCTACCTTGCCTTATTTTTAAAATGAATGTTTTTCACCTTATTAACTATACTAAATATTTTTTTAAATGGTACATACATTGCTCTGCCATCCATGTCACAAATATGGTTGTGGAGTTTGCAGATGATACGACCGTGGTGGGTCTCATATCAGACAATGATGAGACTCACTACAGAGAGGAGATACAACACCTAGCACTATAGTGCTAAGCCAACAACATCATCTTGAACACCAGCAAGACCAAAGAGATCATTGTGGACTATAGGAGGTCCAGAAGAACAGAACATGCTCCTAAATTCATACATGAGGAGGCTGTAATGTGTGTGGACAAAATCAAGTTCTTGGGTATCCACATCACATCGGATCTGACCTGGTCTTTGAACACATCTCACCTGGTAAAGAAGGCCCAACAAAGACTCTTCTTCCTCAGGAAGATGAGACATGCTGGATTCTCCTCTCAGCTGCTCACGAACTTCTACAGATCTGCTATAGAAAGCATTCTCTGTCACAGTACGGTATGGCAGATGCACAGCACAGGACAGGAAGGACTTGGCACGGGTGGTGAGAACAGCACAGGGGATTGTGGGAAGTCCTCTCCTAGACCTGGACTCTGTATATGCTGGAAGGGTGCAGAAGAGAGCAAAATGTATAGCTGTGGATCTCACCCATCCGGGAAATGGACTGTTTGTACTACTGCCTTTGGGAAAGCGATACAGAAACATAAAAACATGTACCAGCAGACTGAAAGACAGCTTTTTCCCCAGAGCTGTGAAGTCCATCTGCCCCTGCTGATACACACACATACATCTACATCTACCCCTAACCTACCCCCCTGTAGACATGCACACGCACTTTCCCTCGTAATCAAACACACACACTCGTATTCCTCCCCTGCAGACCCACGCACACAGATCACTGGTCTCTGCAGAACTACCTCAGGAAAAGTCTGGACTTGATAATGTTTTATTGCTGCTGTCTTTTATAGTTATTATGTTTTTATTATTATTTATAGTGTATTGTGTATTTAAGTATTCTGCCTTGAAGCTGAGTCCTACCAAAAAAAAAATTGTTACGTTTATGCATAATGACAATAAAGAATTCTATCTATCTATCTATCTATCTATCTATCTATCTATCTATCTATCTATCTATCTATCTATCTATCTATCTATCTATCTATCTATCTATCTATCTATCTATCTATCTATCTATCTATCTATCTATCATACATTATACAGTACACATTAGTGGCTTTCACATTTTGACCCAATGTCACTTTACACCATCCAGTGTAATAGGAATAGCCTGTTCCTTATTACAGCCTTTTAAAATTTTACTTTTGCTGCCCAGCATTAAAATCTGATGTATGATTTCCCACGAAAAAAGTGTTCCATATGAAACTTTTTAACAAGAAGCACATATCAAATCACTTTATCTAGCTAACTCTAAAGATAAGTATTTCCAATTGCTGAATCCTTGCTTCTTAATTTATGTATATTACAGTACAAAACGTTGTACTTTTCAAAAGCCAGGAAAAAACATGCAGCAAATAGAATGTAGGTGTGCACACTGAGCTACAGCAAGTACTTACTTTCCATTTCTGAATCTTAAAAGAAAAGCTTACACCTGATGAAGCTCTGTTGAAACAAATCATCTGATAAGTGCAAACTAGCAGAATTCTATTTTGTGACAACAACTGACATTCTGCATCAAGTCAAACATAAGCAGGGAGCAAATGTGTGAAAATAAGCAAACAGCAGGTTGTGTGTGTGACTAAACCATGATGCATGCCCTCTGTATGGCTGCCAAAGCTCAGGAATTCATATGTGGAAGTATCCTGCTTTCATTCAGTCAAGCGTATTCAGACATTTTGAATAGAACTTGTTACATTTAAAATACATATAATCTGTCATCAGAAGCTTCTTGTAGTCAGAGCACAAAATATATGTACAGTACTAGTGGTGGTTATCAAAATCCATTCATCTATTCATTTTAGTCTTAATTTAGCTCAAGTTGATGGAAAGCCAACTTTTTCGGCAGGATTGAATGCAAGACAGGAACTAACCATGGACATGAGACCAATTCACTGAAAACTGTACTTTTTATGTAATCAGCATACACAGGAGTGTATGAGTATAAGGCAGGGGAAATAAGTAGTGCTAGTGGGTGAGGTGAAAAATAAGTATTCATGTAACTTGGGCATTTTTAAACACAACAACAAATGCTAGCAATGGTAGTACAGTAATCCCTCACTTATCGCGGGAGATAGGTTCCAAGGCCGACCGCGATAACTGAATTTCCGCGAAGTAGGGACACCATATTTATTTAATTATTTAACGTGTATTTGGACGTTTTTAAACCCTCCTTGTATTGTTTACAACCCACCCTTTACTCTATTAATAACAGGGACAACTGCTAAGCAATATGAAATCAGTAGGTAAGTTTACACTTACTGTATAGCGAAGTACACGTAGCAGCTTGTAGGCGGTCATGACGTCGTCGACCTTGTTGCAAAGATTCCTAAAGCAGATTCCATCCAGACTACTGCCTTATCACGTCCACTTGCAACTCGTTTTGCGCCCTGGTTAAAGGACACTGCGGCCGTAGATCTTATATGCTTTTCCTCCTTTTTAAATAAAAAGAATCGTGGACTCATTGATGCTGTGATGGTGTCCTGCAGTGGTGTAGCTGTTCCCTTCCTTCAACATATCCAAAACTTTTACCTTTTCTGCAATCATTTGCATCTTCTGTTGCCGCTTGGACACGGCCCCTGCAGCAGTAGCACATTAATGCTGAATGAGTGAGATAAGACTTCCTGGTTAATGCAGCACTCTGTCGCTGAGCCAATCAGCAGCACACAGAAACTTAACTGCGTGCTCTGATTGGTTAGCTTCTCAGCCATCCGCCAATAGCGTCCCTTGTATGAAATCAACTGGGCAAACCAACTGAGGAAGCATGTACCAGAAGTAAAAAGACCCATTGTCCGCAGAAACCCGTGAAGCAGCGAAAAATCCGCGTTATATATTTAGATTTGCTTACATATAAAATCCGCGAAGTCGTGAATCCAAGAAAAGTGAACCGCGAAGTAGCGAGGGATTACTGTAGTCTATTGTTGGTAGATACCAGTAAAATGCACACATAATAAAAAAAGTGATCCAGGCAGAAAGATTCCAGAGGTAATGGGAGTATCACAGTGGTGTACTGGTAGCACTGCTGCCTTGTGACAAAAAAGCTGGGGGTCACATCCCAGGTCCTCCCTGCATGGAATTTACATTTTCTCTACATGTCTATGTGGGTTTCCTCCAGAAGCTTAATTTTCTTCCTACAGTCCAAAGGCATGCAAGTTAGGTGGATTGGTGATGGTAAATTGGCCCATGTGTCTGTGTGTGACGGTGCAGGTACGGCTCCATGCTCTCTCTTCTCAGTTGGAAGCCTCTTGAACCTGACACCGTTGATAGTCATGACTGGGATGAGCTGTATAAATGAGGACACCATATGACACAAGGGGAAGGTACAAAGTGTTCAAGTGCTTTTATAAAGTTTTCCAAAAGTGCAGTGCTCCAAACTATCAATAAATAAAATCCATAACAAAGTGAAAAACCTGGTGAATAAAAACAACGTAAAACCTAGAATAAAAATTAAAAAAAAAAACAGTCATTGGGTCAAACGAGATGAGAACAACTCCTTTGTAGTCTCCCCAGCTCACCCATCGCTCACTCAACTGGTGAAGACTTCAGCACCCATGATCCTCTCAATCCCCACCCTGGACTTAGCTGCCATGAACTGCATTGCCAGAATGCTCGGGGTCGTGTTGTCCTCTTGTCATCCTTCCCGCTCACGCAGTCATCCCTTGTATCCACGGAGAGGATGCCACCCCGATCGCACCCACCACTCTGCACAATCAGTGGGGCCGATCCATCCCTAGAGCGCTGATCCTTCACTCTATCGCGGGACCACTGACCACACTGCCTTTTCTCTACCTCTAGCCGGCTGGCTCATTCTGTCTCCACCCCAATGCTGCACTCTCACTCTGCCTCTGTTTCTCTCTTGTTTGTCTCCCCATCTTCCTGTGCCGTCCCATACTTATACAGCTCCATGGGCACAGTGTCTCAATCACGCACCACAGGAAGCTGATAAAGGAATTGAGAAAGATCACACCCTCACATGCAGGAGCATCTCACCCTAGTTATTTCACCAACTCCCCACAGATGCATGATCTGCTATATCAAACTGTGTATGTGTGTTTAACCTGCGATGGACTGGTACCCTGTTTCTGTCTTGTGCCCAGTGCTTGCTGTGATAGACCCCAGCCCCTTGTAACCCCACATAGGATAAAGTGGGTTTGGAAAATGTTTAGAAATGGATGATGCAGTTTATTTGTGCATAGTGAATTATTATCATATAACTTTTAAATGGCACCAGAAGGAGAGGATATTGAAGGAGCTAAAACAAGCGGTTTTCTTATAGGGTGTCTTTCTTCACTTTAATTCTTTCACTCCACTTTAATATCACTCAAAATGAAAAATCAAGTCTGAGACAGTGTAAACCTCCATGCCCTCTTAAGGTGATATAAGAACTCACCACACTCACATGCTTGACTATATAATATGCTCTGTTTAACCAATAGAACTACATGGAGCATAGTGCTGGCAAGCCATCATTTTAAATATCAATATATGCTTCAAAAACCTGAATCACTAGCACACTCAATTGAAATGTGTCCATAGACTGTATTCTGCCTCACACAGATGTCACCTAATGGGACTACAACTAGATAATCTTAAAGTCCCTGGCACCTTCCTCCACATATCCTGGGAATCTTTTCTAGCTGCAGCTCTCTGGCACTATGTAACTTGCATACCTCTCCATGATTCTCTCTCTCCCTATTCCTTTGTACCCAGAAACTCTTCTCCTCCTTGATCTGTTTTCATTTTCCTCATTCTCCCTTTCTCTCTCTCAGTGGAGGTTTTTAATGACTATAAAGTTGCTTTTAGTCCTTCACTGGAAATCTCCTGGCCTTGTCTCCCCTGCAGCCTGAAAGTCTTCATTTTACAATCTTCCCCTTCTTGCCTTTCCACATCTTGGATCAACAATTCATCCAGTTCTACTATCCACACCCGCCTTTATGTTGTTCAGTTAGCAAAGAGCTTGTTGGGGGCTGTTCTAATGAGGCAGTATCTCCTGTGCACTTTTCCTCGTTGTTTTTTTTTCCTTACACTACTGTATGGTCCTGCATGGGATGTGTCTGTGCAACTTTTCTCATTGACAGTTTTTTTCTTATTAAGTTTCTGTTTTTTTTAGTCATTTCAGATGAGGTGAGTGTTTTTGCTTTTTACCTTATATAGCATAAAAATCAATTATTGTTGGATTCCTATAACTGTATTTTTTCATTTTATCAAAAAAAATCTTATCACAAAAAAGGGATAACATGAAATGGCTGATTAAAAAAAAAATCACACTCTTACACAATTCTGGGCAAGATGAGAATTACTGTTTTGTGTGACGCTAGCCTGAAAACACAGAATGATGTGTGGAGTACAAGTTAAGAGAGGTTATTCGTATGCTTTACAATGCCTGCGTGAGGCCTTATCTAGTTTTGGTCTCCAAATTGCAAAAACACACATATGAGTGGTATTGAAAGTCTGGAGACAAGCTACTAGCCTGATATTGGAACAGTGGCCTATGACCTAAAAGAAAAGTCTAAAGGAGCTAGGCTTGCCTGGTCAAAGATTAACAGGTTAAAATTATGATGAGCATTATATGAGAGATGCCAGCTGATATTTTAAAATGAGCTTTTTTCCCATATGTACACAAGATTACTGTTAGGGAAAACTTTCTGTGTGAATTTATGAAGTGTTATGAGTATTCCTTTCTGCTCAAACTAAGACTTTTTTTAACCTTCTATTTCCAATAAATTCACTAAGGAGATGTGATAAGGAGATGCTTATCTTGAGCAGAATTGTGGAGATGATGGAGCTTATCCCAGTGTGCATCTGAAGCAAGGCAAGAACAATTTCTGGACAAGGGGCGAGTCCACCACAGGGTAAACACTGGAACAATGGTGGAGGTATACTGTCAATGAGTGTACTGGGAGAACACAGTGCCCTGGTAGACAGACCTGAACTGAACGTCTATTATCCAGGCTTCCCATCTGGGATAAGTACCTCCAACCACTTCAACCAAAGGGCAAGTGGCAAGCTCACCGACAACCTATTTTGTAACATGTAGACTGGAGGCATAACAAGCTGCTGTTTTTCTTCTTGTTTCAACTTACTGTAATCTTTAGTGTACATTGCATATTGTTGTCTTAAATAGTATGCAGTTGTGTTTTGATCTAACTTCAAAGTGTCACAGATGCAAACAAGCCATGCACATCAAATAGGAAAAGATTTGAATGTTGCTAGAATTGCTACATTGAGAAATGTTAAGTCAAATCAGCAAAACTGACAAAAAATTTGAAGCCAAAAGTCAGAATTAAGCCAAGTTTGAAATTCCTACACAATCATTTACTTTGTTAATTGGAAGTCTTAATCATTTTAAATTTTAGGCACCTGCTTAATATGAGCAACCTT
Source organism: Erpetoichthys calabaricus (assembly GCF_900747795.2). Lineage (NCBI taxonomy): Eukaryota > Metazoa > Chordata > Cladistia > Polypteriformes > Polypteridae > Erpetoichthys > Erpetoichthys calabaricus. The sequence goes on from NC_041394.2 coordinate 322,744,738, forward strand.
TAAGTCTATCATATCACAGGTCACATGGCCTGTGCATTGCATGCCTAGCAACCATGATCACCATAGAAACCAGAAATATAAAATGGCGGCATCCATGAAATCTAGAAATTCAAATTTTTAACATTTATGAAAAAAACAAATACACAAAATGGTAATGCAATGATGTCACCAAAATAATGTTAAAAGAAAACAAAAAAAAATTTTGTGCAAAAAAATTACACTAACTGAACCAAATATGGTACTAACAGATACTAATTTTTAACAAATGTTCAACATGAGTGTCACCATTTACAAATTTCAGATTTGTTTTTTTTTTGCTATAAGAAAATAGATGGATTCTTAAGTGCATAAACTAAAGATGTTATAGCAATTTAAAGATGCAGAATAACACATCAGCACAAGGTCAGCAGTACAATATAAATTGTACAGCAAGCAGTAATAATATAGAAGCAGCCCTCAGATATCAGTCTCTTGGTTGGACTGGAAGCATCTGGAAATTCCCCAGGAAGACATGAAGAGAGCTGGAAGAAGGAGACTTTTTTTGTGGTTTAACCAGACATAATTCTCAACATCTGTCACTAAAAAGGCTCTGCATATAGGGTTTCTCCCCAAAAATCTGCCCCTAATTTCATCCTGTTTGTGCACTTCAAACAGCCAGGTTTGCAATATCCCACAACACCAAAAAAAACCCAAAAAACTTCTCATGCATTACAAAAATACGCAAGAGAGAGCAAATGAAACTGAAGAAGTTATTTGACGCTGAGAGAAAATAATAAGATGAAATTGAGCTTAGGGGTTCAGTAGCTCAAAGTAATGGAAGTGTATGTATTAGTTTATACATTATTATCAGCACGGCTCACACCCACAAACACACAGGCTACTGCAGGTACTTGATCCCACGTGTTTGAGAAGCGCTTCTGTCTGCTACAATGTCTTTGTCATTTTTGACTATTGCATCACTATATGGCTAAAAAACAACAAAAACAGAGTTTTAAAAGAGAATTGTGGTCTATGTATAAACTATGTGTTAAAATGTTGCAGTTTATTTTCTGGCATGGCATGTTTATATTTCCAGTTAGATAGTAATGAAAACTTCTATTTGTGATTTGTTCAGACATTCAGTCAAAAGGTGGATTCTGTGTAGCCTCATCCGTTGTTCTGCCAGAGTGGCATCAGTGTTGTTAGGCAGGTTTGTTGAATTTGGTGTTTTGGGTACGGACATCTGCACCTTCTGCAGCTCTTCATCATCAGCTCTCTTAATGGAAGTCCTTTCCTCTTCCTTTTGATGTGGTGTGACACACTATTTACTTCAAATGCATATTTTGCAATTCATATTTTCACAAAGGTAGCTGCCAATTCTTTCAAACTTACATCATCTCCTACACTATCGTCATCACGGTGAACACACTGAATGTATCATTCAGTTTTACCACTAGTCCTTTGATGACTTTGAATGCCAGTGTTTATTCTGATTTTATAGAAGGGGTTCTCCCTTGCAACAGGTATTGCTTGAATTTTAACACGTGCAATGTTCTCTCTGCACATATAGCTCACATTTATATGTTTAATGGAGATCTTTTTAGGAGGCTTTTCATTGTAATCAGAAGCTTGCTGTCTGTTGGATCTGGTTACCAAGAGCACCATTGCTCTATGTAATTATACAATACAATACAGTTTATTTTTGTATAGCCCAAAATCACACAGGAAGTACTGCAATGGGCTTTAACAGGCCCTGCCTTTTGACAGCCCACCAGCCTTATCTCTCTAAGAAGACAAGGAAAAACTCCCAAAAAAAACCCTAGTAGGGAAAAAATGGAAGAAACCTTATGAAAGGCAGTTCAAAGAGAGACCCCTTTCCAGGTAGGTTGGGCGTGTAGTGGCTGTAAAAAGAGAAGGGGGTCAATACAATACAATACACAGAACAGAGCACAAGTAATCCTCAAAACAATATAGTAGTGCAATAGAAATATTACAAGTACAGAGCAGAATTAAATAGTAGATGATATTGCATAATACGATTTATAATAAAACAATTAAAAATCACCACCCCTACTTTCAATGTCACCTTCATGAGGCAATGGATTGGTTTAGAAATGCAACACTCATAAAGTTCTCAAATTGTTTCCACCCACTTTTAAGCAAAATTTATTTATGTTTGTCTGTAGACATCTGGCTCTTTAACATTAGGTCTAACCTGCTGAACATTTTGCCACAGAAACCTTCACTAAAAGAACAGAATAAAATTTGTTTAGATATACTCATTTTGAAATATTTTAAATCAATTAAAATAACCAATCAATAAAGCAGAATTTATACCCAGAATTATCAATCAACTAAGTAAAATGAAAAATAAAGTGGACATACATTAGTGCACATCATAACTGAGTAAACGTAAAGTACTATTTGCTAATTGCAGTCTACAAGTATTCAGTAATAGGATACAATGCTTATATCATATGATAAAAAAAAACAATATTTTCAAGGATATTATTCTTTGTAAAAATGTTGACTCACAATTCAAACAAATGTATTTAGTAACTAAATATCACTAAGGATCTCACTAAGGAGATCAGTTGGTAATGCGATTGCCCAACAAAATGGATAGTAAAATTAGATCTATTATTATGAATCAGTTATATTAAAACCAGCATCCATGTTTATTCTTCACATCAGAATAAGCTTTATTATCACCATGTGCAATCATATCAGGTGGCCCAAAACCCACCAGGGTGGCAGAATTATATTTCTCATAGCATGTTCCTCCCAGTTCCAAAAAAAGAAAGTAAATGTTTCACCAGCTAGCTAACAAAGCAGATGTTCTACTAGAAATGCGTACTGGATAAAAGAAGCAGTTTTATTCCCAGTGTGCTTTACTTTTTAAAGCAAATCCCTTTTTCACATTTGGAGAGTTTCTCTCTCTAGCATGCAAATACATTTTGAAATTCAGAGTGAGTTCTGTGGAAGACACATAATAGCCAATTAGAATTCAAATCAATCTGCTATCTGTCCCTTTCTAGAATAGATGAAAGCGTGTGCCCCGCTGAGCACAGTCCTCAATTTAGCACGGCTGCAGAGCTCATGCAGGGTAATGGGGATTCAGATCCTGATAAGGCTTTAAACCAAGTTCTTGTTCATTTTACTAACATTCAGAGCAATCATTATTTGATGGTACTTAAATAGTAGTAGGGATGGCAATCCACATGGGTTTTCTGTTTTGGCAAAGTTGAATTTTTGTGTTAAATATTTCTCTTGAACACAACAATTAATTCTTGTAATAGAATAATATATGTATGGATACTTGTTTATTTATTGGTGTTATAGTTGTGTCAACTGTTTTGAGGACGAATTTCATTTTACTACAGTATGTACACAAGACAATTAACTTGATCTGACTGTACAATAGGTGATGCAAGATGTTTTCCAAAGCCTCGGGACTCTCCCTCTCCTGTCACCTTATCTACAAGTAAGATATCCAGTTTTAAACACATGTTTTAGCTAAAATATTGTTAAATAAACCAGTTTCAGAAATCGTTTCATGAACAGCTGGGAAGCACATTTAAACAAGAATGACCTGTTCAATCAACAACATCATTAATTGGTCAGGAGTCCTGCCTAGTAATATCCCATTTATTAGGTGCTACCCAGCATATGAACATTGCAGAGAGGTAAACAATTAAGTCAAGTCAAGTAGCTGTTATTGTCATTTGAACCTTATTCAGTTAACACAGTACACAGTGAAATGAAACGATATTCCTCCAGGTCTACGGTGCTACATAGAACACAGGATTACAGAAAAAGCTACACATTACAACGTAATGTGCAAATATTGCAGGTCAGTGCAAAGACAAACAGTGGTAGAAACAAGGACTGTGCAGTGCCGACCAGTACACATTTATGATATCTAAGAGTATAAAAAACAAGTAGCAGGTATTGCAAAATGTGACTGTATCTTAATAGAAGAAACAGATTTAAACATGACACTGGTCGTAGGAAGAAGGTAACAGTGTAATAATAAATATAAAAACATGACCTAGTTGAGTGGGAAGGTGTGTGTGTGCTATTAGTCTAGTCCCTGAGAGTTTAGAAGTTTTATGGCTTGAGGGAAGAAACTATTACACATTCTTTTAGTGAATGCTTCATTACCTTTTTCCAGACAGAAAGAGGGTGAATAGTTTATGTGAGAGGTGTGTCGGGTCCTCCACAATGCTGGTCCATGATGGAGGGGAGAGATTCCAATGAGCTCAGAATTCTCTTTTAGTCCTCAATTCTAATTATATCCTCTATTATTGCAGAGCAAAAACAGGCATCATAACTGTAATTAATAAGACCGCAACCTTGCAAAGACAATCGCAAAAATATGGCAGCCATACCAAAAGAAAACAAAGCTGTACTGGCAAAATAGTGACTTCAATTATTTCAAATGTAGAATACATTTGTACAAAAATTAACAAAACAAATTCATGACACTTCAAATGTAAGTTTATTCCAATCTCCTCTTGTCTGAAACAGTAAAAGCTCATTTAGTGTGATGTATTTCTGGTCATTGTTTAGTCCAGTCTATTTTCTGATCACTATACTCTTATTTTGGATTATTCAATATGAAGATGGCTCATGTGAAAACAATAGTGCTTCTTCATACCTGACTTTACACAAAACAGTATTTAGAACATTAAAACATGTGGCACATGTAAAAACAGCACATACTCTTCCCACTTCTGACTTGTCTACCCATTTTGTTTTACTTATGGGCAAATGAAAACTTCATAGAAAAGCACAGGTAGGTCTGCATGGAATAGTCTTTTCATGTCTGAAAATTTTCTTGAATTTTAGCAACGCGTGTAATTTGATCTTCAGGTAACAAACTCTTCATATACTTTAGAATCTTTCCTAGGTAAGTACAGCACAAAGGTGCTTTACAGTTGTAGCAGCGTTTAAAATGATTACCTATATGCATTGATCAGTCTGAAGCGAGGGCTTACTGCTAGACTCACACAAATTCCCTACGTCCCGCTAGGCTCTTGCTGCAGCTCCTAAGATGTGTGTGTGCTCGTTGCATTGAGCAGGCTGCTTTTATAAGTTTACACATACATCATCACTTATCTCTTAAGAAGTGTCATTTCTCTGAAAGAACAAAATGTTCTTAAAAACTAACAGGAAGCCTAATTTTGAAACAAGCCCCATAGGCAGCTTTATTAAGTACAAACAACAGAAAGAAACTTAAGAGTCTTAACATTGCTGCTGCAGTATTTGTCATAAATCAATGTGTAAGCTAAGGCAACAGATAAAAATTAGCTTACATGGGTTAAAAGCAGTTTTAAGCTAATACAAATACAAGCTCAAATAAAATATTTCAAGACTGCTGTATGGTTAGAAATACAATTTAATCTTTAGCACTCATCCTTCAAGATTTTAACACCCCAGAACTTCACCAACTCCTACATAGTACTTAGCAATTGCTTTCAACCACTGTTTACTATTGGAGGACAGGCAGATTACATCTCCTGATCAAAAGGTAAGTGAATGGTGGGGAAGGACATGGCAACCTTGTGACTTGCATTTCAATTGCTTACACAACAGGCCAATGCTGTTGGTTGGGCTTTTTATTTTCTTCCTTTTTTTATATAGCATCTAAAGCAGTGGTTCTTATACTGTGGGGTGGGCCCCCCTAGGGGGGGGCGCGAAGATGTGAAAAAAAGAAAACAAGAATCAAAAGTATGAAAAATACATCTATTGAAACCAAAACAAATTAACTTAAACTACATTCTGATACTAGAAAAATAAATATAGAGTTAGATAAATGTCGATAAAAGTTAAGTAGGTATAATGAAATATGCATCTATGATATATCATTAATTAAAAAAGAACAAATTGGTATTAATGGGCTCCTTTCAAAAAAATGTTAGGGGGCGCGATTAAAACTGTTATGAAAACTCAGGTCGCAAATACTTAAAGGTTGAGAAATGCTGATCTAAAGTGACCTACCTGTACAAAACTAGTATGCATTTCTTTAGATTTTATTTGCAGTATTAGGGTGTTGTACTGTGTTAGCCATTATGAATGTAATGAGAAGTCAAGCAAAATGACACCTTTTATTGGCTAACTAAAAAGATTACAATATGCAAGCTCTTGAGGCAACTCAGGCCCTTCTTGAGGCAAGATGTAATTGATGCTATAGTGTGCAGTAAATATGATCAATATTCAAAATATTACTGCAGTTTAGTCTTTATATGACTTTAGACATATACGGTATACTTGTATTGTTATTTTATTCCCACATGTAGTCACCCAGTGCAGTGGAAAAGCTGCCTTCCTGATTTCCTCTCATATCAAAAGTTTTTTCACAATATTAGATATAATATTAGATTTTGCTTTTTTTCTAGTGAATAAACCTGTCCAACACCAAGTGGTATTGTGTGAAAACATAATTGCCCAATAGTTTGAGTACAGTATGTCCTCTGTTATTTTGACAACATCATAATGAAATTGTCTGCACATTGATTCCACAACCTCATAATAATACAATCCAATAACATTTTTGAGGGGATCAAAATTAAGTTGTTTATATCTATAATTTGGAAAGGCCTACCAAGACTTTTCTAAGGTTCACCAACTCCACCCAACCAGAGTGAGACACATAATTTCCAAATGGAAAACATGTTGGACAGCAATGGATCTTCCCAGCACAGGCCAAGTAGCCAAAATGACTCCAACCAGGAATTTACAAATAATCTTAAAAAAAAAACAAAGGTCAGTGTGGAATCAGGGGAAAAAGAGCAGATGACACTGATTTAATGGCTCATAATGTCAGTGCTAGAGTGGATTGAGTATGTATTCAGAGCCCTTTCCCTTCACTTTTTGTTATGTTGCAGTCTTGTGCTAAAACCATTTAAATTTATTTTCCCCTCACATCAAGCAACCCTCAATACCCTAGAATGACAAAGTAAAAAATAAAATGAAATATCTCATTGACACAAGTATTCAGACTCTTTATTTAGCACTTAGTTGATGCCCCTTTGGTAGAGATTACAGAGCCTGGTGTCTTCCAATGGTATGGCACGACAAACTTTACACACCTTGATTAGGGGATTTTCTGCCATTCTTCTCTGTAGATTCTCTCAAAGTTCTGTTAGGTTGGATAAGGACCGTCAGAGGACAGCTATTTTCATGTCTCTCCAGAGTTGATTGATTAGGTTTAAGTCTTGGTTGGGCAAGGAAATTCCTTGAGTTGTCACTAAGCCACCCTGTATTGTCTTTGCTTTATGCTTTGGGTCATTGGGCTGTTGGAAGTTGAAACTTCAGCCCAGTCTGAGGTCCAGAGCACTTGGGAGATGGTTTTCATACAGGATATCTCTGTTCTTTGCTCCATTCTGCTTTTCCTGAATCCTGACTACTCCCTCAGTCATCAGCCCTACAGCACAATACTGTCACTACTATGCTTTACCATTGGAATAGTATTGTGCAGGTGATGAACAGTGTCTGTTTTTCTCCAGACATGATGCAAATCTTAGTTTCATAAAACCATAGACTGTTGTCTTTAATGATTTGAGAATCCTTTAGGCGTCTTTTTGCAAACTCCAAGTGGGGCTTCCAAGGGTCTTTGACCGAGAAGATGCTTCTGTCTGGCCACTTTGTCATCATAAAGTCTGTATCTGTGAAGTTCCGCAGTGATGGTTAAGTTTCGCCCATCTTCACAGAGATTCTCTGAGGCTTCATAAAGGTTACCATTGGATTCTTGGTCACATGTCTTACCATAGTCCTTCTCCAGTGATTGCTCATTTTGGCCAGGTGGCCAAGTTCAGGAAGAGTTGTGGTTCCAAACTTCATCCATTTAAGAATTATTAAGGCCACTGTGCTCTTGGGAAAGTTCATTGTGCAGCATGGCTCAACATTAACAGTTGCCAGGTTGCTATTGGCCACCATTTTGATGCAACTGGCAACCACTGGTCGTGTAATGGGTGAGTAATTGTAACAAATAGTTCAATACGCTTTGATAATGAGTTGTAATTTGATACATTATTCTAAGCCACAGCAGCCACAGCCCATGTGAAACTTTTCCTTGATAAACTAACTAGATCAGTTCCGAAACATGTAGGGATTAAAGTTGGAGCTGGACCTCATCTGCTATGGGGGACAGGGTACTGACCTTTAATTGGACAACAGCAAGAACTGAGCTTTTAACTGGGGGTACACATTATACCTGGGTGTCCTCAGTCCTGGTTTCTCTTACTGGATTTATCTTTCTATTATAAAAGGAAATCTTGAGACAAGACTTTTTGCCAAGAGATTTTTTTCAAGTCTCGGGAGACGAGATTTCTGCTATGAGATTTTTTTCAACGCCCGCCCTCCTCTCAACCATATTCAACCACGCATATGGTCCAATCATCTCTCATTCAGCGGAGTGGTGGCTCTGAGGCTAGGGATCTGCACTGGCAATCGGAAGGTTGCCGGTTCAACTCCCGTAAATGCCAATAGGGACTCTGCTCTGTTGGGCCCTTCAGCAAGGTCCTTAACCTGCAATTGCTGAGCGCTTTGAGTAGTGAGAAAAGCGCTATATAAATGCAAAGAATTATTATTCATGTGAATACTTTTGTCAGACACAGTTCCTGCAATCTTAGCTCTTATAAATGTTCACATTTTCCTCATTTAAAGTCGATTATGAAAAGTCCTCAGTTTCATCCTTTAAAGAAAATTTTCTGGACAGTATTTTTAGACATACAATCTATTCGTTTCCTTCGATGTAGTCCTTTTCTGGGCAATAATTTTATACGTTCTAGATGACATGTTAACAACCTAGCAAAGAAGAAAGGGCAGTGCATCGAAAAGAGGCCCAAAAGCATTGGAGAGAAAAGAATTCAAAAAAGAACAATAATAATCTAAGTGCAAATTCGGAAAATAAGGAAAGTAATAATCAGCCCGGACCAAGTGGAATTGAAAACCTAGTAGGTCTAAGCTGGGTTGGAAATAAAAGACAAAGAGTAGAAGACAAAGTAGAACATCGTAAAGAGGTTCAAAAACATTGGGGCGATACACATGCAGAGCAGATTAAAGATTCTGAAAGTACTAAAATTCGAAAGTCTCCAAAAACTGAGAGTAAAGATCATATTAGTGCTAACAAATGGAAATTATTACTTGGTGAAATAACAGAACAGCAAAAAGAGATTGAATATATGGACATAGGTGATATCACAGAAGTATGTAGATATTGTTCGGTTTTAAAGTTGAAGTCGTGTTGCCATCAGGGAAAAGTAGTGTTTCTTGCCAATGAAGAGGAATATCCGTGAGAATTAAAAAATGTGTTGTTTGGTGAAAGTGAAATCCACAAACACTACAGGCAAAATAGCTGAATCTACAATAATCTGTTCGTGTTCGCATCATTCACTGCTCAAAACATAGATTTACACGATTCTGGACAATACACTATGAGAATCTGTGGTTTCGCAACAATTAAAACTACAAATTTAATTTAGAAAAAAACACAGTTCGGTCAGGTTTATATTATCATGGAGAAGCGATGCAACATGGAATCGAAAGAGTTAAACAATTGGACTTATTAGAAATTCTGCAGCCAATAATGGATACAAATCCATACGTCCAAAAGTATCACACTTTCCACAAAATTTATCTGCTAAACACGGACAAAGAAGTTTTCTTGGATTTCTATATGAATCCGAAAGATCACGGTCGTGTTTATAATAAACCAAAATGTGACAAATTGTCAGAGATAATAGTTTTGAAAGACTGAGATATCAAAGACAGAAGTTTAAAAAGTATTTGTGTTAATTTCAAACCCAAACAGAAAGAAAACGTATAACTTAACAAATACCTCTAACACAACATGAAATTTATTACATTTTACTATTGTTAATTACCCGCTGTAATGTAAAATAGTTAGTTCTATTATCCATATGTAACAGTTCCCATGAAAATAACAAACTGTTTAAATATTACATCCGCTTACCTATACGCGAGCAGCAAAAATGCAAAGTGGCGGGCTCTAGGGGTTGGCGAGCGAAGCGAACAGGGGGCAGAGCCCCCTACTTTATCAAGATACAGTATCTTCTCTTTTGAGACATTAGCACTTGGTGCAGATATTCACTTGAAATTTTGTGTTTTGTTATTTTTTAATTTTTTCTAAATGGTTGATTTTGATATGGGTATGTTGGTCATTCTGGGGGTATACCTTTCACTCTATGGGGGAATGATACCTGTATGATAAGTGTGTTTTTTTGTTAAAGATAAATAATAAATCTGGCATCTGAGTCTCTGTATTGTTGAAGCACAGTTCTGATATCAGTATATAATTTTATGTTTTGATAATACTAATATTGTTTATACATCAGGAGTTTTTTGTTTTGATTGTTGTAATATATAGATGTGTATCTGAATGTAGTGTTACACTTCTCTGCTATGGTTATGCCAAGAATGTCAACCACTTCAGTGATTCACCAGTATTTTAGCAGTAGATTGGAAATGGATCGTTTTTGCTTATTATGTGAAATCAACAGATTGTATATAACTTGCCAATTGTTAGTCGGTTTTAGAATTACAATAAAATGTAAGCTGCCCTAATGTGTACTGCACTTCATGGATTCCCTTTATGTATGGAAAGCAAGTTAAATGACCAGCCACAGTAGAAGCATGAGCAAGTTGTGCATGTAAGAGTAATGTTAAGACTCTCCTTTAGCTCACAGAATCAAACATAAAATCACACAGAACCCGTAGCTACTACAACCTGTTGTTTAGAGGTCCGTTCAAGTGTGTGAAAATGAAAGATATAATAATGGTAACGGTGAAGTAAGAGTTTGAAATAAAAAGATTGGGTGTGGGTGTGCGTGAATATGTGCCGGTCCAGGCTTGATTGGGGTGCTTGTCTGATAGCGCACTCATGTGCAAATGCGAGTGGACCAGTCAGGTGCCTCATTCACACCTCAGAGTAGGCAGACTACCTCTCATGCACCCAGTCATCGAGTATAAAAGAAGCCTGCATGCAGAGAAAGGGATCAGAACAAAGAGCAAGACCAAAATGGAAAGAAAACGCATGTGCATGTTCACCCTAAAAAAATGGAACTGTGAGTGAGAGCGAAGTATCAGGTGTCCGAGCCAGCTTAAGAGAGAAGACGCAGAGCAGTCGTTGAGTTCTCCAGATGTGGATCATCCTTATTGAATTTACTGGCCATGCAGGTACAATAGCAATACTGCCCTCCCTAAGATCCCTAAGCATAATGGAAAATGGAGGAACAGTTGGCTTGGAGCATCATAACAGATGCTGGTGGAGGCAGCCACGATGTGAGCCAGAGATTATAACCACAAATGTTGGTGTTTCCGCCACTGCAAAACCTGGTCGGGGTGAGCTGGGGAGATGGAGAGAGGAACATATACTGGCTCTGGATATATAAACAAGAGAACCTGGTGACTGCATGGTTTTCTTCTGTTTTTAGAGGGTCGGCTGTGATCGTACAATTGGGAGACAAAGTCAGAGAAGTGAGATTGCGTTGGTTTGGACATGTGCAGAGGAGAGATGCTGGGTATATTGGGAGAAGGATGTTAAGGATAGAGCTGCCAGGCAAGAGGAAAAGAGGAAGGCCTAAGAGAAGGTTTATGGATGTGTTGAGAGAGGACATGCAGGTGATGGGTGTGACAGAGCAAGATGTAGAGGACGGGAAGATATATAATAAGATGATCCACTGTGGAAACCCCTAATGGGAGCAGCCAATAAAAGAAGAAGAACCCACGAACATCACTGATTTTATGGATTATTTAATGGAGCACTGTACTAATGAACACCCTTTTTTTTGAGTTAGGTTTTAATAAAAATGCTGAACACTTTTGCACTAACCGCTTGCTGAATGTGTATGTCCTCATTTGCCTGGCTCATCTCTGTTCATGAGGCTCCTGGAAGTGACTAGGGAGTGTGGAGCCAACCCAGACTGTCACAGCAACATGTGCTGAGAAAAAGTCTGACACGATGGAACTGAAGCAAAGTTGTTTGGAGCTACAAAGGTGGTAAGACATTTAGAATTACATCACACAGCAAATAATGCTGACTCAACAACTTTTATGATATACAAGTAAAAACAGCGTTCTTTTGAAACATTTGTTCACTTCTTTTTGATTGTTTCTTCAAAGCACTTCAATGTTAATAAAATTCATTAAACACCAAATATATTTTACTAGAAATATTTATTTCTTTTTAATTAAAAAAAAAGATTTAAGAATCAATATTTTAGGAACCCAAATAAGGAACAAGTAAGATAAATGCTGATGAATATTTTAGAAAAAAAGAACGTGAGCAAGTCAATATTAGGGTGAACATGGACATGCATGTAAGAGTGTGGGAAAAATCCTATGTGAAAATGGTGAGAACATGTAAACTCCATGCGGGGCAGCATGCATTAGGTGAATCCCCAAGTCCATATTACAGGACAGCAGTACTACCACTGCACTACATTGTAGTTTGTTAAATATATTTAAATTACTAATAATAATATATTTCAACCTGTACGAAATAATTATGCTGCTGCTAATACTGCTGTGATCTGGAGATTTTTGCCAAAATGTATGAAGACTTTTTCATTTTGATGGGTTCTGGATGGCTTACTGAAGGCAACTTTGGTAGTTTAGGCTTACGCCTTGTTTAAGCAGTTTATTTTCATTTTGTGGCACACAGTACTGCATGAAGGCAAGATTATAAATCGGATTGCAGGATGGAGTACTATTCAATGCAATTTAAGTAAATGAAGGATATATTCTGTAAGTGTTTTGAAAATAATCATCCTGCACTTTAAACTTCCACTGTTAGGTAGGAAGTGTTTTTGCTGTAAAATATTTAAGAACAATTGCTTAATAAAGTGAATTATACCACCCCATTTGTCATAGGCCAAGTTTCAACAACCACTTGACACAAGTAATAGGTGTGCACCGAGCTGGAATTCTAACATGTTAAGTGATGACACTTCAGACTGAAATGTTGCAATGTAGTAGGAAAAGCAAAGCTCACAAAAATTCGTCATGCGTCTTAATTACTCCATATTTAGAGTGTTAAAAATGGCATACATATTTTTAGTTTTGGCAACCACTTTTGAAAGTTATTATTGAGCTCAAAGGTGTAAATCAGAGAGGCAATGACATTTGTCCAGAGGCCCCACTGCAGACTTCTTGAGCCAGAAATGGACTCAAGCAAGAACAAATAGCTATAATTCAAAGAATGACCACTCTGATGGACCAAACAACTCACCTATGAGGACCCTTTGATTTTGTAAGTGGAAATGACTTTATTCCAATCAGAAGATATAATCCCTTAAAACTAGTTATACTCATCCCATCTGGGGATATTCTCTGGACACACTCAATGAACTCCCTAAATCACACTAATTCCTCCACCTGTCTGTAAACTCTTCAGGCAATTCCTTTGACCTCATGGCTTGGTTTGTATTCAGCTGTGGGGCCTTTAATACACAGGTGTCTGCCTTTTTAAGTCGTGCCTGATCAATTGAATTGACTTTAGGTAGATTCTAAACAAGGTGTAGAAACATTTCAATGACTGCCGAAAGAATGGGATAACCCTGACCCAGATTTCAAGTGTTACAGCAAAGGGTTTGAATACTTTTGTCAATGTGATATTTCAGTTTTTGTATTTTCAATACATTTTTAAAATCCTTTTTTTTTTGCTTTATCATTATGGGTTATTGACTGTTGTTTGATGTGGAAGGAAATTAATTTACATGATTTTAGCACAAGGCTGCACCATAACAAAATGAAAAAAGTAATGAGGTCTGAATACTTTTTGAAACCTACTGCATCTTACTAGAAATCATCAAGTTTGCCAGCATTTGGAGCTTTATTCCAAACTAAGTCATCTGGGCAAAGGGGAAGAACTTATAACTCAGCAACAGATAAGAAAAACTTGATGTTATTTTCCTTCATGGACATTCTTGTTTCTATGACGTAGCAAATTCCAGTATTTTATTTGCTTTTTTTTATTATTGTGAAAAGTAAAATTATACAATGTGTGTTACATTTTACATTTACAAGGTACACCAAACTCTCACTCAAATCAAAATGCTATTCACAGCCAATAACTCTTTCAATGAAATATCACTACATTACAAGAACAAACCAAACTCAAAGTTGTAACGAAATAATAGTCAAAGCAAGTGATTTAACTCTGACATAAGTTTGGTTTCCATTTGTTTGTTTGAATGCTGAGTCTCTTAGGAAAGCCTTCACTTAGTGTAGTCAATGCTCAAGTGCGTTGCACAGCAAATTTCTTATTCTGTAGTTGGATTGTGCAGGTATCACACACTGCACAGCAGCCACAAGATGCTGGTTCAAGGATGTCCAACAACACACTGTATCCGCAGCCACAACATGTAGTCCCCCTTAGTAAACATCAGACAGACCAAGCAGTCATATAAGCTATTCTAATGCAGCCAGAATACTAGTTCCCTTAGAGCAGTGCTTCCCAACCCGTGTGCCGCGGCACCCTGGTATGCCGTGAGCACGGACTAAGGGTGCTGTTGCCAGGTGTCAGAACATAAAAAAATTGGATTTGAACTGATAATAATAATACCAGTTACACCTCAAGATTAAAGTCATGCTACCTGTGTGCTTTAATACAGTCCAGCGTGCATCCTATTTCAACTGCAGTCTGACGAATTAATAAATATTAGCTCTAATTTACTTACTTGCCACAGGGCAAGTGACGTTGCTTCCTGTTGTCTGTTTTTTTTTTTTTGCGCCGAAAATGGCCGACTGTAGTGAAAGTCGTAAATGTAAAAACAACAGCAGCATCAACGACCTCAATGAAAATGATAATGCAGGGAGCAGTAAAGTTGCAAAAATGAAAACACAATACTATCAGGACAGTTACTTGAATTATGGGTTTACATTTGTTGACAAAAAAGGTATTCAGCACCCGCGATGTGACCGAACATTACAGCTTAAGTTTAAGGACATGAATTTAACAGAGTTTTGGATTATGGTTGAAAAGGAACGTCCTGCGTTAGGTGCTAAGGCTGTCGGCATACTTATTCCATTCTGCACCACTTAACTGTGTGAAAAGGCATTCTCGGCATTGACACTACTAAAGACAAAACACAGAGGATGTTTATTGTCAGTTGAAAATGACTTACGAGTGTGTTTGTCAACTGCAGTTCGAGCTCGTATTGACAAACTTTCAAATTCTCTTCGAAGCCAGCCTTCGCATTAATTATGATGTTATAGTCTGCTTTGTGCCTTGTGACTTATTGCACTTTTCATGTTTGTGTTGTGTTCAAGTTTTTCATTTGAGACTGGTTTACTGGCAATTTATTTTTGTTACCTTTGTAAATGCAAAAATGTGTAGTTGGTACGCCTTATAAAAATAGGAATCTCATTCTACTCAATTGATGAGTTAAGATTAAATTGTTAATTTGAGTAGTTACATATCAGAGTGAAGGGGTGCCGTTAGCTGAAAAGATTTCACTAAAGGTGCCGTGGTTTGGGAGAGGTTGGGAAGCACTGCCTTAGAGGGTACCCATTTTTTTGTATGTTTTGGAAGAATTCCTCTGAAGATGATTAATTATGTAGAAACAAAATAATACTAATCTAAGGTATCTCTGGAAAATATATTCACTTACTCTTTTTATGTATTTTTCAAAAATACTCCTGCTCCAGACTCATCACAAACTGCTTGAATTTCAGGGATTAGCATTATTACTGTACATTGCTTTGAATTTATATTCTTAATTAATATATATTTTGTGTCAGGCCTGCCTTCCATGCTCATCAGAGGTAAACGATGATATTATCTTCTTTCACTCACAACCCAGATAAACCAGCCAATGAGGACAACTGACTCCGCACCTTCTGGTCCAGCCACTATAAAGTTGAGGCGCTCCAGGCAAGGGTTGTCTCATGCGGAGAGAGCAGACTGCAGGATTGAGCTCCTATGTGAAAATAATCATAATAATAATAATAATACTAATAATAATAATCATCATCATCATCATTATCATCATCAAGAACATTTATTTATACAGCACATTTTCAAACAGGCAATGTAGCACAAAGTGTTTCAGAAGAGGACAAAAATAAAGTTATATGAAAAGAAGAACAAATAAGATTAGGCAATAATAGTAAAGAATAAATTAACAAAGGCATAAGGTAAGGTCAAATGGCTGGGAGGACAGAAAAAACAAAAAGTCAGTTAGGCTGGAGAAAAAAATGAAATCTTCAGGGGTTCCAAGGCCAAAATGACATGGGCGTTCTATATAACATAAATATTCATAAATCAGTCCTTCGAATTTTGTCTTCACATGATAGTATTTAATGATGTTGGTCTCATGGACAGCTGGGACACACTCCTTTAATCCATAAACACAGGGGGCAGCATGGTGCCTTGATCAGGTGGTGGTGGCACAGAAGAACCAAAAAAAAACAGCAGAGAATAATGGAGATTAGTATAGATTGCGGATCCCTGAAGAATGTGGTAATTCTATGCCCATATAGTCTATCAGGAAATATGACTAAAATGTAGCTATGAAAAAGCCATATTAAAACAATGGGTTTTTAGCACTTTTTTTAAAAAGGGCTGCAGTACTAGGCTGGCGAATTTCTATCAGTAAACTATCCCTGATTTTGGATGCATAACAGCAAAAGGCCACCTCACCACTTCTTTTAATTAAGTTTGGCTTTTGGAATTATAAGCAGACCTCTATCGGAAGATCTAAGATTTTGACTTCGAGTGTAGGGGGACAGGCATTCCAAAATATAGGATGGAGCAAGATTATTTAAGGCTTTGTAAAAAATTTGTATTATTTAAAGTCAATTCTGAATGACACAGGTAACCAATGTAATGATGCTAAACCTGGTGAGATGTGCTCAGATTTTCTTTTTCTAGTTAAGAATCTGGCTGGTTGCATTCTGCACTAATTGCAACTGATTGATGCCTTTCTTAGGTAGTCCTGTTAGGAGTGCATTACAATAATCTACTCGACTAAAAACAAAAGTGTGAACTAATATTTCAGTGTCTTGTGAATTTATAAGATGTCTAACTTTTGCTATATTCCTTAATTGAAAAAATGCAGACCTAGTGATCTCATTAATATGCAATTTAAAGTTCAGCTAAGAGTCAATAGTTACTCCTAAATTTTTTACCTTGGTCTTGACTTTTAAGCCCAAGGGATCAAGTTTATTTCTAATACCCTCACTATATCCATGTTTGCAAATCATCAAGATTTCTGTTTTCTCCTTATTTAGTTTGAGAAAGTTACTAGTCATCCAATCGGAAATACTGCTAAGACATTGGATCAAACAGCCAAGAGCATCAGGATCACCAGGCATTATAGATAAATACAGCTGTGTTTCATTTTCATAGCTGTGGTAGCTCACCTTGTGCTTTGAGATAATCTGACCTAATGGAAGCAAGTAGATTAAAAAAAGAAGTAAACCCAGAATAGATCATTGTGGTACACCGTATACAACGAAGTACAATCACCACAACTAACAAATAATTTTCCTACCTGTTAAATAAGACTGAAACCAATTTGTGTCACTGTGAGGGAGGGCCACCCATTGTCTAAGGTGAATTATAAGAATACTGTAGTCAGTGGTGTTAAATGCTGAACTCAAGTCTAAGAGAACAAGAACAGATATATGGCCTTTGTCTGCATTAACCCAGAAATCATTTACTACTTTAACCAGTGCAGTTTCTGTCCTATGATTTGTTCTAAAACAGACTGAAACTTATCAAGAATAGAATGTTGAATTAAGAAATCACTTAGCTGCTTAAATACTGGGTTTTCAAGAATTTTACTCAAGAAAGTCAGCCTAGAAATTGTTCTAAAATTATCAAAAACAGAGGAGTTGAGATTATTTCTCTTGAGCAGGGGTTTAACAACTGCCATCTTAAGAAAGTTCAGGAAAACATCCATATCTAATGATGAGTTCACTATATCAAGTACACTATCAATTAGCACATCTGAGACTTCTTTAAAAAAGGCTGTTGGTACAGGTCAAGGACTTAGGTGGAGGGCTTAAGCTGAGAAATTATTCTGCATAGTTCGGGTCGATCTATTCTAGTGAAAGAATCTTTATTTTTTTAAAGCTTTAGTAAAAATGAAAAACAAAGCAGTTCACTTGGTATTGCCAAGTAAAGAAAAGTCCTTGCTTAAAGAAAAATTCAGTTTATCCTGTTTAATTTCTTTAAGTTTGCTCAACAATCGAACCATTTCTAAATGGTCAGAAAACTGTATGCCTATCCCAAATACAAACTGCAAATGGGTCTATCAGTCCATGTTAGCAATGAGACTAAAACTGACCTAATTAATACACTGCATTATAGGTATAACCAAGAAGATTCTATTTCATGTTAACTCCAGGGGGTAAACACTATACCATAATCTGTAGCTATGAAAGAAAATTCTATTCTATTCAATTTAAGGAAACACTAAAATGAGTTTAATTTAAAGCATTAACTCTTTAAGAATGGCTCTTACAGATGTTTTGGAAAAACGAATAACCATGTACCCGTTATTAATTTGTCAGGAACATTATCTTTTTGCTTCATATATTTGATTGTGTTTTTGGGGTCCTGTGTTGGGTTTGATGAAAGATTAGATTGACTTTTGGTTTACTTACTTAGCATGTTTTTGACTGTATTTCCTTCTCTTGTCTTCCTCACTTTAAAAAATTTTTCTATCTTACTTCCCCTGCAAGCAGAACAAACATAAGAGAAAGTTGTATTGGTTGTAACTGAAATTGAAGTCAGTTTTCATGGGTAATCAATGATGATCATAATACATGTTTGAATAAACACAGTGATCTCTTCTTAAGGGAAGACTGCCTCGCTGTTTAGGTCACTTAATTTGTCTTTACTTTAAAATGGATTTGCATCCTTAGCTGATTGCCAAATTCTTCCACACACAACTCATAATAAACAATGGAGACACAAAATGCCTAAAACTTAAACATAAAGATGGTGAGTATAATAATTCTGTAAGTGACCCTGACAAATATTTTGGTTTACTCTTAAAGAAAGATGGCTTAAAATATCTGGTACTCATCGTAACATTGGTTCTATAGAATATTTCTAAAAAGGGAAGACCACTCTTCTTTTTGCTGCTCCAGTTCACTTGCCAAAATAGCGAAGACTCCTACCATGGGCTCCTTTTAGCTGGGTGGTCTTTTGGCCTTGGAACCCCTGCAGATTTTGTTTCTCTCTCTCTCTCTCTTTCTTTTTCTTTTTTTTCCTGTCCCCCGGGCCAACTGACCTTATCATCAGAGTCACCTTTTGAGATGTACATCATGATATTGTATTTAAGGACTCTACTCTTCTACTAATTATATATCTATGTTTTATAAGATCAAAAAGATTTACTTGTTTTTTTTCTTTACTTATTCATTAATATTCTTGCCTAATCTTATTTGTTTTTATTTTCTTGTAACTTTTGCTTTGACATCTTCTAAAGCTACATTCTCTATATGAAAATATGCTACAGAAATAAACGTTGCTGCTATTATTTGTGATCTGCCAAGGTTATGCCCATTACGTTTTTAATTTTTATAAATTCTCCTTGAACTCATGAAACTAGTTAGATCTTGTTTTAGAGGTCATGCAATCCTGTGGTCTCAACTGTTTTAGTGTTTGATATGTTTTTAATATTTTTGTTTCTTTAAGAAGCATTTCTGCACATTTTCTATGCCATTACTAGGTAAGGTCAGCCAGAAGTGTGTGGTGTGTAACATATCTGGGTCAAGAGTATGAAAGTCACAGCATACATTTCCTGATTGTCCTTGATTGGATTCAATCCAACACTTAAAACCTTTAATCTTTTCTTGTTGTAGAGAAATGTCTGCCTAACGAATTTCGACTCTGCTTTTTGATTATGATTTATGATTAGCATTTTGACTCTGGTTATGTGTGTGTTTATTATTTTTTTAATTCCTGCACTCTCTATTAGACTGCAATTTATTTATATCTATTGAGCCTTAGTTATCTATTTTTGTTTAATTCCCAGTTTGCAATGTACCACTTGTTAGTTTGGTTATGATTCATCTCTCTCCATTTCTAACTAAATTTTACTATTGTCCTGTGTAGTTAGCACACTATAAGCAAAGAAGAGCATCTTTGCATGTGTCTAGATTGCTAAATTTAAATAGCTGAATTTACAGAGGACCCTCTCCTGGATATAACATCAAACCAAATATATGGTGATAAAATTTTGTTTCTATAATTAATGCATATTTCATTGACACCCTTGCCTAAAGCAACTTCGATGATTAGTATTTACGAATCCCACCCCACCACTCTTAAGTTAGTGGGTATTCTATACTATTTGAAATTGGAAAAATCAAATAGTTACTTAGAGGATCTGTTCAAAACTGTTTAAAAATATGGCAGAATCTAATCAACAACATTTTAGAATAAGCTTCTATTTTAGAGAAAAGGTCCTTTTATAGAGTAGCTTCCATTGCTGGCTCATCTCTCTTTCTCTTGGGTAAGGGTCGAATTTTGTTTGACTTGTTAAAGTTGACTTGACTATATGGATTGTTATCTGTTTCTAATTAAAATCAATAAATATATATATATATAAAAAGGTGATTAGAAATTATAATATAAATACAGTACGTAATGTCTAAAACAGGAGAATGGGTAGATTAAGTGACTTGGTCGGGATCGTACATTGAGGCCAAAGCATTAATTGGACCAGCAACCGTGTGGCTTAAGATCCAAAGCTTTAGTAATTACATCCCATTGCCTGGCCTAAAAACAAGGCAGAATTAAATAAAAATGGATTACTGTGGGCATAAATTTCCAATATTTTTGAAATGAAATCAACAACTGATGGTACAATTCCTTCTTTTTAAACCCAGTTACCTTCAGATAATTGAAGTGACAGATGCACCACAATGGAGTCTAAGCTAACAGCCTGCAGTACTACAGATTTTAACAGCCTGTCTTGTCTTCTGTTGCTCTTGAATAGACATTCTGCTGGTAAAAAAGACAACATCTTAAAATAGAACTGATTTATTTCTTGTAAGAAACTAGATTTTTAAGAATTCAATAGTTGTGCTTTTTGGAATAACTAAAATAAGTATTTTATTTGAAAACAATGAAGAGAATTTATTGTAGCCAAATACACCATTTTTACTTATTTCAGGTAAAAATTGTATAAGTTGTCATTTCTTTCTAGATATATGCTATTCCAATGAATGAATATTTGCCAGTCTTAATGTACATTTTCTAGAAATTATTACCTAAAGGGCAAACAGTCTACAAATCAATTTAAATGTATTAACAACTAATTTTACAATTAAAATTAATACTAAATTGAAGTACTAGTAGTAATTAAGGCTTGCATTCTTCATTCTTCTTTCATGATCGAACAAATTGTAGAATACAAATGATAAAGTTATAAACTCCCAGCTAAATCATTTTGCTGGATCAAGTCAGATTTGTGAACTAATAAAGAACAACCATGATAAGATAAAAGACAATTCTTACCATATATACTCGTGGATAAGCTCTCCCGCAGATAAGTCTGAACTTGATTTTATCATATAATTTCTGGTATTTTATAATCTCGGCCATATAAATCGAATGCGGAAAACTTACGCTATTGGTACAAGGGATTAATGTATGCTAATGCCCACCTGAGAGAGTAATCATGGAGCACACTGCCTTTTTTTTCTATGTGGGTGTGGCAATGCACTGTATCAGCGAGTGCTCCTAACCTCTCTCTCTATTGAGCACGGTAATACCCAAAATATTCTGAAACAACGTTTGTACTGTTTTGTGTTTTTTGTATCTCACACCCTCATACACCTTTATCGTAAAAGCATCCCTTATCTACAACGGAGCGTTCAATCAGAAGAAAATATGAAGCTGGTTTTAAATTAAAAGTCTTTGAAGTAGCGAAAGAAATTGTTAACAAAATTCGGTGCATCTGAGAAACTGATGCGAGATTGGTGGAGACAAGAAGATGTAAAAAAAAAAAAATTAAGTGTCACATTTTTGAACTGGTGTATAAGTCGGGGTCTGATTTTATGATCGATTTTTTGTATTTCAAGACCCAACTTATATGTGAGCATATACAGTATTTCTTAATGGACATTGATAATATCACCAGTTCTGGTTATTGAATAGAGAAGATGGAAATGGGCAATGTAAAGGAAATAAAAGTTGTTTTATTCTAAACAATTAAACAATATAAAATAAAGTGTATGTAAATATTTTACGTTTGTAAAACTTTGCATGTGCTATGCTAGTTTTTCTATGATAAAAAGATTATTTTACAATAATAAGCAATTAATGTAAGATTTTTGCTATCACTTGTGTTATACCAATAATTAGAATTCTGCATACATTTTTATACACAAAACATGAATGGAATCAGGATTTAAAAAAGGGATATAAATTGGACTCGATCCATTATACCACATACTTACAGTGGGACTAAGCATAGTCTGTACTATTCAGCAACTGTCATAGATCTGCACTAAGGTCAACCTTTCCAGGTTGTATAAAAACATGCAAAATATCTTTGTGAGTTTCTGTGATTTTCACGATTAAATTCAGCTTTTGGTGAGGGTGGAGTCTTCTGGGCCATAGGACCATAAAATTAATCCAAAAGTAAAAATTATTATCCTTGTGTGATCCAGTTTAGAAAACTCTGCATTTCCTGCAGTTTGGCCTTTCTGATAAAACAGCTTACTTCTGTTATATGAGTTTTTCTATGTGCATCTTGGTTTGCATACACATCTCAAAATATTTGTTAGGTTAACAGAAGTCCCTAGGTTGGCACTAAAGAAGTGTTTTTCTTTGTGTGTGTGTGTGTAAGTCACAAAAGACCCTTAATTGTACTATGTAGATTTGACAGTGTTAATGTTAATGATTTTACTACACAACCGTATTTAGAAAACCTTTTGAAAATATTTTAGTTAAAGTAAGTAAACTAACTCGTTATGTTAAAGATATGGATTGAAATACCAGTATTGTCATGTCTAGTTTGGTAACACAGTTTTATTACTCCTTTAGAAGATAGCAGTGCTTTCTATTTTCAAGTGAATGCTGTGAGTTAGCCGAAGTCATGCCTGTAGCCTTTTCTCAGCAGACTGAACATGGCCTCTCCTATCAATGTTTCCAACATTAATCAGGTAACAGTCATATTCTGGGAAGATAAAGAGACAGAGATAAAATGGGGAAATAGGCAGAATCGTTATATACTGGCATTGTGCATCCTTCCTTTGTGAAAACCTCTGTCAAGCCCCTTCTGTGAATTTTTATGATTTTTGTGATTTGTAGATCCTGAGTCTGGTTTTTGGTTTTTCTTTAGTTTTGCACCTTCTTGTTTAGTTCCTGCTTTGCTTGTTTGTTTATCACCATGTGCCACTAATCTGCCTAATTCGTTTGCCTTTATTTTGTGTGATCATAACAAACACTTGTTCATAAATATATTCTGTACACACAATGTATTTATATATACTGTATATCCCCTGTATTTATATATACTGTATATACTTCTCCTACAACCCGGAAGTACTTCGCAGTCAGGAGGATGGAAGCCCACAGTACTTCCAGGCTACTTAAGGACTGGGGATTCCCCTGACCAGCAGGTGAGGTTCTTACAGGCGTGGAAGCTGGATCCTGAGCGATCTACCCAAGAGCAGGTTGATGCTCTTTGGGAAACGGTAGCGGGATGGTTAAGACTCACCGAGTGCTCCACCTTCTAGATCATAAAGAAGGTTGCGTGCTTTTTATTAATGAGCAACCTTCCCAATCATTTCACCCAGCCGGTCTGGGGGGAATTTACTACTATAAACGAGCTTGTCAAGCTCATCGAAACATCTAGGACGGCCTCGCAATTTGGGAGAGCAGAACGGTCCTTGAGCGGACGCTACGGAGAATATGTCCCTCCTAATCTGCCCCCTTGGCATAAACCAGAGTTTGCACCAGAGTCCCTGGCTCTGCGGGCGCGGCCCCCACTTGGGAGCGACGCAGAATGCAAATAGAGAGAGGGGGGTGGATTGTGTGTACTTTCAAATCCCCTGTCAATGGCTCATATGGGAGTGGTTGTTGATGACTCATCGCCCCTTGAGGTCAGACCGGACCTGCTCTCAGAATTAAGTTTTCAGTTTACACAAGTGCTGGCCTCATTTAAAAGGGAACAATGGAATGATGATTCCCTAAAATTTGCAAAGAATGCAGCCATACTAGTCAATAGTCAAGAGACCCATCAGCCCATGCCACAGTGCCCCCACTTTGTTATTGAGAATGATTTGTTGTATCGATTCAGCTAACACGAGGGGGAGGTACGGAAGGTGTTGCTGATTCCACGAACCTTCCGGCGGCAGGTTTGTGAGTTAGTGCACGCCCACCTCATAGGAGGCCACCTGGGCACCGAGAAAACATTACAGCGTTTCAAGCTCCGGTTTTATTGGCTGGGAATTAACGAGGAGGTTCGCCGCTTCTGTATTTCTTGTCCAGAGTGTCAGCTGCGGGAAACTCCTAGGAGGGACTGTGCTCCTCTCATTCCCCTTCCCTTGATTTCATATTTTAGTAATAAATGTTACAAAATGTATTAGGCATAAACTATAGAATGTGTAAAGCCTGAGTTCCAAAGATCAAATAAACACTTTCACAAAAGCTTCAAAGATGATACAACAGTTTCCGTGGTGTAGCGCGCTAAGATTTGCTTCTTAGAGCGCAGCAGCTTTGCCGTGCCTCACAGACCTGAGTTTGATTCCCCGCTGGGGAAAAAGTGTTGCTTTTTTTTTTTTTCTTTTTAACCTCAAACGGACATAAAATTTATAAATTGGTATACACTGTCAGTTAATGAGATCGTTATATTTTCATGTGGGATGCTCCTTTTAAAATATTTTTTTAACAATTGAGACTGCAATTAACATGAACAACTGTCCTTATAACTTATTTTTAAGATCCATAACACACAGACAGACAGAGCACTGCGTAATAGAGAGACAGACAGGCAGAGATATACAAATAAACAGGGAAGGCACATGTACTGAAAGAAAAAAAAGATCAACATGTGCGTTGTTCCTGCTGCACTGAATAAGTTCACAGGCTCTAACATCACCCCTCCCCCCAATCTGACTCTCTAGGTAACAGCACATGTGCTGTTACTGATCGACCTGGGTTGTTGCGTAAAACGTCCCGCGAGGGAGCTACGGCAGTGTACTAATCCCTGTCTCTTTACTTCCTCAGAAAGACCGAGGCAGCGGAGCCGTAAAGAGCGCTCCCGGACATATTTAGAAAACGCACACTTCCGGGTGCCTTTGTCAACACTGACGAGCCCTGATGACGTCAGACTCCCAGAAACCACCGCAACACTTCCCAGTATCCCTCCATGTTATTTAATAAAATGTCCTTCCTTCCCTGCTGTATTTGTCAAGTTTTGAGTTACTGCAACTGATTTGACCAGCGATTTTGATTTACAGTATACGGGGCCTAAAAAACCCCAAACCCTTAATCTGTTTCGTGTGCTTCTTTCACAATATATGTGTATATATATGCAGTATATATACTAGTTGTGAAAGCCCATGCTGTAAAAAGCACAGGGTTCTAGAAACTATTGAAAACGTCAGAAAAAAAATTGAAATGTAGAGATGTCAGGTAATTGAAAGGAACTACTATCTCTCTCCTAGGTGAGCTAAGCGATTGTCTTTCTTCAAAGGATTCGTTTTGCCGCTGTATTCGCCTTGCCTCTGTATTAGCCGCTAAGTGACTGACTCTTTCTTCGGAGGTTTCATTTTGCTGACGTTCTGGCCTTGGAGGTGGAGCCCTTACCCTGACACAAACACTTCCATGTGTAGACATTTATATATAAAATATATATATATATATATATATATATATATATATATATATTGTGAGGGATGGCCGGCCAAATATTCCGGTCCACACATCCAAGCCGCTAAATGGAGCTCTCCCAACAACATGGAAGTGCCCCAAATTCCAGCAGAGCCATATGGACATTGTAGTTTTTATAAACAGCCTTGCTGGATACCATGGGGACCACTAGGAGCCGCTTGAGGGAGGCTCACAGAGTGCTATGTGCCCTATAACCCGGAAGTGCGTCATGAACACATGACCGGAAGGAACGACGTGCTTCCGGGGTGAAGAACTGGAGTTTTTATATGACCTGGAAGTGTTCCTAGTCACGTTGACAGAGAGGGCGAAACACTTCCAGGTCAAGGACTATAAAAGGACTATGGGAAATCCCAGACGTCGAGCTGAGCTGGGTGGAAGGGTGGCAACGTGTCTGGGAGTGAGGAGGATTATTGATTTATTGTTTATTGTGTTTATTTGATGATTGTGGAGAAAAGGGTGCTTTGTGCACATTTTGTCCTAATAAATATAACATTTGGACTTTTACCTGGTGTCTAACGTGTGCTCATTTTTTCAGTTTATTAACAGGAATGAAGGCAATAACTGGCTTTCAAATAAGAATGCCAGAGACTTGCCCATAAGTTTCATTAATGCCGACTGCTGTGTAGCCATTGTTAGTAAACCATTGATTCTGTACACTTTGTTTTATTGTGATTCAGATATTCTTTTTGTTTTTAATCATGAAATTAGTCTAGACTTATTTTATTTTTTCAAGCCCTTTGGCATGCTGTTTTAAATCAATATGTAATTTAACCTTGTGCAATTAAGGAAATTAAGTGAAACTAAACCTCATTAAAGCAGAGGTGTGGGAAGATGTTTTAAGGAGGAGGTTCTGTGGACAGAAAAAATATTTGCAAGGTCATTATGTGTTTAATTAACATGTTTTACAGAAATATACTTAAGCATCATCTATATTAATTATATACCACACAGTGCGCATACAAATCATGTGCATTTAACAGCAATAGCTAACTAATTTACAGAGTTATGTTCTACAGAAATTTGTCACAGAAGTCATTAAAAAGTCTAACACCACTGGAATGGATTGGAATGAGAAATACTGATTTTGAAAGATTATACGCATCTTTTCTAAGCTTGTCTGCTTAAGGGTTGCAGGAAGCCTGTACCTATTCTGGGATCACTAGACACAAGGACGGTGCCAACACCACACAGAGGATCAGGCTATTGCAGGACAATCTAATTTAGAGTCGCCAGTTAACCTGATGCAAAATCTTTCATTTTCATATTAGTTTACCAGAAGACTCAGAACAGACCACCAAAACAAACTCCTTTATACATAGGGGTATGGACTATACTGTAATGGTTAGCAGTGTCTCGGAATAGGAAGAGTTTGGAAATGTTATACTTGCAATAACAATACACAGTTCAAGGCATTAATATTGATCAATACATAATTAAATAAATATAACAGATATCTTACTTGAAATCTGGCAGCATTTCTAGTAACCACAGATGCACTAAAGGACAGCTGTAACACCCTGAATTACATATTATGTAAAAGGTTGTGATGAGCATTTTTTTAAACAATTTGCAACCTGCAAATCCTGGAGGAATTCAGGCTCCTAAGCATTGAATTCATGCTGATTCAAGGCTGACTACGTTGGGACATTTCTCCTTGAACATGAGGTTATACAGCACAGCATGAACAGTTTTTGCATCAGTAAAATCAGTAAAACTGATCTCCTTGATCACTTCATTCTATAATGGCATGCAGATTAGAGTAGGCTACAGGAAAATAGGGACATGTCAGAGTCATTCTCAGAAAAAAATGGTGTAAAGCAAGGCTACATTTTAGTGCCTATCATCTTCTCCATTCTTTTTGCTGCCATGCTTGTTGATGCTTTGGTGTTTATATTCAGTTCTGTACAGATGACATGCTGTTCAACTTGTGGCAACTCCAGCTCATGTCAAAGGTATCTGAGGCCCTTCTGAGTAAGTTTCTCTTTGCTGATGATTGCTTATTTATTGTTTGAACATTTCATTTTGTAAATAAAGAGCATATACTACTGTTTACACCTTATCTTGCTGTTATCTGTCCGTATTGCCCAGCTCATCTCAGTCATGACTGGATGTACAAACCTAAATCTTACAGAATTAATAAACCAAATTGTAAAACATACTACAAAATAGTTAAAATATGCAAATAATGTCTTAAAATTTCAGGATTACTACATCCCCAGTCCATTAGGTAACAACAAGATGCCCTTGATGTAATTAGATAGACAAGTGTGTTTTGGGGAAATCGGACTGCGCGGTGATTGCTTAACCCCCTAAGTGGATCTGGGGTTTGGGGTCTTCTGAGTATATTAGAGAGTCTCTGCAGAGAGATAAGCCCATAATTTCTAAATTCTCACCCAGGAGACAATCCTGAGCTGGGTGTTACAGTGGACTGTTGACTTAGGAGTCTGATGGTAAGTCAGGGCAAGGGCTCAAGTGGCAGGAGAAAGGAGCAAAACTCTAGAGGGTAGAGTGGGAGTGCTAGATAGAGGTCTGTGTCCTACCACTTCAGTGAATGCAGAAAGATATGCTACTTTAATTTATTTATCTTTGCTATAGATCTATAGAAAGCTACTGTATTGAACCCAAGGGGAAACTGCAAAACAAACGCTATATATAACAGACTCAAGATGAAACTGTTAGATAAATAAATGCTTAATCAGATTAAAATTAGCATTTTAATATTTCAAGATAAATATAGCCTAGTTAGAGGTTATGTTGAAAAATATATTGAGAGCTGGTAAGAAAGACCTCATGTAGTACCTACAGAGCTTACCTGGAGAATCAGCCTTATGCTAAGTAGCTTTACAGGTTGACCAGGTTGTCATGCAAATGGTGGTGAGATATTGTTCATAATAATCAAAACCTTAGCCAATATCTTTCCATCTACCCCTGCTTCCATAGAATCCTAGGGTGGTTCCCAGTACAGTGCCACTCTTATAGATTAACTTTAAAATTCTGCTGAATTCTCATTTTCTCAAGCTGCAGACCCATTTTTCACCACAGATTCATAAGACATAGGCAGAAATGTCACAGTCACATCAAAGGACCTGAGCCTCCTTAGAAAATACATTTGACTCTGGGCCTTTTTGTATAATGCTTTGTGGTTTCATCTCAATCCTTATTTCTATCCATGTGCAGCCCCAAGCTATTATTTACATTGTAAAATTAATTTACTCCGTAAAATTAATTTACTCCTAATGTCCACCACCATACACTTTGTGTGTGATAAGGAGAAAGAAAGTAGGAAAATTGCAACCTGAAAAGACCTGCGTAATCAAGATGCCTTCTTTTATTGAGACCATTAATATCCAGAGTTATCCAGAAAGTCTTCCTAGGAATCCTGTATCATGTTGGACCTTATCAGGTTCATGCTTGACACTGGGCATGTACCTGGGCTGAATTTTTACTCAGCGCAGCCGCCTAACATTCTTTGCTGTTTTTTTTTTACTCTGCCATGCAAATCACAAAGCACTGAAGCACATTTATCCTTTTTTTAAAATAAAATCAACAGGATTGTTGAGAACATTCCACAGAAGAGTTTGTGTTTTATGTAGTAACAGACTGATGTCACATTTGGGAGTGATTTCCACCCTTATGCCTCAAGCTGTCCAAGATGGGCATTGGTTCTTCATAGACCTGTAATAAAAATAGCAGGGTCAGAAAATGAATGAATTTGTGGAGCTTCAATATGAAAATAAATACAATTTATTTTGTCTTTATTTATTTTCTTTTCTCACATTTGTGGAACAGTGTTTTATTTTTTGTTTATTCCTGCTGTGATAGTGAAGACTATTTATATGAAATCAAAGTTTATTCTCCCACGCAAAACTGGCCTTCAATAGTTTCATCAGATAGCTGTTGAGGATCCTATTTGTAAATACAAAGAGAAAAAAAAATAACCATGAATACCTTTTTATTAGTAAATTTTTAGCATAGGCATTTTGTACACACATTAAAAAAAAAAATTAACAAATGACAGTTCATCAATCTAAAAACTAACCTGCCCTAATACCTGATCCAGGCATTTATAAATCAAAACAATTTTGTGGTTATTAAAGTTTTTTCGAGGTGGAAAGCATGGAATATTGCTTCCTAAGTGTTATTCTACAGCCAAAACTCTTGTGTCTTTTCTTGGCCACCTTGAAGCACTGCCCTGATGTTCCATGGCTCCTTCCATGCAGCTCCACATGCTGACATCTGCCTTGTGCACTGCCTACCAGCACATTCGTGCTCCCAGTTCCACCTCACAATGCTCATTTGTGGTCAGAAGTAACACCACTGGTAGCACCATCTTCTCTCACTTTCTCCAACTTCACAATCTGATTTAAAACTGGATCCTTGTGAGGGCTTGCTGGTCACTACATACGTAGGCCAATCGGTTTTAGCAGTAGCAAGGTCCTTCTAGGTAACAGGTCTCTAGCCATTGGCCCTTTCCCACGCTCTGCACCATAATAATTTGTGCCATGCTGTTGCACATGGCGAAAAGGTGGAAAATCAAATGAATATATATGTGGTAATGGTGCATAGTGTATATTGACTGTGGAAAAACATAATTTGTTTATCAATTTTTTTCAAAAAAACAAATTCAATTTATCTCATCATTACCTATTACTGTAATGATGTTTTTGTTATGTACCCACATTTCCTGGGTCTAACTCTATTTGTTGCACTTTTTGATTTACTTACATTTATTTCCAATTAATTGTTATGAAAGTGACTTCACGGTCACACCATTTTTATATTTCTTTGCTATCCAGGCAATGTTGTATATTGTTGCAAAGCTCATTTCCCTTCACATGATGTGGAGATCACATTGCCACTCTGTGACACTATAATGAAGAATGCTTCAAAATACAGAAATTCTTGCTATCTAATAGAATATACATATTGCCTGATCTACTCCTTCCAACTGTTTCAATGTCACCTTTATATATGAGAAGAAGCATTAGGAGGCCTGCTTCCAAGACATAAAATTTGTAAGGGAGTAAAGGCTTAGGGATGCAGAGACACAAGGGAGCTGTTGGCTATACATGCAAGCAAAAATTGTACTGTACTTGGTACACCTGACCATTCTACTAGTACTTTTAAGACTCCTTTTGCTAGGTGACATACTGTGTCATCATGTTCCTCATACATAAGATGGCGTAGCCCAGTAGCATACATCCTGACATTGGATTGCATTCAAACAAGCCAAGGTTTATGGTATGAATTACGGGCAAATAAACTATGCTAAAGTTAGAGATTTGCACAACATTTGCTTAACAACAAATTTAATCTAATGTTTTATTTATGTGTTTCATGCTAAGAATTCTTTTGGTATATAGGCCTCAACTATTTCTCTACTTTTGACTTTGCCCTTTTTAACCTATTTCCCCCCATTGTCCCCCATTCTTTTCCTCCATTCCATAATTTCCTATGATCACCTTCACTATTCTGGGTGTCCATAACAGTTTCATAATATGGAATGCTGCCGGAAGGAGTGCAACCTGTGGGGGGCTTGAGATGAAATGTTCAGAATGTTAAGAATGTGGATCTCTTTGTTTTTTGTGTCTTTTTTTGTTAATTACATTGTATATTTTTTATCTCAATTTTAGCACTTCTTATATTTATATATATCTGATTAAATATATCCATCCATCCATCCATCCATTTTCCAATCCGCTGAATCCGAACACAGGGTCACAAGGTTTTTGCTGGAGCCAATCCCAGCCAACACAGGGCACAAGGCAGGAACCAATCCTGGGCAGGGTGCCAACCCACCGCAGGACACACACAAACACACCCACACACCAAGCACACACTAGGGCCAATTTAGAATCGTCAATCCACCTAACCTGCATGTCTTTGGATTGTGGGAGGAAACCGGAGTGCCCGGAGGAAACCCACGCAGACACGGGGAGAACATGCAAACTCCACGCAGGGAGGACCTGGGAAGCGAAACCAGATCCCCAGATCTCCCAACTGCGAGGCAGCAGCGCTACCCACTGCACCACCGTGCCGCCCATTAAATATATCATGCTCAGAAATGGTTTTCAAGGTCAGAACATTCTAGTTGGATAGATCCCATTAGAAGCACGATCATGAGTGCAGGTTGAAGAGTTTCCAATGGAAATATATGCTACAATAAATACTTTGCTAGACAATCTCCTTAGCCTAACTACACTGGTCTACAAAAAAATATTTTTGTTTGCTACTCAGAACTCTATTAAGTTTTTCACACTGGTTTCATATATGAAATCGGAATTAAGCTAGCACGTCGGGTTTTTGAGGTACACATCATTGCCGTTTTGACACTTTTGAATATGAATATAATATATCAACACGATATCTGAAGTTTGGACTCGGTCCCACCAAAATTGTTTTGATGTGTTTATTCTGAAAACAAACCAGAAGTCCATACCAGAGACACATTAAAGTATATTTATGTCAATTTACCTCAATATAAAAGCGAGGTCAGTGTGCCCAATAATGTTGGAGGCACTCACTTTTGTGCTTGTACTGCACATCCGTCTCTCTTTGCAAGAACCAACAGTAGTCACCCATCATGCTCGAAGTAAATTTTCCCTGATATCAGTTTTCCATCACCTTTATATCTTGATGAAATCTTTCCCCATGCTCATCTCTGACATCGCTTAGATTTGGTGGAAAAAAGTTGAGATGAGAATGTAAAAAATGCATCTTAAGTGACATAATGGCTCCCGTAAGCTAATATACTTTCAGCAGGTTCTCCACAAGCTCAGTAAAATTCTCTGCTCTGTGACTGTCAAGAACATTCTGGACAACCTGCACGAATAAGGGTGCTGATTCAGTTGGCTTCAGTTTCCTTTTGAACTCATCGTCAAGTATTAGTTCACGGATTTCAGGGTCAACAAAAACACCTTCATTAATTTTGGCTTCACTTTTCTCGATTCCAAACTTATTTCTTAAATGCTGAAACGCATCGCATTTACTGTCCAGTCACCCTAGTTGTCCAAGACCTGGAACATGATAACTAAGAAATGGGACGTACTGGATGAAAACGGTCTTCAGATTTCAGCAAGTGAAATTTGTTAAAGTAAAGTTGAAAGAATCCCAGTAGCAAAATGCTTGTTGACCAGTGCTATCTATCAAAACAGATGGTAATGTAAGTTTAGTGCTGTTCATCTTTACATTTAACAAATAATTTACAATTTTAAATACTCCTCAACTATGTTTTACCCTTTTTAGTTCAAAGTAAAAACTGCTTATGAGATCTGACTTGCTCTGTAGTGACTGTATGGCATTAGTTTCAGGTAACACAACCTGCATGCATTAGTAAATGGTGATTTATTTTAAATAAATTGTACAAAATTAGAAATTATTTTCTTAAATATTTTTCATAATGCTCTTTTCTATTACAAAGATTATATAAAGTTTATACATTAAGTACATTTTTTGCAGACTTATTTGTTTTTTCACTTTGTCAGTTTGTCTCCTTTATATATCCAGCACTACTAAGAAGACTTCTGACATCTACAAAGTAAGAAAAACATTTTCTTATTCACTGTGATTATACAATACCATACATAATGTTGGGGACAAAGACACATTTTTCCTTGATTTACTCCTCAGATCCACAGTTTAAAATTACAAATCATTTCAAATCAAATCAATTTAGACGTGATACAAGTGCACATTGCCAACTTTAATTTAATTTGCATTCATCTGGGTCACAATATGTAGTAGAAATGACAACACTTTTTTCTATATGGTCCCCCCCTTTTCAGGGCACCATAATGTTTGGGACAATTGGCATTACAGGTGTCGGTGATTACTCAGGTGTGTTACATTGATTAATAAGCGCATGCATAAGATACCTCGGCTTGCTTCTACCTACAGGCTACCTTTATCATTTGTATTTACCATTGTTCAACATGAGGACAAGAGCTGTGCCAATGAAAGTCAAAGAAGTCAATTTTGAGGCTGAAAACAAACGATAAAATATTGTTAAAAACCTTACGATTAGCTAAATCAACTGTCTGGAATATCTTTAAGAAGAAAGAATACACTGGTGAGCTCAGTAATCACATTGGGGCTGGTAGACAGAGTGACAGAAGAATCCTCACTCTGGAAAAAAAATCCCCAAACTCCTGTCTGACACATCAGAAACAGTCTTCAGAAGGCAAATGTGAATGTGTCATAACTACTATATACAGAAGATGTCGTGAACAGAAATACAAAGGCAACACTGCAAGATGCAGACCACTAGTTAGCCACAAAAAGAGGGTGACCAGATTACAGTTTGTGAAATAGTACTTAAAAGAGCCAGCAGAATTCTGGAAAAAGGTCTTGTGGACAGACAGGACGAAGATGAACTTGCATCAGAGTGATGGCAAGAGCAAAGTGTGGAGATGAAAAGGAATTGCCTAAAATCCAAAGCAGACCACCTCATGCAATAAATATGATGGTGGGGCTTGGGCATGTATGGCTACCACAGGTCCTGGCACACTTATCTTCACTGATGATGGAACTGCTGTTGGCAGATGCACAATGAATTCTGAGGTGTATAGAAACATCTGATCAGCTCAATGAATGGCCAAGCTGGTCACCCAATTTAAATCCAACTGAGCAGACCTTCCATTTGCTGAAGAGAAAACTTAAGGGGACAAGCCCCCAAAACAAGCAGGAGGTAAAGATGGTGGCATTAGAGGCTTGCCAGAGCATTACCAGAGAATATCGTCAGCACCTGCTGATGTCTTTGAATTGCAGATTTCAAGCAGTCATTGCATGCAAGGGATAAGTGACAAAATGCTAAATATTACTGCTTTAATATACTGGCCAATTCTATGTCAAACATTATGGTGCACTGAAATGGGTGGTGTTGGACATGTAGAAAAAGTCTTGTCATTTCTAGATGGTGTGACTGAAATATATGCAAATGCCCTAAATGAAATTCTGTAAAGTGCACTTTAATCACATCTGAATTGTTTGATTTATAATTTTAATTTTGATTTGTAACTTTAAACAGTGGAGCAGAGGTGTAAATCAAGGAAAAATTGTCATTGTCCCAAACATGATGGAGGGCACTGTACATACTGTCTATGGTCAAATGCCAAGGAGCCTCCAAGAGTACAACCAAGGCTAAAGGTGTAAGAAGAAAATAATAAAATAAAAGATTAGAATGTACCATTCATTTGGAGGTGTCAGGAAAAATAGTGTCATATGTGGGCAAAAAAACATGACTATAAATGCAAAATGGGAGACACCGTCCAATAGGAAGCAACCTCTGAAAAGGATTTAGGGTTTTACCTTGAAACAACATTCTAATCATCTAAGTAATTTGCAGAAGCTATTAAAAATGCAAGTAAAAATGAGATTATATCGTAAAACGCTTGAATATTAATCATATGATGTTATTCTTGGACTATAAAATGCACTAGTGAGTCTGCAACTGGAGTCGTGTGTGTAGTTCTTGTCACCATGCTACAAAAAAGACATGGCAATGTGGGACTAAAGAGCATGTCCTACTGTGACAGGGTCACGGAATTAAACATGTTTAGTCTCAAGCAGAGGAGGCTGCATGGAGTCCTAATCCAGGTCTTCAAAATTCTCAAATCCATTGATAAAGTAGACTAAATAGTGAAGCACACATGTAAGGTAGCCTTTGGGAATCAAGGGGAAGTGTATATAACAGATAATTCACTTCTTTCATTCAGAGAATTGTGGGAATCTTGAACAAACCACCAAGTCATGGAGCAAAAGCAGAAAGCTTAATAACCTTTACGAAAAGTCTGGATGAGATGCTGAGACAGCTTAGCTATTAGCTAAAAAGTGGGATTGATGGTCTGAATAGTCTCCTCTTGTTTGTCGTATTTATTAAGTTCTTATTTACTAGTTTTGAAAGGCTTTTAAAGATGATGGAGAAACAATATATAAAAATAAATAAAAACATAACACTCAATACAACACCTACAGTATACAAACAGCATTAGTGCACTAATGGGAAAAAGATTTTAAGAGTATTAAAAGTGTTAAGATGTTAAATAACCTGTTAAATAAATTTTATTAAAACTGGCACTACTGCTATACATCTGATTTCTCCTTCTGGGCCGAGTCTTGTGTTGTTCTCATAGCAGCCAGAGTTACATCCATTTGACTTTGAATTAAATGAGTCACCATACAAATAAATGGATGCATGGCTGGATAAAACAGCGTTATTGCATAATTTACAAAATTATGATGTGTTGAAGAGATTAATTTTGTATTAAACTCTAGTGATTTTTTTAGTTGATATATGTTCATAATAAAAAATGCACAATATAGAAAAACTATAGTTTCATTTGGCATTTGACAGAGGGTACCCTTTGGGGCAAATGCTGATGAGTCCATTCTTTGTTTTTTTTTTCTTTACCTGCTGTGAAGATGAAGAATGAGACTCATCTATGCTTATGTACAGCCACAGAATGATAATGCCCCCTCCCCTACTCACCCCATTCCCCTCAAGCAAGAGGAGCTACAGTCAAGTGCATGAAAAAGCCTCGACAGCAGGATTATAGATCTTATAGAAACTATTCAGTGAACCAGTATTTCAAAGCAGATTTATGATTGGGTGTATATTATTGAAAATATTTGAAATTATACTCAAAAGAAACAAGACACTATTTAATGCATTATATTAACACATATAATATATTCATCAAAGAAGTTTGTGATATGTTTTTAACAAAAACTGAATCAAGATTAAATAAACCATATCCTCCAGCATCTTCTACTTTGACATGGTCCAGGATCCTTGTGACGACATGTGTCCCTAAAAGTGTGTGAGAAGGGATACAGACATCAAGACCAAGGACCAGTAGATTGGTAAGCAGAGGCAGACTCTAGAAGTGCACTCTTTCCATCCTGTCACATGTCCATAAGTGACTGATCCAAGGTGTACATTGCCCCATTTTAAGAACTTGTTCTCAAAGTTCTATAGGTATTATTAGGCTTCAACCACACTCATTCTTGAGACATGACACTTCATTTTTCAGTATATATTAATTACCCATTCCCAAAGGTTTATTCCCAACCTCTTTCTAAAAAAAAAAAGCAGTGGCCCTCACAACCGTCTTTTAAGTCTATGGTCACTTCTGAAAAATCAGAGGCAGATATACCTATATTTTTCCTACCTTGGTGTACTCCTCCATTGTTTATCCTGACATCTCAGCCTGCAGGTCTAATGGACCATATCACCTATATCATTGCCTTCTGCAAATGTAAGTGGATTCCAACCATCTTGTTCATTAGTTTTCTGTTTGCTGCTTGTGATCTGGTGACTACTAAATTCTTCTTGCAGCCATTCATCAATGTCTGGCACATACAGGCCCAAACATGACTAGGTATGGCATATTATCTAGAACACCCATGGCTAAGGCATACCACGTACCTTACATCTTCAGGTTCACTTTTACCAATGGTCAGGTTACTTCTTCACCATGTACACACTTCAGCATAAAACTCTTGTCCAACCCAGCTGCTCTTGGGTTGAGACAGTCCTTCCTACTCAAGAATTGAATGTTGCCTGTGTTGATACCTGCTTGATACTTTTTCCAATTCATGTATAGTTTAATCACCTCTTCTTTATTTTGCATTGCATGGGAAGAAACTGGTAGAGGGCAGGGCATACACAAATTAATGCCCTTCCATCTCTTTTCAGGTTAGGTATTAGGTTAGGGTGGTGAAGAGAACATCCTTCTTTAATTGTGTTTGAAAACATACTGTCTGCAGGAAAAGGCCAATATTGCAATAAACATGTGGCAGAGCATACCGATAAAACTTCAGTTTCCAGCAGCCAGCAAGAGTCCACCAGCATCAATGGAAGGCATGTATTTAGTCAATGTTAAGCAGGAGGAAACGTTTAGCACAGAATCACTGTGGTCAATCACACAAAACATCAAAGTGTGCATTTGTCTTGAGAAGTGGATGCTCCGACTGTTGGACAAAATTGCAAGGTGCCATGGCTTGTGTTTGTTGAGTGCATATTTGTGTTTGGTGCAATTTTCCTCGTAAAATAAGCATACCCTAAGCATTCTGCATAGCTGATTTATTGTACAGTATTTTCCATAGTATCAGTGTAAGATTCCTGTGTTCAGCCAACCATGAGCAGTAACAGAACCCTTATCTACCATAGGGTATTTTACAAACTCCTTTTTTTGATGATACATGCTCAAAACAAAAAATGCACAATGTAGAATAGGTAGAGTCTCATTTTGCATTCATTTTAATAGCACCCTGAGTTTAGAGTTTATAGTATTTCACAAACTCCTTGATAGCTCATTATTTTAGGTATAATAAAGAAATCCATTGACTACATATTATATTACTGGTATGCCACTCCGAGTAAAAAACTGTAAGAGCTATTCCAATAAAATCAAATCAACAATATATTCTTTGGTGTTTTTGTGTGGTTGCACCAATTGTTAACCCTAATCTGTCAATCAGGCTAAAGGCTCCTTTGGGTTCTCATTTCTCCAGGTAGCACTCTAGATGTAGAACCATATGGCTCTGGACTGACCTCATATTTTTCTAATTTGGTCTGATGTAACTGGTCATAATTTAAAGACTCCTCTGAATCAATGTCAACAAAAGCTGATCTTGTCTTTTCCAGCAACAGAAGAACAAGGTAAATTGTCCACTTGTTCTCTTTTGGTCGCCTGCAGACTATTGCCATTATTGCCAAATAATATCCTATGCCATCTTGTTCATCAATGTTCTCAGTGAACCCTTAGACCATTCAAAAATCTTAGTCCCTAAAGCCTAGGGTGATGCTAATGACTTTATTTAAGGGTCTTTTATAGCTACCAAATAGTTCAGATTTCTACCCTGGTTAAGGTTAGGGTTTTTTAAATAGTTAGGTTTAAAAAAAATTATATGAGCATCAAGAAAACCATACAGACCCAAAAATATGAATTTCAACCTCCCTCTTTATCTATCTTTATATTGTACAACTAGCAAAATACCCGCGCTTCGCAGCGGAGAAGTAATGTGTTAAAGAGGTTATGAAAAAAAAAGGAAACATTTTAAAAATAACGTAACATGATTGTCAATGTAATTGTGTTGTCATTGTTATGAGTGTTGCTGTCTTTTATATATATAATATGCACACACACACACATAAACATATATATACATAAACATATATATATACATATCTACATATACACATATCTACATATACATACGTATATACACATCCACATAAACATATATATACATATACAAATTTACATATCTACATATATATATATATATATATAGACATAGATATATACATACATACATTCACATATATATATATATATATATATATATACTATATATATACATATCTACTTATTGGCTCCTGTATTTAGGATATGGCAGGTTGGATAATGGATGGATGGACATTTGTATGCATAGCCCTATTTGCCCATTTTCGTTTTTTTTCTTTCTTCAGTAATATTTCAGCAAACCCAGAGCTTGTCAGTTCAAATCCTGGTACTGACACCACTGTGTGACCCTGAGGAAGTCACTTCACCTGCCAGTGCTGCAAAAAACAAAAGTAATGTAACAAATTGTACCTCAGATGTTGTAAGTTGGTGGAATAAAGGCATAAGTCAAATAGATAAATATGTATTATACACATAGGAACTATTCATTTATTTTCAGTTAAGTCATCTGCAGCAAACTTTTATAAATGAGGGTTTCTCCTTTTTAGATAGTGCAAACTGTTTCTTCTTCATTGACGTTTTCTCTTGGAGAGCTTTTTTCATTTCATTGAAGATGAAAGCAGCAGCTGCCAAAATATGTAGCTTTCTTATTAATTTTTCAACATTGTGTAAAATAAATGTATAAAGTAACATAAAAGGTTTAAATACTGGTTATTCTTTTACACTAAAATATTACTACACAGATACAAAAAAAGTTAAATGGATATGTTCTTTTTCTTTAAGGAGATTAAATATTACTGAAGAAAGAAAAAAAAAATTAAACAGCCAAATGGGGCTATGCATATGAACTTAAAAGGTTTAAATAAAACAGAAATATATATTTTATTTTTACTTGGTTAACTTGTGGAGGGTGTATCCTGTAGCAAAGCCCTAACTGTTTTTGTGAAAGCCCGTTTCAGTCAATAAGTCTTATGTCTGTGTTTATGTATGTGTGTATATATATGTAGATATGTGTATATGTAGATATGTATATATATGTATATGTATATAAATGTTTATGTGTGTGTGTATATTATATATATAATATATATATATATATATATATATATATATATATATATATATATATATATATATATATATATATATATATATATATAAAAGACAGCAACACTTATAACAATGACAACACAATTACATTGACAATCATGTTACGTTATTTTTAAAATGTTTCCTTTTTTTTTCATAACCTCTTTAACACACTACTTCTCTGCTGCGAAGCGTGGGTATTTTGCTAGTATATATATATATATATATATATATATATATATATATATATACATACATATACACACATACATGCAGTTTCAATAACATAGAAATCAATATAAATATTAACATCATTATCATATGAGAATATGAAATAATATATAAGAAGCAGATTTCATATAAATATAAATTATTAAACAGTAAAATCTTCTTCTGTAATTTGCTACCGTGGCAATTTGTGTGTCTGTCCAGGATTTTAAATCACCTGTAGCTCGCAAACCGTTTCACCTATTGACTTGAAATCTGGTACACATATAGTACGTCACGTCTACTATCCGCTTTATGGGTGATGATTGTATTACTCTTTTTATGTTTATTTTATTTTATTGTAGAATCAACTCCTATCTGCGCACACCAGGGCGGCCGTGGGCGGATGCGTATGGTGTATTCACTCCATGTTATCGTGCATTGCGCTGTCACTGGTATTTTGATAAAAGAATTTGAACAACATATAAGAAGCGTATAAATTATTAAACAGTAAAACATTAACATTTAAGAAGTAAAGTTAGATTAAGTACTACTGCAGTGCCCTCGGGTATACCTCATTTTTTGTTTGTCCATTACATGCTTAAATGTATACATTTTTTGGTGTACCTACCCGAGAACACGCGACATTTAACCGAGCGTGGGAGAAGCATGGATTTTAAACACGCGTTGAGTTCATCTGCTGGTCTCCCTCGTGGAATAACTGGTAATGTTTGAATAAAATCTACAGCGAGTAAAACGACATTACCTCCTATTTTTTTTTTTACGATCTCTGAGATGTTGCTTTTTTCGGTTCAAGGCTTCATAAGCTCTTTTATGTTGTATGGTGTACTTATCCCAAACCATCATCTTTGAATGTTGCAAGACTTTCGCCTTGTATGTAGATCGTGGTAATTACATTCATAGCATTCCTAGTCTGAATCACAATCTGATTGTATGGGTGGTTACCTGGCACTGTAGGGTTGCCACCCGTCCTTTAAAATACGGAATCGTGCCGCATTTGAGAATGAAATTGCGCGTCCCGTTTTGAATCAATTCTGGACGGGATTTCTCCCGTATTTTTTTTATCATTTTTTTTAAAGCAGCGTCTCATGCAAATCATCCCACACGCATTTTATGAAGATGCCTCCTTTCCTACTTTTGATTGGGTAATACTTGATGTCATCGTTAGTTTGATTGGTCTTTTTAACTGTCCAGTGAGGAGGGCGTGTCTTTTAAGTAGAGTCTGGAAAGTGTTGGCACTGAGATGTGGCGTCAGCGCCAGAGTTGAAGCCCCTAATGTTGCGGTCAGCAAGTCGGCTAACATCCGCCATGTGCCGTCTTTCAGTTGCGAGAAGCAGATCATAGAATGGTTGAAACTGTTGCCCCTAACGTTGCGCCACGGCGTGTGGTTCGTTTATACCTCGTGTGTTCTCATTAAACTTTTATGTCGCGAATATGTTATTGCAATCCGCAGCGGGAGCGTTTCTATAAACTTAATTTAAACTTACGTTTTACACCGTGCTTTGTTTCCCTTATGAACATGCTTGTATGCTTAACTCGCTCCGTTCTCAATTGTTTAATTAATTTTTTGCTCTTCGCTGTTTGCGGCTGTTCCTCCATTTCCCCCTACTTCGTTCTTTTATCTCGCGAATATGTTATTGCAATCCTTAACGGGAGCGTTTCAATAAACTGATTGAAAATAGTTTTGCATTTACCTTTTTAGTAAAAGGCGAGCTTTTAAGCCTGAGAAATCACCACGTAAATGCAGACGTTTAATTGGACATGTGTTAATATGTATGGTTACACAGTATTAAAAGACAGTGAACAACGTCAGTTACCTTTGTTCCCGCGTTTGATAAAAGGTGAGCTTTTAAGCCTGAGAAATCACCCCGTAAATGCACACGTTTAATTGCACATGTGTTAATATGTATGCTTACACAGTATTAAAAGGCAGTCAAAAATTAACGTCATTTACCTTCGTTCCTGCGTGTGACTCGTGCTGTAAATGTCTTCCTTGTTTTTAGTTCACGTGATTACGTAGGAGGCGTGATGACGCGATACGTGACTCCGCCTCCTCCATTACAGTGTATGGACAAAAAATATGTTCCAGTTATGACCATTATGCTTTGAATTTCGAAATGAAACCTGCCTAACTTTTGTAAGTAAGCTGTAAGGAATGAGCCTGCCAAATTTCAGCCTTCCACCTACACGGGAAGTTGGAGAATTAGTGATGAGTGAGTCAGTGAGTCAGTCAGTCAGTCAGTGAGGGCTTTGCCTTTTATTATTATAGATATAAAGAGTTGTTCACTACCTGAACCCCACTCACAATCAAACCCAAATTGAAGGTCTTCTTCAAAAACCTCCTGTAAGTAATAATCCCAGGTTTTTATGCCATCCCCATCACACCTATTTGTGATTACCATCACATGTATACACAATACTTCAAGCAATGTTAAGATTTTAATTCTCTTATTTTTTTTGTTGTTGTTATTTTTGTAATCCCCCTGTCCCCACTCCCTTGTTTGTCCAATATCTATATTTTTCGTAATATTTGTCATTTTAACACTCTTTCACAGTTGCCTTAATATAGATAGACAGATAGAGAGATAGATAGAACTTTATTTGTCCCCAAGTGGACATTTAGCTTTTTACCAAAGCTCTTTAAATAAATAAATACATAAATAGTTAGATAAGTAAGTAAATAAATACACACACACACACACACACACTTTGGTCTGAACAAAGAAGAAAATTAAAAAGAAACAAAACTTCTGACTTAGCAGTCCCAATCCCAATGAGGCATTATGCAGGCGTATTGCTGCTGGTATAAAGGAGCCCTAATAGAGTTTATTGACACACATGGCTGATTAATTCTTTGGCAAAAGTCTTTAGTGTTAGTGTGTCAGAGAGAGGGTGTCCGACTTGTCATTAATGTGGACCCCCAAGTAGTTGTAGAAGTCGAGCATCTCTACATCCACCTCATGAACAGTCTCCAGACATAGATACTCTTTGGTGTGATGAAATAACTAGTTCATTGTGTGGGATTAGCTCTTGGTAACTGTGTTCTTGGACTCCTTTTAGTGCTTAACCCTTTTGTCTGGTTTGTGGGTTTTTCTTTTTCACCTTTTTTCTGATTAAGACTTTTTTGACTCTTTTGTGTGCAGTATGATATGGCATTTTGATTTTGCAGACTTTAGCCATTACTTGAATTGCTTTTTTTTCCATTTCTTATTTTTCTTCACAGTGTGTTTACATTTTGCCTTTTTTATTTTTATTTTTTTCAGATTTTATCCAGTGTCTCGATCCTGGTTTAAATATAGTTTCGATTATTGTGTTCTTATTGTTGTTATTTGCATGTCTGTATTGTGTATACTAGAACAATCTAGATGAGAACAAGCCATTCTGCTCAGCAAAGCTTGCTGTTTCAATCCACTTAATTCTTACACAATAACATTAAGTCGAGTTTTGAACATCCCTAAAGTCCTACTGTCTACCACACTACTTGGTAGCTTATTCCAAGTGTCTTTAGTTCTCTGGGTCAAGAAAACCTTCCAAATGTTTGTGCAAAATTTACACTTAACAAGTTTCCAACTGTGCCCCCTTGTTCTTGATGAACTCATTTTAAAATAACAGTCTTGATCCACTGGACTAATTCCCTCCATAATTTAAAATAGTTCAATCATGTCTCTTTTTAATCTCCTTT
This sequence comes from Erpetoichthys calabaricus, assembly GCF_900747795.2. Lineage (NCBI taxonomy): Eukaryota > Metazoa > Chordata > Cladistia > Polypteriformes > Polypteridae > Erpetoichthys > Erpetoichthys calabaricus. Next base: position 322,788,794 of record NC_041394.2, read on the forward strand.
TCATTATATTAAAAAAGCTCAGCTCTTTTAATCGTTCCTCATAACTCAACCCCTATAGACCTAGAATCAGCCTTGTCACCCTTCTCTGGAAAATATTTCACTTTTGTCCTTTTTTGAATTTATCTTTTTCATTATTTATGTTTGATGTTAATTTACTTAGTTATGTGCCTGGTACCCTTAATATTGAGTTTCAGGGGCTGGTTCAACCATAATATTCTCCTGGAGGATGACCCCTTGCCTATTTATTCCATTCAGAGAGTCAGGCACTCCAGATTGATATTGTTTTTGGAGAACATACAGGTGTAATTACTTTTGTGGATTCCATTACTTTGCTTTGTGGTCTTTTGAATTTGGATAATGGAGTGGAGATTGGGTTCCCTTTTTGGGGAAACGCCATGTTTCTCCTTTTCCTTTTGTTTAAACATTTCTCTTTAACTTCTAATTCGTCTAATTCTCAAAGAGCCAGAGTTTTCTCCCTCTTTCTTTGTTAATATTTTGCACCGATTATAAGGACTAATGAAACACACAATCCTACAGTCTTAAAAAAATGCTATTAAAGGCTAAATATAAACAGCAATAAACTCTCCATCAATTGTTCAGAAACATAAGAAGTTACAGTTTATTATGAATTTTGAATATGTGTGTTCTGTGTTCTAGGGGAATATTAATAGATTGGCTTTAATCTTTAATTTTAATAAGCTTTTCTTCTTTTTTGCATTTCCAGAAAATGATCAGTTTATATGTTTTCAATTAAAAGCAAGATCAAGGTTCTAGACTCATAAGTAATTGTGTGACAAACAGACAGATATTAGCACGAAAAAAGTTACACTTAACAGCTATTTTTTTCTGTTCCTCTTGAAGTCAATATGTATTTTATGTCATGTGGTGGTTCATCTAGAGAAAGTGAAACCTTTCTATTTCAGTTCTAATTTTAATTTCTTAAATATTGGTCTTCAAAGAAACATCAACGTAACGATGTACAGTAATCCCTCACTTATCGCGGGAGATAGGTTCCAAGGCCGACCACGATAACTGAATTTCCGCGAAGTAGGGACACCATATTTATTTAATAATTTAACGTGTATTTGGACGTTTTTAAACCCTCCTTGTATTGTTTACAACCCACCCTTTACTCTATTAATAACAGGGACAACTGCTACGCAATATGAAATCGGTAGATAAGTTTACACTTACTGTATAGCGAAGTACACGTAGCAGCTTGTAGGCGGTCATGACGTCGTCGACCTTGTTGCAAAGATTCCTAAAGCAGATTCCATCCAGACTACTGCCTTATCACGTCCACTTGCAACTCGTTTTGCGCCCTGGTTAAAGGACACTGCGGCCGTAGATCTTATATGCTTTTCCTCCTTTTTAAAGAAAAATAATCGTGGACTCATTGATGCTGTAATGGTGCAGCGGTGTAGCTGTTCCCTTCCTTCAACATATCCAAAACTTTTACCTTTTCTGCAATCATTTGCATCTTCTGTTGCCGCTTGGACACGGCCCCTGAAACAGGAGCACGTTAATGCTGAATGAGTGAGATGAGACTTCCTGATTAATGCAGCACTCCGTCGCTGAGCCAATCAGCAGCACACAGGAACTTAACTGCGTGCTCTGATTGGGTAGCTTCTCAGCCATCCGCCAATAGCATCTCTTGTATGAAATCAACTGGGCAAACCAACTGAGGAAGCAAGTACCAGAAGTAAAAAGACCCATTGTCCGCAGAAACCCGCGAAGCAGCGAAAAATCCGCGTTATATATTTAGATATGCTTACATATAAAATCCGCGAAGTCGTGAATCCGCGAAAAGTGAACCACGAAGTAGCGAAGGATTACTGTAAAAGCAGTGGTTTCATATGGTAAGATGTTTCGACTATTTGACGATCTTCTCAATTGTCACCATGCATTTCTATCTCTGGGGTGTTCCTGCATTGTGTATGCTGAATTTTGTCTTGCATGCCTGTGAGCCACTGTGTTTGTCTGCTGTTCAATTGCTCTGTATTTAGATTTACCCCTTGCTTGTCCATGTGATTCAGTGTCATGTTTTCTTATTCTTCCTCATTCTTTAACCCTTAATCGCCTTCCGTGATTTTGCTTGAAGCTTAGCACAAGTTGCTGGTCTTCTTTTTCTTTCTTTCAATTATGTCGTTCTTCATCACATAACCAGCCACAACAATTTGATTGATGATCACCAGATGTCTCTGCTCTTATTTTCTTTCCACCATATCACTTGAGTTTGCATTCACTTTGAGTGTCATAAACCCACGACCACAGGTCACTTTGCTGAAGTTGTTTCTATCTCAAATGTATTGAATTTCCAATATGTATCTGGTCATTAGCTTTCGATTAAGACTAAGATCAAGGTTCACGAGTAATTGTGTGACACACAGGCAGACTCTTATATATTGATTGTTTTGATGTAGGGATTTCCCATTTTTTTGCCTGTTTAGGCTACTGCCTAATTAAGTTTGGGTGAAAAAACATTTCTGAAAACTAGGCATAAGCACCCCTCAGTGGAAAGTTTTGGTTGCTAGGCCTTAATTTAGTATTTGTGTAGCAAGAAACATAACATATTGATAACTTAAAACCTTTTCATTTTGTTAATTTTTATGAAAATTGACTTGTATGAGTTTTAATTTATTTTGAAATTCTTTTTATAGGCTTTCATTTGGTCAAAGATTTTTTTGATTGTTTTGGCCTTCTCCTTTGAAGTAAGCCATGACAGTAATAGTAAGCAAAGGTGATGTTTACTGTTATCTACCAGCCTGAAGGAATTTCAGTGCTTCTCTGTCAGATATACAAATCCTTTACCTCAGCCCCCAAACCCCTACTTGTCATCTACCATTTGGAGGACCCCTCAAGTTACCTATGTGACTCTTTTTTTTCCACCAACAGCCCCTGCTGCTCCATTCTCTATTTACTACTACACAGTGCTCTGTAGGCTTTTGCAGTCTATTTTAAAGATTCTTTGTTCATTGGTAAAAGAAACAAAACATTAGTTTTCAGATTTTAAAAAAAATTCCAGTATGCATACCTTGAATAAGCCCCAGGCCCTAGGTGTTCTTTGGTCATGCATTTTAAATAAAATTTCTTGCTCAGCTGATGGGTCCAATGCCATCTGTTTCTTCATATATAGTCAATGTAGTAAGAAATTATATGAGTCAGCACTCTAGGCTTTGCCATCTGTTTTTCAAAAATGTAACAGAATTAGCTTCAGCATCTGGCTTTCCAGAAAGTGGATGTAAGAATTACAAGGTTGAATTTAGCAACTCCTTTGCAGCACTAAATGAAGGCTAATAAAATTTCAGTGGTTTTGCTTTCTTCATCTGTTATTTGATTGTAGAGTTATTGTAGCCCAGCTCAGCACTTCTAAAAAATTTCTGCAGTTTCTCGATTGCACAGATTAATTCAGTCACAAGAAAAGTGAAAACAAAACTGGCAAAAGACTTGTCATCTATAAAAACCCTAAACATGATCAAAATATTCAGTTAGATAGGTTTTTGAAAAAAAAAGATATTAATTTAAACGACTAACTTAGTGCAGTAAATGATTTGCATTCATCTTTCCATTTCCTTAATCCAGGAAGCTAGTGTTCTGTCAAGTATATTTGGGATTTCAGGCCATTAGGAGAAGAAACATTTGTGAAAGACAAGTGATGTCAAAGCCACTAAATCAGTTCTAAATCAAACCATCAATTCTAAAACATGACCAAGAAACTTTTTCATCAATATCAGAAGCAAGAAACGAAAGACCAATTGAACGTTTCATAAAGCCACACAAGTCTCATGAGATATACGCTCAGACTTGGAAAATGAGAGATCCTGCAATGGTGATTTTATACAAGCTGTGCCACCTAGCAACTTGTTGCCACACTGTAGCAATTGTGACACAGCATGAAATTCTCAAAAATAATGTGAAAAAACAGTTTATTCTAAAATGTAAAAAGAAAACAACTATACCAATACATTTCCTGGTTCAAAACTTTGAAAGAGGTGAGGTTAAAATATTAAAAACAGAAAAATTAACTGCTAGAGTCTAGGATTATTACTGAAATAAAAAATACTTCCATTAATTTTAATTAATTAAGTAGTTGTTTACAATATATAATGTTTAGCAGGTGCCTTAAGGTGCCAATACTGATGTTCTGTGTAAGAAAGGACAGAGCCGATTATACTTCCTTAGAAGGCTGGCGTCCTTCAACATCTGCAATAAGATGCTGTAGATGTTCTATCAAACGGTTGTTGCGAGCGCCCTCTTCTACACAGTGGTGTTCTGGGGAGGCAGCATTAAGAAGAAGGCCGCCTCACGCCTGGACAAACTGGTGAGGAAGGCAGGCTCTATTGTTGGCATGGAGCTGGACAGCTTGACATCTGTGGCAGAGCGACGGACGCTCAGCAGGCTCCTATCAATTATGGAAAATCCACTGCATCCACTAAACAGTATCATCTCCAGACAGAGGAGCAGCTTCAGCGACAGACTGCTGTCACTGTCCTGCTCCACTGACAGACAGAGAAGATCGCTCCTCCCCCAAACTATGCAACTCTTCAATTCCACCCGGGGGGGTAAACATTAACATTATACAAAGTTATTGTCTGTTTTTTACGTGCATTATTATCAATCTTTAATTTAATATTGTTTTTTGTATCAGTAAGGTGCTGCTGGAGTATGTGAATTTCCCCTTGGGATTAATAAAGTATCTATCTATCTATCTATCTATCTATCTATCTATCTATCTATCTATCTATCTATCTATCTATCTATCTATCTATCTATCTATCTAAGGACTTTCTGTTCTGGGCCACGTGTAACAACTTTTTCACCCTGTTTATCACAGGAACCTCTAGGCTAAAATGAATGTTAGATTATTAGTAAAATGGGGAAACAATAAGGGTCTGGCTGAGGATTCTTTGCTCAATCCTTTTAAAACTTTAAGAGCAACATGAACGGCAATAGAGGAATCAAAGGATGTCAGTCCATCATGGTATACACTCCATGACTCTGTTCACTCACACTGAGATATCAAACAAAAAGTTGTTCTCCTATTTGAGATATGGCAAGAAATTCAAAATGTACCAGGGGATGATTAAGAGATCAGCAGATATCTTGTAAGCAACAGGACAGGGCAGAATACACAGAAATTTGAAGGGAGATGATTAAACCTAAAGGTATAAGAAGAACAAGAGTATGATAAAATAGACTTTGGTTTACTAAATCATCTGGGTGTGTAAACCAATGAACCAATCAGAGGAACTGTCAGGTGATTTGTATACATTAATCAGCACTATTTTGTAAATTCAGTTGTTTATAAAACGGACCTCTGCCCTTACTTTTTGACCACTCTAATCATTCTAAAGCAGTCTGCTGTGATGAAAGCTCCCTTTTCAGTATTTGCTGAGGAGTACATTAAAGACTCAGTGGATAAGCTTTCTCCTTCCTGATTTCTGACTTGAAGAGGTTTTATCAAGCTTGTCCTAGTAGAGGATAAGTTTCTTTCTTTAATTAATAATTTATTTCCTACCACAATATCCAGAGAAAGTACCAAGAAATACCCAGAGGATTCTACATAGAGAGTGACCTGTCCAGAAATGCAACCAACTGATGCTCTAATTTCCTTAACAGTCTCATTTCTCTGTCTCTGGCTATATGTGCAAGATCCTCAGAGTAAGACCCCCATACTTTGTTTTTAACCTAAACAATAGTTCTGAAACCTTAAATACAGTCTTGTGCTGGCATGTTAACCCTAAACATAGATACAGTTATTTTAATATGCTTCATGTATTCATTAGGCTTTAATAATTTTATTTAATGATTTTCATGAAATGAAATCAAAGATGTTCTCTATGGTTCCTGTTACATCATTTTGTGTTTAAGCTTGTTTAGCTTCGATGAACAGAGCACAGGTCATATTAAGGATACATAAACCTCCTTGCTTTAATGATGATTATAATAAGACCTGAGAACACATGTTCACAGAAATATATTGTTAGAACATGAGAGTGTTTTTTGAACTTCCCGAGTCAGAACTGTTGCAATCCTTAAGTTGGGTTCAAAACTTTGATTTTTGAGAGCTTTCTGCACTTCATTTGCTACAGTTTTACATGTTCTTGAAATCCTGGAAAATCTCCAATTTTACCAATATCCATGCTGAACAAACTTTAATCAAACTAGACAACTGCAGGTCAAAGTTTTCAGAAAAAATAACATTCATTCATTTTCCTGAAGTTTCTTTGGATGATCTTCAGGAAAAATGTTGACATCAACAAGGGATATTTCTGCCACATGTTCCACTCAGGTACTGAATTCATTTTCATTTAGTCAATTTTAAATGAGTAATCTTTTATAGTGTGTCTGAAATGACCATTCTAGTGCTTGAAGGAATCATGCAAATTCACAAGCTATGCCAGCAAAGCAGCATCTTGAAAAATGCTTGTTTTTGTTTATTTATTAAAAATGATAAGAATAATTGCCATTTTAGTTCTTTGTGTGGAACATTTAAACATGGTGCAGTTATCCAACCTCTTCACTAAATGTATAGAAAACACTTGGTTTTAATTCCTCAGGAAAGTCACAAGTTTAATAGCATGAGAACTACATGGAGGTGCAATTGTAAACACAATTGTGAGTGGTACATTTTTTCCCATTAAGAAAAGTTGGTTGATTATGACATCAAGGATTTTTGCTTTAACAAAACCCAAACTACTTCATATTATATATGGTGCAACATTAGTTACACACAGCCACACAATTTAATCAGGTAAGATCAAGTTTCTTGAAAAAAATTGATCATCACATTCATGATGTCTTTTTAGAAAATAATGTATTCTAGTACTGCATGTCATCTTCTCCTCTGTTGAATGGTTGAATGTCAGCTGCAATATCTATAGAATGTTTCATTTTTTTCTTAGTGCCACAAAGAAGTCGAGCCAAAATAACTCCTGAAATGAGGTCAGTTTGAAAAAAGCCCTTCATCACTGCCACTGCTGCCACCTCAATCAGTCCTCCTCCAATTTTTTGATGCTTTTACACTATTTCAAACGATGCAAAGGAATCTTGCTCCGGAGAAAAGAATGGACTAGTAGGAGTTTTTTTTTGCCTGTTTCAATTATTTATTAATTTTAGTTGACCTGAAGTATAAAACAAAAAGTCAAAAAAGCAGAATAAACTGAAACAATTTCTTTTCTTTCATATATTCTTTGGCAAGACATGCAGGCCTGAAACATGAGGTCGAACATTACCTTTTCCTTTGGTCATTTTAGTGATGCCAGATTTGTAAAATTCAGGTTTTTACTTTAGTTGTGTTTTGCATTGTGTCATTTTTTCAGTTTCAAATCAGCCATAGAATGAAAAGAAGTTGATTGTTATCTCATTTTCTAACCTGGTTAATCTAGACCAGAGTCATGGCGGCTGGAGCCTTACCCAGCAAGCATAGGGTGCAAGGCAGGAACACACCAAGGACACCGTGCCAGTCGATCGCAGTGTGAACACACTCACACACTAGGGACAATTTAATGGTGCAAATACACCTAACCTGCATGTCTTTCGACAGTGGGTGAAAACCAAAGCACCTGGAGGAAACCTAGGGAGAACATGCAAACTTTACGGATTGAGGACTAGGGACATAACCCTTGCTCTCCTTACTGCGATGCAGCAGCACTACCACTACACTAACATGCTGCTCAAGTTGATTGTTGTCAATTATAATATTACTTGACTCCACACACTGTAACATTCATAAAAATCACATATAAATAGATACAGGTTAGATTCATGAAATACTTACTTTGTAATAAGTCTCCAGAACACAATTTAAAAGCATGAGTGAAAGTTGTTAACAGATTAGATGAGATTAGACAGGAGTCCCCGTGGACTATGATGTTTGCTGATGACATTGTGATCTGTAGTGATAGTAGGGAGCAGGTTGAGGAGACCCTGGAGAGGTGGAGATATGCTCTAGAGAGGAGAGGAATGAAGATCAGTAGCAACAAGACAGAATACATGTGTACAAATGAGAGGGACATCAGTGGAATGGTGAGGATGCAGGAAGTAGAGTTGGTGAAGGTGGATGAATTTAACTCCTTGGGATCAACAGTACAGAGTAATGGGGATTGTGGAAAAGAGGTGAAAAAGAGAGTGCAGGCAGGGGTGGAATGGGTGGAGAAGATTGTCAGGAGTAATTTGTGACAGATGGGTATCAGCAAGAGTGAAAGGGAAGGTCTACAGGATGGCACTGAAACCACCTATGTTATATGGGTTGGAGACGGTGGCACAGACCAGAAAGCAGGAGACAGAGCTGGAGGTAGCAGAGTTAAAGATGTTAAGATTTGCACTGGGTGTGATGAGGATGGACAGGATTAGAAATGAGTACATTAGAGGGTCAGCTTAAGTTGGACAGTTGGGAGACAATGTCAGAGAGACGAGATTGCGTTGGTTTGGACATGTGCAGAGGAGAGATGCTGGGTATATTGGGAGAAGGATTCTAAGGATAGAGCTGCCAGGGAAGAGAAAAAGAAGAAGGCCTAAGCAAAGGTTTATGGATGTGGTGAGAGAGGACATGCAGGTGATGGGTGTAACAGAGCAAGATGCAGAGGACAGAAAGATATGAAAGAAGATGATCCGCTGTGGCAGCCCCTAACAGGAGCAGCCGAAAGAAGAAGAAGAAGAAGTGAAAGTTGCCAACACATTCCAAAGTCAGATTTCTTATATATGAAACATTGTACTTATGAACACAGGTCTACATGCATGCCGGGATCTGTTTACCTTGCTTGTTGCTGAACTGGCATTACACCTGACCCTTATCCTTCACTTTGTGTGTGGTGACCCCAAATTGTAGCTCAATGAGGGTTTTATGAATTCAGCTCACCTGGATTACTTGGGTTACTTGGTCAGGAAAATCACACCTTCCCTGTTCCATGCATGCTTCTGTTTGATTTGATCGAGACTATCATGATGGCCTTTAATGAATTGTTCTTTGAGTAGCCCCTCCACTTAGAGCAATCTGCCATGAATGAGCCAGTAAGCAGCCAATATTTAGAGATAACAAAGCTCCAAGGTTCAAAGAAAAACATGCAGAGAAAGTGTTACAAAGAACACAGAGCTGTTACTAATAAATAGATAAATACTTGCATCCAAGGAGTGTCAGAGAAGATCTTAGGCAACGGATTTCATAGAGTTGTTACTAAGCTTAGTGTTAATTGATCACGTTTGATGTGTGATTCCTGTTTCACACTGACCCTACCAATTTTCTTCATGTCTGCTTTGTGTAAATCATTCTCTCCAAATTCTCACAGGACCCCCACACACTAACCATATTTCTGTATGTCACATTCAATGGCATTTATGCATTTAGGACCATTGGGCACTGTCCCACCAGATGTTGTGCCAAATAAGTAATACTCTTCCCTTAGTCATTTAATTCATTACTGAAGTGTCAGAACCCTCTGCTTTATGTGCTTAAGCAATTTCTTTTTCAATTTTTCACCATATGCTAAATGAAAGTATTTACAGTATCTAGAAAAATCTTGCTTTTTGTAATACGGTATGTGAAACTGTAATGCTGGATTCTACAAGTATGTTACTAGCTGAGGACTGGGCCAGTTGGTCTGCATTGTTCTCTATACCCTTGGGTGTGCGAGTACATGCAATATGAACTTTCCAGTTTAGCAATGGGTCTTGAAGGTCATCAGCCTATAATAAAATGAGGACTGCCTGTTATTTTTGTTGTTTTTCAGATCACGTTTGCACTTCTGGTTTGAGCTTTTCCCAGGCGAGGCCATGCAGTACACAGCAAGGCAGCTTACATGTACTTCTTCCAATCCATGAAAAAGAAGCCAGCAGTGTCAGTCAGTCAGTCATCATCCAACCCGCTATATCCTAACACAGAGTCACGGGGTCTGCTGGGACCAATCCCAGCCAGCACAGGGCACAAGGCAGGAACAAATCCCCGGGCAGGGCGCCAGCCCACCACAGGGAACACACCCACACACCCACACACCAAGCACACACTAGGGACAATTTAGGATCATCAATGCACCTAACCTGCATGTCTTTAGACCATGGGAGGAAACCAGAGCACCGGGAGGAAACCCACGCAGACACGGGGAGAACATGCAAACTCCACGCTGGGAGGACCCGGGTCTCCTTACTGCGAGGCAGCAGCGCTACCACTGCGCCACCGTGCCACCCGCCAGCAGGGTAATGTTCCTTTTTTCAAACAAGCACAGAATTCCATTGCAGAATGAACAGGTATGTATGAAGAAAATTAGTTTTTCAAGTGTTTGCTAGCCTCATGTTAGCATGCTGCCTTGCAATTGGGAGACCTGGGGACCCGGGTTCGCTTCCCGGGTCCTCCCTGCGTGGAGTTTGCATGTTCTCCCCGTGTCTGCGTGGGTTTCCTCCGGGTGCTCCGGTTTCCTCCCACAGTCCAAAGACATGCAGGTTAGGTGGACTGGCGATTCTAAATTGGCCCTAGTGTGTGCTTGGTGTGTGGGTGTGTTTGTGTGTGTCCTGCGGTGGGTTGGCACCCTGCCCGGGATTGGTTCCTGCCTTGTTGGCTGGGATTGGCTCCAGCAGACCCCCGTGATCCTGTGTTTGGATTCAGCGGGTTGGAAAATGGATGGATGGATGGATGTTAGCATGCAACATTTTATTTAATTCGTGATGTTCTCAGAGAGTATCACAATGAGCTGATGGCATTGGATGGATGAACTAATCACCAACATTCCATTGTTCAATCCATTTTCTGTGACATTAAAGTGTATGAACCTGCACATTTTGAAACTCATTAGCAAAAGAAGGATGCATACTGTTTGCAACCACAAGGGGGCAACACTGAACACCATAACTCAGACACAATATTACCCAACACAATTCACATAAAGGTATTTATTTGACAACAACACGTTTCCAATAATTATTAGACAAATGATCAATACCAGAGTACAATACAAAATCAATTTCTTTCCTCCAATTGAGTGCCGCCCGCTACCTCCCAACTCTGACTCCCTGATGTGAGGCGGTGGGCTCCTTTTCAAGTTGGACCTGGGAATGCTTCTGGTGCCACAAGGTGGACTCTTGAAAGCAGTTCTGGGTCACATGGAAAGCAGGGAAGTCCTTCTCCATCAGCACCCTGGGACCCTGACAGGGTTGCACTTCTGGACTCCAACTCCCAAGCACGCCTGCAGGTGTCCAAACTGGGACACCACAAGAGGACCACTGTCATCTGCCATATGGGAGATGGAACTGCTCCTGGCTTCTGGCTTCCACTGGTCCAACAATTATATTATTCCAGCCAGGCACAAAGTCATTTCCTCATCCAGCTGGCCAGCTCATCTGTCATTTCATCCTGACCTCCATTCTGGGCAAGAAATTACCTTCCGTGTTGGCCGGGATGCTGGCTTGTCCTCTTGGGCACTTTCATGCATTATTAGTTAAGTAAATGAATGATTATGTTAGAGATGTCTGCACATATAGGAAAAGTCTGGTATGGCTCATTGTATATCATAGTCACAACAAACACACTGAACTGCTGCTTTGGACCTCTCTATTAATATCCCATAGTCGTTCATATTTTTATGGTCAGCAACAACCCTATAAATTAAAGTGAAATTTAGTTACTTCTGTTAGCTGCTACCGTTTAATGAGTTTAATGAGATGCTTTGTTGTTTTAATTGCCATATACTAATATATTATTAGTGAATTATGAATGATTGCTTCTCATAATTTTCCCATCTAGCTATAGTAATCCTTATTGGTTATTAAATATATTTTAAACTGTTTCATCTGTTAAAATTTTATTAGCATTACATGGAACATTATTTATTAGTCTTAGTAGTATACAAATATTTGCATATAAGCTGTGATGCACCAAGAACTGGATAATGGATTGTTTCTAGATTTTTCTTCCTTCCTCTGTAAAACAAATATATATGCGAGTTGGCTTTTCACTGACGTGTGTGATAAGAACATGCAGACCAAATGAAATACAGCTGCTAATATAAATAAAAAATTCTTAGGTTTATTATGACCATTTATAGTTTATTATTGCGCATAGCTGGATTGGATGCATGGATTTGAAAAACAGTGAGTGAATGAATAAATTATTGAATTAATTAATTATTTAATTAGTGAATCCTCAAAACAATTGCTAGTGACCTGGTTTCTGAATTTCATTTTTGATCTCCAGTGCTAAAATTGCAATCATGCTGTGCTGGTACCTTGTTCTTCAAAGAGTAGCTCCTTAATGCTGTGGTCAGAATTTGCCATCCAAATGAGTTATGGCATTAACATCAAGTGTGGCAGATGAAAGCCTGACTGGAAACTCAGGTCATCAGGTCTGTATTGCACCAGTTTTGAATCTTAATCAATATTTTGAAATTAGTCCTTTACCAAAGCAACATATGCAACCTACAAAGTGATTTCCTGCTGAGGCAGATTGTTTTCTGCAATGTAATCTTAAGTGTCAGTTCTGCTTTAAGGGCCCCACCAGATGTTGTGTAAAATTAGTAATAAGCTTCCCTCCGTAATTATATTTATTATTAATATTTTATCAAACCTCTCAACTTTCTTTTCTAATGCAAATATTCCCAATTTACATCATATGCTCATTGTAGTTACCTCAAGCAGAGCTCTGCAAGCTTGTTTAAGGCTAAAGGGATGAGCTCTACTGGTCCTGCAGTGTTCCAGGTTTTCCTTTTGGTGAGTATGTGCAACATGAACTTCCCAGTTTAGTGATGAAAATATTTATTCTCTGTATTAAAATAAGGCCAAGGTTTTGGATTTTTGGATTTCAGTTTTTGGCTTTTCTCAGTCAAGACTATGCAGTGCCATTACCACTTCCACCATTATAGGTATCTACAATAATTAAATAAATAAAGCAGATGAGTATCAGCAATGCACTTAGCACATGAGATTATGCTGGTCAGAATGAGACTGAATGTCATCTTGATCTTTATCCACCACTGACCGGGACTGTCTAATGATGCTAAATCTGTGAAGGCCACTCATATGTGTTCCTTCCACTTCATGGTAAAGAACCCAGTAATATGATCCCTGTGTTTCAAGGAAGGACAGAGTGTAGATAAGATTTTTTAATTTGTTTGCCAGCCAATAGTTTCTGTACACAGTGTCTTCAAGTCATGCATTGTGTGTAGTCTGCATGCTCTGCATGTGGCTTGTACTTTTCACCTCAAAGCCATTCCATTCTAAACCTGAGATGTTGCTGTTTCAATTTACACAGTTCGTAGCTCATACGTTTTTCTAAGCAGTGGACAGTTGCAAGGCTTTCAGTTTAATTAACATTTAAATCTGTATTGCTAGATTTTGTCAGATGATGACATTGTCAGATGCTATCATAATGGTTGGATGCAAACTGAGACAGATCAGGCACCAGCATCCCATTGTTTCATTGATTTCTTGTGACATGAAAGGTAGCGAACTTTGCTAGTCATTAGCAAAAGAAGAATAGATATTATTTGTTTGCTATGGCAATCTTAATGTTAGAGAGATCTGCAAATGTAAAGGAAAGCATCATCATTATGCTGCCACCAAGCATTATAGCAACGAAACACATTATAAACAAAAACGAAATCTAAAATAAACAATATTAACACTTTCCTAATAACTGCAAATGGCAGTGTGGTGTAGTGATTAAGGCTTTGGACTTCACACCCTGATGTTACAGGTTTAAATCCTGCAACTGACACTGTGCGACCCCGAGCAAGTCATGTGACCTGCCTGTGCTCCAATTGGAAAACCAAAACAAATGCAACATATTATATCATAAATGTTGTACGTAACCCTGGATAAAGTGTGCCAGCTAAATAAGTAAATGTAAATGTTAACAAGCTGAAAGAGGTAAACACAAGCTCTTTAAATATTTTCACACCTCTTCTTAAAATTGTGAACTTTCACAAACTTAAGACTTAAGTAAAGTGCAATGCACATAACTAACTTCTATAACTATAGCAGTGCTAGGTGTATCAAAAGAAAGAAGGACAATTCTATGAGAGGCACAATTTTTAGCAATGCAATTAGCTGCAGTGACCTTCTCAGATCAAGGATCAGACAGCACAACAACAGTTCAGATCTGAGAAATTCACAAAACTGGCAGTGGGAAAGACTACTTTAGAATCCCAAGCATTTCTTTACTGCCGTCCAGAGCACTTGGAAATAAAAGAAGATGCTGCTGCCTGCTTGGATTTTGGATGTTCAGTAACTTGGATGCCATTATTAGAGCGCAAGTCTACATGTACATCTAAAAGCACTGGAAATGGTTGATGTAAAACAAGTATATATATTCTAAAATACCCTAAAATGTTAAAAAAGAAAGCAAATAGGGTTGAGTTGTCTCTTATTTTCTTTATGGTGTTAACCCCGTAGTATTTTCATTATTATGCTGTGCCCCTTTTTATTGCTGCTTATATGCCACCTTTCTTACTTCATGTACCAACCTGTTTGACAAAGACAGCAAGTGAAAAAAGGTATTTTAAAATATTTGTACTCATTATACGTGACAAAAGCTAAAAAAAAAAACAAACAAATCCTTCACACAGGCATTTAATGGCAAATTCTTAAGACTTTTTATTCATTGAAGAAAAAATCAACACAGGTGGCGCAGTGGTAGCACTGCTGCTTTTTAGTAAGGAGATTGTGAATTTGCTTCCTGGGTCCTCCCTGCATGGAGAGTGCTTTGAGTAGTGAGAAAAGTGCTATAAAAATATAAAGAATTATTATCATTAACCCCAATCACCACAATCACTTATATAATGCATCTACTTTTTTTGTTAGCTGATTTTATTCCCAGCATTGCCTGCCATTAGAGACCATGAACCAGGCACAATTTCCTTTCATAATTAATAATTGCTTGATTACAGTCTGTGAAAAGGCACGGATCTTAGAATAGGACCACTGCTCCCTCTTAGGTCCCCTAGATAAGGGGTACTCCATTCCAGTCCTGGAGGTACGCAATGGCTGCAGGTTTTTGCTTTCACCAAATGTTCATTTAAAATTTATTTACTGTATTTACTACTAAAGCAATATGTTTTTTGGACTTAGTTTTACTTTAATAGCCTGTTTTAGTTTTAATTTAAGTTTTCTTAATCCGCCATCAATTAATAATAAGGTGCAAATGACAAAGGAACGAGCAACTCTCCAAGTAATGTGCTTTCATATAAACCTGTGTACATGCATCGTGAATGTTTTGAAATAAATGAGAGAGAAGGAAAGGACGAAGAGAAATAAATCTGTTCCGGACCACAAAACGTGTACCGGCCCAGTTCTGCCGGTCGTGCAAAGGGTGCATGCACGAAGGCGAACGAACATTCAACAAAATGCAGACTTGGCGCAGGGCTTGTCTTTTCCCATCGAATGTCGGTAGCTTGCTTCAAAGAAGAAACGGGCAAGTCACAACACGTGAATTGTGGCAGCTGAAGTATGCAGCACATCAATCAAAACTTTTTGTAGTGTTAATCAGAATTTTACTGATGAATTAATTAAACTTGTCGCCAATTCGTTAAATACATAAGTCAAGTTTTCTTCTACCTACGAAGAATTTTTCTTTAATTTTTTTTGACATTAAGGAAATTGTGAAAATGTTTTATTTTAAATACACTGGTTTAGAAAACGAGTGAAGGTATTATAGGGTGAGGGGGTGGCTGAAATTAAATAGCACTATGGCGGCTTCGCCTCTAGCACCGGGCCTGCATCCTGCATGTGGATAATGTTCTCAGAAAAGGAAAAAAAAGTACAATGTGATAAGATGTGCGGTGGAAGAATGAAAGCACTGACAAGCCAGAAAATTAAATACCAAATTTCATTGTTTGCCATGCCTGGCTTCCAGTTATGAGACTGGTTGAAAAGAAAACCTGCAGCTGCTGCGGACCTCCAGGACTGGAGTTAAGAACTTCCTGCCCCAGATCAAGGAAGACCAGGTAATATGTGTCTGGAAATCTGGAAAAGATGTCTTCTAAGGGACATAAGTCTACCAAGCATGGAAAACTGCAAGGATACCCTAAGGCAGACCCAGGACATGCTACAGGGATTACATCTCACATTAGTCTCATGCTTGGAGCTAAAAGGTTGTGCTTAAGGAAAAATGCTCTCTGATGTATAAGTCAAATGAAATAGACAACTAATGAAATAGCCCCACTCCTTGTAGAGCGTCGTTCTCATTTTTAGATCATCCTTCTGTAAACGACATGTCTCCAATCAAAGAAGATCTTGAATTATCCATCAGCTTGAACTAATTCAGTTTGAGTGGTTTAGACAGTTCAAGTGGAGTGTGAATTTGCTCAAAAGCACCTGAAGGGAATTTCTTTATGTCTTTGTTTTTTAACTGATATTTTGGCAATAAAGAAATCAGAAAAAGGAACAGCTTTTATTTTAAGGCTCAAACAAACAATGAATCTGGGAAACTAAGAGTTTGATCTTGAATTTTACAGCAGCATGAACACGTACGTCCCTGTTCTATCCTACTGTACTAACAAACACATCACTAATTTCACTGAAATCACACAGGCAGCGTCTGCCTTTTGTGAGCTTAATCTTAGATCAAAAGATTTTTTTTTATAGTTTTCCTTTTCAAGTCAAAGCTGTTATTTAACTTTTCTCAAAAGCTTTTTTTTTTATTTGTTCCAGAAAACCTTTGAATTCACCTGAAAATGAAATACCTCAACTAGACAACACCTGCACAAAAAAAAAGAAAATTGGAGAAAACGTTTTCATAATGAAGCAGGCGCTAATTAGAAGTGACTATTTCTTCACTGTAAAATGGATGAAAAGAAAGCAGCAGTTCGCAAGTGTTAAAGGAATGGGAAAGTCATCTGATTTAAAAAGTGTTCTCGCTTGCTGTGATTTCTTGGGACTATGTGTACAATATTCATATAAAAGCGCTGAACAAATGATTGATTTTATAGTATGCAAATGAACACCACCTGTGATCTCAGATGTGCAATTAATGCTTGCAAATGTGTTGCTTTTAACATTCATTTTATTTTGGTATAATGGCACCAGAGGCTTTTCCTATATGAAAGAAATACTCTTCCTGTCCTCAAAGTGATGTGCCAGCAACACAGGATCAAGAAAAATCTCTCTTGTTCTGGCTTTGTAAAGACATTTTTTATAAAATGAAGCTTGTTGGTGATATGCTAATTAGCTGACCAGATGCAGCAAGCAGCGCCCACACTATTGGTCACTGATTATCTTGTATTTTATTTCAATTTAATTTAGCCTTCTTAAGTACATTTCTGCTTATGAGCCCAGTTTTACTATAACATAAACAAAAAGCATAATGATGAACATAAACAGAAAACATCATGCAGTGCAGACAAATAAATCAATGATATATTTTAAATCTCTGAACAAAAATTTTGCTCTGCAATGTAATTCTCAGTAAGTTATACTTATGTGACACTATACGTAAGAGAGAGAAATGAAAAAAAAAAAAGCAGTGGGGAAAATTCAGAAATGTTGTATCACATAATCTTGAAATAGTGGAACAGCCTGTGTCATTTACATTTATTTGCTTAGCAGATGCTTTTATTCAAAGCGACTTACAAAAGAGGTAAACAATCGAGTAACATTAGGCTAGGGTCTGTTTATTCAGCAAATGTTATAGGATAGAAGTGAAAAGATATAATAAGTGTGGCCCACCAGGCTGGCGTCGCCAGCTGAACCCGACACAAAGGGTTCAAGGCACACATGGTTTATTTTTTCTTTTTCCTTGTGGGAAACGCCTTCCCCGTTTCCCACAGGCACAACACTGTCCAAGCACAATACAGCACAATACAAAAAATCTTCCTGCACTCGTTTCCTTCTTTCTCCTCCACTCCTCGGGTCAAGCTTCGTCACTCCTCCTCCCGAGTGGCTGCTGGCACCTTTTGTAAGGCACCCGGAAGTTCTCCAGGTGCTTGATTACTCATTTTTGGCAGCACTTCCGGGTGTGCCAGAAGAACTGGACATAAGGGCTCAGTAGCTCCTTCTGCAGCACCCTCTGGCGGCGCCTGTAGATCCCAACAGGGCTGCACCACACTCCAACTCCCATGAAGCCCAGTGGGAGTCCTAGGCACTGCTGCAACCCAAGGTGGCTGCCACTAGCATCCATGGGTGAAGTAACGATCTGGCCACGGCTGCTCTCCTGGTCATCCCAGCAGGGAGGCGTCCAGGCTGCGTGCTACATAAGTTATACTTTTACAATGATAAATTACAATCACTAAAGCAATTAAATTTAAACAAATTCACCAAGAATATAAAGTATCGCAGTGCAAAGTTTTGTTTGTTTTCTTTTCATCAATTTGACAGATATTCACAGAAGAGATGGGTCTTCAATTGCTTCTTAAATACATTGAGGGAGTCAGCAGTAAAGATGAAGATGAGCAGCCTGTTCCACCAAAACTAGGAACTACATAGGAAAAGAGTTTGGATTGAGATTTGATATCACGCAGAGTTGGCATCACCAGATGATGTCCCCTGGCAGACCTGAGTGGGAGAGAAGGAGTCTCCACCAGTGTCTCAATATTCTCATTGACTACTCTGTAGGCAAACATCAGGGATTTGAACTTGATGTGTGCTGCTACAGGGAGTTAATGTAACGACCTGAAGAGAGCAGTGACATGTGCCTGTCTCGGCTGGTTAAATACAAGACGGGTCCCATCATCCTGGACCATCTGCAGCAGCTTGATAGCACACACGGGTACTCCTGCCAGAAGTTGTGCTGCATACTCTGTCAGATAAGGTCTGATCTTGCAGATGATCTTGCCAATTTTTCAGTTCTCACAAACTCAAAAATGAAAATCCCATGGTTAGCATATCACCATTCTTGTTTGTCCCAGTAACAGTTAGAATGAAAACCAGAAAGTAAGCTAACTGAGAATTTACTGGTTACATCAGAAACAATCAATTGTCACCTCAGATGTACTTCTGTTTCAAATATCTCAAGGAAACAGAAAATATTTAATGAGAAAAGACTAGAAGATGGACATAGTTTGAAAATCAGGCACAGTTTCAGTAACTAGGAATGAATACTATCTTTCGTCTTCGCCAAACTGTTGGCCAAAGTTGTAAGCCAGAAGAAAATAATCTGCAAAATCAAAAAAAGTAACACTATAGATTCGGTAACTTGAACTTTGTTTATCCAATTTTGGATATGTAGTGTCCTTAGTCTTATGTTTTCCCCCAGAAAAACAAGCCAAAAACATTGAAAAAAATGTTATTATGTGTAACAGAAAACAGAAAATGTAAATACCAAGCCGTCAACATAAATATAGTATAAAAATGTATGTCTAGTGTCCACTGCTGCACTGATGCAGATTTAGTACACATCCTTCATGTGATATGTATTGAAAGCCAGATGTTGCGATCAGAACAGCAGAAGTGTGTTTCTTTGCACTTTTCTTGTAAATTTTTTCTGTTGCTTGCACATGAGATCATAAAATGGCAGTGGCTGATCTGCACAATCAATGTGTCCCTTGTGTTACTGTAGGTTCCAACTGCGCAAGGCTTAGTGACTTCCATATTTCCCCTGACACAAACATTGACAGTTGCTGCATTATGAAAATAGCTTAGAGGGCTAACTTCCTTCTTGTTCTTCTACTTGATCGCAATCATTTTGCCCTTTTGTCTGTGAAGCTACTTGAACCACGGTGTAGCTTCACAGGACAAAACTCACAAGACATATCACGGCGGTTTGCTTGCACAGTGCAATATTTATCACATTTTATTCAGTTCAGTTAAAATACTGCATTAGTTACAAAAAGTGGGAACTTTTGCTTATTACAGGCAAATGCATTCCCATCCTTAAAATAAGTTCTACATGTGGTACCTTAACTTAAGTGAATGGTGAAACATGGGATTTCTGGTAGACTGATCATAATTAGAAATAATTGTCTACGCATGGCAATGCATACAGAGAGGCATCAGAGGATAACTAGCCAAGCAGGGGTGATTTCACCTTCTTCCATGTCTCTTCTGAAGTTTGCAGTCTAGCATTAGAACAGAAAGTTAGGTAATACCATGCTGGTCACTTCTTTAGGCATCCGCAAAGTAGATGTAATAAATAAAAAGATATAGGAGTTTTGGAAGGATATTTTAAAAAGTGTTAATTCTTTCTCAATACAGTAAGATGGAGAGAATGACCTCTATTAAGATTTGCTTAATACTATTTTTTATCAGCTGTTTACTTTTTTTATCTGCTTATATAGAAAGCTCTGTGAAGTGTACATTCATACCAAAGACCTCCACAGCATTTCAAGGTGGATTTTGTTAGATTTTAAAATATTAAAAAATTGCAAAAAAAAATATAAAAATTAATTTACCTGCCCTGTAGTGGGCATTTTTAGGGCTTTTTAGGGCTTCAATGACAACTGCAGTTCCACCCCTAGACACACATTGGCGCTGCCATTTTACTTTCACCCTCAAATCTGAACACCGCAGGGTGGAGGACCTCTGACATCACTTCCATTCATCCACTGGAAGTCCCGCCACTTCTGGTTCCAAGACCTACTTAAGACTAGACCTCACTGGAAGCAGACATTTATTCTAGGCTCACATCTAAACAAAATGTTATGAAGGACCAGTGCACTGGACATACTTCTTCATTTTTACTGATATTTTTTTGCAAATCAATCAACAATTAAACAGAGTTCACCCTGTGGTGCCCCAACTCTCCAACTCTTTATGCTTGTCGATTATCCTTGTTACAACCCTTAGATTCTGACATACTGCAACTTTGCACAATAAACCCTGCAATACGTGTACTTACAGTCTACAATTACAGAGTATATTCTGTTGTACAATGTGTAACTGCTTGGGAGCACTAGGCAAAGCAAGGCAAAGATGATTAAATATATTTTACAAATTGTCTCTTTCCCTAGTTAACAGAACAAGGCTGTTAAAGAAAATGAATTCCTAATATGTCATTCAAATATGCAGCATTCCCCGATGGCTAACAGAATGGAGGCTTTTTTAACATAAATATTCAGCCCAAAGCAGCCTCTCAGGCAGAGTTCTGTAATGCTTGGTGGCCACAGGGAATTGTACTCATTTCTCACCCTTCCTCTTTTTTATGTGCTTGGGCAATATCACCCAAAGGGACAGTCTTTTCTCTTTCATTTCAGCCTCATTCCTGGGTTGATCTGTCTCTGTAAAACAGTCACGTAGGCCTTCTAGGATGTGTTGCATCTGATGTCCTTCTACCACCCTCTTGTGTAGGGCAAGCCCCAAGGTGTTTGGAATTCCCAGTTCAATTTAAAGTGGTTTCCAGGTATGTTCATAATAAAAGGTTGTAGCAGTGCTACTATTAGTTAAAACTGCATCTCCAGGCAGTCCCTGCAGGGGCTGTTGGGGTCAAAGGTGGCCAGAGGGGTTTAAAAGGAGGTTTAAGGTAAAAAAAGGTGTTTTTTTTGTTGTTGTATTTTGTGTTCCGTTTACCTGTTGGACTGCCTCCTCTTAATTAAGTCGTATTTAGTTTTTGTGTCCTGGATTGTGTCGTTGTTGGGGTCTGGATCATCTTCTGTGTACCTGTGTGCTGAGGATTTGATTGTGGATTCATTGTCTTCCCTGCAAGAAAAGGAGCGCTCCTGAACCATCCATTTGTCTTCACCCTTACAGTGTCTACCGGTAGGACTGTTTTTTCATTCCCTTTCAGCGTGCAGATCTCTGGACTCACTATCGTCATCTTTCATTGCATCCAGTGTTGTTTCCATGGACTTTGCTGTGTGGAGTTCTTTGTGTTTATATTGTGATAAGCTGCCCGGACACAGACAGACGGACACCATATTCAAGTCCACCACACGTTTATTATTCATAATAAATAGTCCAATAAAGTGCACAACCCAGTGCTTCTCACACCAATCTCCCCCAAAGTCCAGGCTCTCACACTCTCTCGGCCTGCTCGTCAGGCCGCCTCCAAAACCTTGTCCACTCCTCACCCGACTCCAGTCTTTCTTTGCAGGGAGGCGGCCCCTTTTATAAGTGCCCGGATGGGCTCCAGGTGATCCCCGACACTCCCTAGACACTCCCCTGTGTGGCGGAAGTGCCGGCTGTGTTCCCGGAAGCCCTCCAGGTGTTCCCAATCTTCTTCCCCCCAGTACTTCCTGGTGTGGCGGAAGTGTTGGGGTTCCGGGTCCTTCAGGCATAGGGGCGCCCCCTGGCGGAGACCACGGGCCCCTACAGGGTTGGGCTTCCAAGCCCTGCACCCATGTCCCTCAAAGGAACCAGGGCGGCCGCCCCCTCGTGGTCCGGAGGAGGAATGAACCCTCCTCCTGTCCTCCTGTGCGTCCCGGCTGGGCACCACCCACAGCCACGTGCCACAATATGTTTAATGTAATATCGCCGTAGGGGTACAGGGGAGGTATTATTGTTTTCATTTATATTATTTAATTTCATTATATTCTTAATTGTTGTTAGTTCACCAGTGTGCTTTATTTTGTCACTGTTTTGGAGTGTGTGTGGCTCGGGCCAAGGCTGGGGGCATCCCTGGGATACAAAAATAAATAAATCACCGTCATATTGACGGTGTGAATCTTCGTAGCACCGGACCGCTACAAGGTAGACTGTGACAAGCCTCTTGACAAAATAAAGTACAACATTTCACCGATTTAGAAGCCAAAAGGAGATTTTTAAATTGGCTGTAAACTTAAATGGCAGCCATTAAAGCAAATTAAGAACTGGACGATCGTTAGGAGCCTTACTGCCTTATTTTATCGTAACAGACAGTGGGAATATAAGAAGTTAAGTTGATTCCAAAGGGTTTTAAGAAATACCTTTGTTTAGTATGCAGAAATGTAAGCAAATTTAAATAATTTCTAATTTGGGAAAGGTGTTAGCAACTTTAACAGTCCTAAAGTTTATCATAGTGAACTGAGTGTTTGATTAGCATTGAAATATGTTGTTTCTGAACCAACGAGTTAACCTTTCCCTTTTTTCTTTTTAGCGAGTTGAACATTTCTCACTCAGGCTAGTTCTGCCTGCTATACAAAAGGGGCCGAGTATAAGACATGCGTTACAAACCACATGGGCTCTTCTAAGACTGACTATATGTCAAAGAGTGAACCCTCAGATTACGAGGAGGTGGAGGATTTAAGAGCAAGCCAGATTATTTTCCCATCCATCACAACACCAGGAAAAGGTACATTAATACTAAATTGTAATCTGCAAACGAAAGTGTTGTAATTTTATTAAATAAATAAATATTTTTCTCCAAGTCCCTGACCCTTTATAATCTAGAACTGATTCATAAAGCAATCCATGCATTTCAGAAGGAGTCACCATTTTTTCCTATAATGAACTCATCTATAACACATTTCCCTTTTTTAACCATTTTGTAGAATAAACATACAGGGTAAGAGGAAAGAGATTTATGTTGAAGGCTATGTACATCATGGCTCGAAGGGCGCTGTAATAGGAAAGTCATCTAAATATATGGCAAGGTTAAAATAACCCTTTCCTTGATTAATCTGTGAACAGCTGGAGTAAGTCTGCTGAAAAATAGTCCTAACGCAGAGGATAGTCTGAAAGTCAAGTAAAGTGTCCTTCATGGAGGAAACTAAGTAATTTGACTTATTTCCTTCACTTTGTGCCTAAGAGTGAAACTACTGCAGAGGAACCGTATTAAGTTTTTACATCCTCAAGTATGAAAAATGACATGTTTATGTATGTAGGTATTTGAATTTAAGAATAATTTAAAATAGTTTCAGCTTTCAGTCTATAAGAACACAATATGTAGAATTTTTATATATAAGGAGTAGCTGTTTCAGCTTTCATAAAATGCACTTTCACTTAAAACTAGACCATGCTGAACACATTTACAGATGCTGAGTACTGTCAAAGCAACATGCAATAGCAAATGTGAACACAAAAACAGCATGCCATATGTACAACTATACCTAAATGTATATCTTATTTAAATAAGCCATTTAAAGTTCATAAATATTAATAAAAAAATGAAATATATGAACATATTAAGCTAATAGATAAAAGATGAGAAAAACATAACAGACCACAATTCTAAACTATGCAACCTTTGTGCTGGCCTTGCCAGCCATTCTGCAATGTCCTGTGGTGCTGACAAATTTTAATCATTATGGCAAAAGATAAGAGGGACTCGAGCTGTGACAGTGAATTGGATTAAGCACGTCTGACAATATTAAGATTTCTTAGTTCCGAAAGTTCAAGCCCTTTGGACTAAAATTCACAAGTATTGTTCTGCTATTTGTAGATTTAGATATTCCATAAAGAAGACTTTTTCCCCATATCTGAGAAAATAATTTGCACACAGAAACTGTTTCACCTCACTAAACAGTTAATTAATAATGTAATTTACCAAGTGTCTCTTTTATAAGTATTCAAATGATATTAGATGTTGGAATTCTATGTAATAAGGGCAACCCTTACTGTAAAAGATAACAAAACTAATCTTTGCAACTAATCGAATGTTATGTCCATAGATGGTGGTTAAGAAGAATCTGACCGTGACTGCTCTAATGGAATTAGGGATGATGTCGGCCAGTAAAAATATATTAATTTTGTTCTGCATGGTGGTGTGAGAGAGTTTTTTCAATAATTGAAACCAGAAGAAAGAGAGCGCTGCCTAGTGTCAGCTTAAAAATCTAATTGTTTTTTTTTTGTTAATTTAAATTTACCAAACTGGTAAGCACAGTGGGTAACAGGTTCTGACCCAGTAGTAGTATACTGCTCAATCTGCATTCTTGTTCTGTTTAGATTATTATTACAGAAATTAATATATTAATAATGATTCTTACATTTATACAGAAATTTTTCTTGCTATTCAAAGTGGTTTACAAAGACAGAGGGGTACCGCTTCAACGACTGTCAGTGTGTAACACCCACCTGGATGGTGCGACAGCAACCATTTTTGTGCCAGTGCACTCACCACACATTAGCTATTAGGTAGTGAAGTGGTGAGAGAGATAGCCAATTAGAGACAGGGAATGAACAGGGGACCAAAATGGACATGGCCATGATGATAAGTTTAGCCCAGACATTGCACTAAACCAGTGGTTCCCAAACTCGTTCCTGGGGACCCACTGTGGCTGCAGGTTTTTGTTCCAACCAACCTCTGTTTTTCATTGGACTCTTAGTCTAATTAAGAGAATCATTATTTCCCAGTTTCTGTGTTTTGGAGTCAATATAGAAATTACAAACTAAGTTTGGTAGATTTTTATGAAAATTTAATAAGCAGTTATATGGGGACTATGTCATTTTTTTAAGTCGTTAACATTATTTTCAACCTAATTTTCATTCTGCCTTTCCAGGTGTTCTGGTTATTTAATTGATTATTCACTAATTAGTGGGTTTGACACTGAAGTTGTTGCTGCTTTCATCATCCCAGGTGTCTGCTATGCTGGTTGTTAATTGTCACTATTAGGGTTAAATGAAGGGAGCAAACCACACAGGAAAAGGAGAAAATAATAGGAAAACAAACAAAAGAGATGTTAAGAATTTATAGCTTTAGAAAAAAATAGAAATATTTCTAAATGCCTTATAAATGTAAAAACCATACTGTTGTTTTTCTGAATGCAGAATAAGAGAAGAGTAAAAAAGACCAGCTAATTAAATTAGATCAGTTGTTATTGATTGTTATCACTAATTATGAATCTGGTTGGAACAAAAACCTGCAGCCACAGTGGGTCCCCAGGAACGAGTTTGGGAACCACTGCATTAAACCCTACTCTTTCCAAATGATGCCATAGAGAGTCAAGGCCTTAGTTTTTGTCTTATCCAAAGGACGGTGCAATATTTACAGCACAGTGTCCTCGTCACTGCACTGGGACATTGGGATCCACAAACAGACCACAAGGTAAGCACCCCTTGCTGGCCTCACCAGCAGCAACCTTAGCTTTCTCTAGATGGTCTCCCATCCAAGTACTGGCTGGGCTTGAACATGCTTATCTTCAGGTGGATGACCTCTTTCTGAAGTGCAGGTGGTATGGCTGCTGACTATTGATATTGATCAGTTATTGATAATGTTAGGTGGGATAGCTGTGGACAGATTGATTTTTTAATATTTTGACCTTGTGGTTAGGCACAGCTCGAATCCCATTATTAAAGTTACAGTGGCACCACCATTGTATGCAAAGAATAATAAGACAGCATACAAAGAAGAGGTTTACCTTCTGACACAGTGATACGAACACAACCATATGTCCCTTAATGTCACAGACCTTCAGAGGCAGCGGGCAGATCACACTCTCATCTACATCAGTTACATTTATGGCCAGGGTTTATTGATGATTTTCCTCCCCTTTTACTCAAACATTGTAGTGATGTTCATAAAATTATGATTATCAGGAGGTCAGATCATTAGTCTGATGAAATACTATAGGTCTGCGGTGGGCTGGCGCCCTGCCTGGGATTTGTTCCTGCCTTGCTCCCTGTGTTGGCTGGGATTGGCTCCAGCAAACCCCCATGACCTTGTGTTAGGATATAGCGGTTTGGACAATGGATGGATGAATACTATAGGTAACAGTTGAAAGCTGTTTTGATATTTTTGGTTTTTATTTTACTTTTCTTTTCCTTATTTTTCTGACATTATTTTGCCTTTTTGGTTACGATTGGAGTTTTTTTTAGGTCATGGATGTTTAATCCACTTTATGTTTCAATTTCATTTTGAAGATGTGACAATATTTTTGCCTCTTCCCACAGCACCTTCTTATTTTTCCGTGGTAGCACCATTTTATGGATCTTTTATTAGCGGTTGCCACTATGTTACTGTGCAGTGCATGATGTCATGGTTGTGAAGGTACAGAGGTTAGTGTTGTGCACTTCCTAGTTGTCTGAGATTGTTGATACTTACATATTAAAAAGAGTATGTGTGTGTGTAGAGATCAATGGTGTTACATTTAGGCTCAGAATTCTTAGCTTTTGAGTTTTGATTTACGTATTTGGTTTTGATGCTAGATTTTCTTGCTCATCTGGTATTGAGTTTGACTTTTTTTTTCTTTCAATAAAGTTATTTTGTAGTCCTATCTAAATTTGTCCTAGTGGTCTGCCCAATTGTTGTATAAGCTGGCAGATGATAACAGAAAACCACAGAACTATTTAGCCAATCAATTTAATGTTCTTCCATGATGGAGGTAAAGTAGAGGCAGCTAGCTTTGCACACCTCTGTTAGGTCTGAGAAAATTTAGTGTACTACCGAAAATATATTAGAATGGGACATTGTCACTTTGTCCTACAATATAACTTCTTTCAGTTTAAAACAAAAATAATTCTGCTGCTCCAAAATCAGAAGAAGCTACGTATCTACACGTCCTTAGCTAGAAATGTTATACTCTTAACCAAGATATTACCCCTGGATGCTAGTCATCCAACCTGAGAAAGCCTCTAGTGGTAGACGGTTAAATTACTTAAAATAGACGTTCATCTGAAAAGCTATACATATTCAGCTGAAAGTGTCTACACTGACTCAAACTTTAGGAAAGTATGATCGTTTTCCAATTATCTCAAAAGGTTTAATGAGTTTAATTTGACCCCAGAAAAGGATAATGTTAGTCCAGCATCATGCCATGGGTTTAAGTTAGTTTTTCGCCCTGGCTTAAGGACCCTGTAAAGTAGGCAGTGCTGTATTTACTCACAAAGCAGTCTCAGTTTACATTAAAGACATTTCACTTGATCCCTTCTGCAAAGCAGACCAGGCCAATCTAACAGCTTTCAAATATGTTATTTCTTGTTAGTAATTGTCAAGAGCTTAGATAAAAGCAAACCCATCAGATCAAGAGTATAATGTTACTTGACTGTTTCCATTGTTTAGAGGAGGTTGCTCATTGATATCAGTGCTATCAATTAGGCACTCCAAAACTAATTTGTATGATAATGTGTACATTTTTTTCATCTTTCTGTATAAAGATGTGTGGTCTTTTTCCGTCTAGATGCTTATTTAACATGTAAGTGTATTATTTTGGATGTACCACCTGCAACATTAATCCAACTACTACCAGAGGTTTTTCAAAATGGATAATTCAGAACATAGCATAGTAGCTCTTCTATGCCATCTGTTTTACTTTACCTACCCTTACAAAACTTCATATTCTACAGCTTGAATCAGAAATTACTTTTTACTAACCCCTCATTCTAGAGATGTCATGTAGATTTTGGAAACCTAGTATAAACGTTATAGCTTAGCAAAGAACAAACTCCATGGCAGTCACCTGCTGAAATTATTGCAGTTAGGATGGCAAACCTTCTAGAAAATATAAACTTTTTTGTCCAAAATAAACTTGCCACAAACTGAGACTATATTCAGCAGATTCAGAGGGGCATGATTCACTTCCACAAGAGCAGTAGATGGTGGAAGCAGAGAATGTAAAAAGACATCAGCAAATTGATTAACACCCTGAGCCATCAGGACAAAAAGTTTCAAATTCTTGGAAGACCGCAGACCATCTTTGAGTGCCAAACTGCCTGAACTTGAGGACAGAAACAGAAACTGCAGCATGCATATCTTTGGGATTCAATTTTTGTAAAAACTGTGGCCGATGATTGCTAGTAGGACAGAAGTCATTGCTTGTGTGCATTAGTACTTTAAGTAATATAATATTTATGAATTGTTTTAACCCTCCGCAATCTGCTTATTGTCTCTGAAACCTTATGTGGAACATGTACAGTACAGTCTTAGATAAGGCTTTATTGCTGCAAAATCATATGAAACTAGTAAATATCAACAACGGCATCCCCATTGATAAGAATCAAAAAACAAAATGGAGCTGCTAGATATTTTGAGAGCTCAGTAAGAAAAAGCCTTGGCAGTCATAAAATGTTGTATGAAGTGTTCTGAAGTGTCTAGTGAGGCCACAGAGAAACTTGATTTACATATGAAACATTTTAACAAACATGCAAAAAGGAGGAGAGTAAAAGGCAACCCACAATTAACTACAGAGTTTAGACACTGAACTAAGGAGAAGAGCCCAAGAAAACAGTGATGAATTGAATCTTTAAGGGTAATAGGAAAGCAATGGATAGTGCAAAGTAAAGGAGTAGTGTATTGAACAAAACAACAGACAAGTACAGCAGCAGATTAATGGATGAGCGGCTGGAAAGATGTTGCTAGGTGCTTCATTCAGAGAAATCAATATCCTGAATGGGAAGCTGAGCCTGATAAGTAAGTTTAAAAGCTTAAAAAATCTTATGGACATAATGGAGAAAGAAGTAACATGAGTGGTTGATTACAGGAATGTGTATAATAAAGGAGAAAGAGTCTTCAAAATAGTTAGATTGGTAAAAGAGTAAGCTGTCAAGGATAATGCTTAGAGAAAAATCAGTGGAGAAAGGAGAAAAATGCAGAAGTGATAGCAGGCATGGAAAGACTGAATCCAAGATACAGTAATGGTCATTGGTTCAAGATTTAGGACAATAGCAAGGCCATTTGGCTGAAAGAAATGAAAGGGCTGAAATGACAAGATGTAATTGGGAATACAGAGAAAGAAGAGAAGTTCCAGCATTAATCCTTGAAGCATAAATTATGGGGAGCACTCGAGTACAGGGCCATGAGTTATGTCTAGAACAAACCTGTGATTCTACATTTGCAGAAAGAAAAAGTTAAAAAATGTGCAATGGATAACCAGGTCAAAACCAACTGGGAGGATTGTAAAAACAGAAGACAGCAGAAGAAAGCTGCCCCATCAAAACCAATTGTCAGATTATCAATATATTTCTTAATTTAATTTCTATTATAATCTATAATTTTTCTTTGGTTTGTTTGTGTTACTCAGTTTGTTTCTTCGTTCAGTATTTTAGGTGTTGCTCTAATGATGTCAGACACGTTGTAGTTGCCAAACTGGTCATCAGAACTTCCATTGCTGGGTGTGGCAGTGTGTGATATCAGTCATAACCAAGATATTTATAAAGATAGGGGTTGAATCTAATCAAAATAAAACCTAATTATAGCATTTTAGAAAATTGATAGCCAGAAATGGAAGCAATGAATTAATAGATTAATACACACAAGAAGGACTTAAATGAAACTAGAATAAAAAGCAGAAAAACTGACTTAGTTAAAGATAAAAAGTGCAGTCCCTGTCAGTGAGCATTCTCATAATGGAGCCCCAGTAACATTTCTTGACACATTTCTGCTGAATGATTCATTGGCTAAAAGTCCTCAGTGTTAGTGTGTCAGAGAGAGGATGTGCAGCATTGTTCATAATGGCACTCACTTTTGTTTTCAATTTTCTCCCACTCACTGCTAACTCCAGAAGGTACAGAGTGTGGCCCATAACTGAGCCTGACATTTTAATCTGCTGCTTTATTCAATGGTTCTCTCCTGAGGTGATGTTACTGGCCCAGCATACCACAGTGTACAAATCTCACTGGCCATCACAGTTATAGAAGATGTAAAGAATGTTATTACCCACATTAAAGGAGCACAGTCATTGAAAAAAAGGAGTCTGCTCTGTCCTTTGTTTTATAGTTCCTGTGTTCTGAGACCAGTTCAACCCGTCATTGATATGAACACCCAAATACTTTGTAGGAGTGCACCTCCTCTACATTCACTCCTTGAACAATGATCAGACATAGCGGCTCTTTGGTGCGGCAAAAGTCAGTAGCCCACTCTTTGGTTTTGCTGGTGTTAAGTTGTAGGAAATTCTCTTTGTTCCAAAAAGACATATTCGCCACCTGACTCTTATACTCTGTCTCATCCCCCTTATCCATCATTAGTGCAGAATCATCTAAGAACTTCTTCAAGTGGCATTCCTTCCCCTTGGCAATATCTTTCGTAAATTTAACATTAGCTTCCACTGTTATGCTGATGACACCCAGCTCTATCTCACTAGCAAACCTACTGTTTCCTTTCCACCATCCTCGCTTATTGATTGCATAGCAGAAATCAAATCCTGGTTTTCTTCAAATTTTCTTAAATTACATAGTGACAAAACTGAGGTTTTCCTCATTGGTACAAAATCAACATTATCCAAAACTGATCATTTTTCATTTGTTATTGATAATTCCTCTATCTCCCCTTCCCCACAGGTTAAGAGTCTGGGTGTCATCCTTGACAGTACTTTATCCTTTCAGTTCCACATCAATAACATCTCCCAGTCTGTATATTTCCACTTGTGTAACATTATTCGTATTCGCCCCTCCCTCACTCCGCACACCACTGCTATCCTTGTTCATAGCCTTGTCACTTCTCATGTGGATTATTGCAATTCCCTTTTCTTTGGTCTTTCTCGCAAATCTCTTTATAAGCTTCAACTGGTCCAGAATTCAGCTGCCCGCATCATTACTAGAACCTCCTCTATTCATCATATCACTCCTGTTTTGCAGCAGCTTCACTGGCTTCCAGTTAAGTTCCACATTCAATTCAAAATTCTTCTGTTAACTTTTAAGGCTATCCACAACCTTGCCCCTCCATATCTATCTGACCTCCTCCATGTTGCCATTCTCTCCCGTACCCCGAAGATCCTCTTCGTCCATTCACTTGACTGTCCCCTTCGTCCATCTTACCACTATGGGGAGCAGAGCATTCAGTTGCTCTGCTCCCCAGCTCTGGAACTCACTACCATCTGAGCTTAGAAATATTGAATCATTCTCACTTTTCAAATCTAAACTTAAAACTCACTTGTTTAAGACTGCTTTTTCTCTTTAATTACAATTGCTCTGTCTGATTTTAATTTTTGTATTTTAGTTTTATTTATAATCTGAGTTTTATCTATTGTTCAGTGTCCTTGAGTGTTTAGAAAGGCGCCTACAAATAAATAAAATGTATTATTATGACCATTTGTTAAAAATGTTAAATAAATGAGAACACATAGCCCTTTCTTGATTCCTGAAGCTAAATAAATATTGTGATAAATAAAGCAAATGAAACAGATTAAGGGTTGGGGAGCCTCTCCGTATACTGGTTGTCGGTTCCAGTAATAAGTAACAAGGTCAGGAGTACAACAAGAAGATTGATACATTTGACAAAAACACAATATGTTTGTGACGAAGAGGGATGGAGCCGTAGATGACGTCAGGAGCAGAGGGACGGAACTGAAGTCATCAGGAAGGGACTGGAAGTGAGGTAATTCCCTGGGCCAGAACAGAGCGTTTTCTTCCTGGTGCGGAATGCGGTGGAGATCGGTATATTCGTTGAGGTACTGACTTTATATTCAGGCGTCTTTCTGTAGATGAAGAGGAGAGAAAAGCATTAATACCGTTATCTGGATCCCCAATTCTTGTAGTTTCACACACGATAGAGTCTGCTGACTGTCCCATAATCGTGCGTGTGTGACAAGCATATGACTCAATTTAAACTTATCTGTTCTAAGGAGAAAAATGAAACAGTCTCACTGGTGAGTCCAAGAGAGCAAAGAGTCAGCAATGGGAAGGAATCCAGGAACGTCCAAACACCATATTGCTATTTACAATCTATGTAAGAAGTGTTGACTGATTTTCTTTTATTGGCTAATGATAGTGACCTTTGAGTAGAATGGTGAGCACCGATATCGGCATGTTAATAGTATTGTTTTATCTGACTGAAATGAGTGATTACAGTAGAACTACAGGAAATCCCACACCACAAAACCTAAATAATGCACATATTGAGGTCCTTGATCATCTGATGGAACAGCTTTTACATGTATCTGATTTTTTTTCTTTTTGTGTACATACAGTATTCTGTAAAAGACCAAACATACCTTTCATACTCATGTAGTCCCACTACAACTTGAAGGTAATTTCCAACACAGCTGATATGAAAGAAAGAATTTGCAAATGGGACTGAAGTCAGCAATAAAAAGTACCTGTGCTCAGCGAGGATTTCAAAAAAGAAGAAATGTGGAGAACATCAGAGAAAAAGTGTGAGAGATATGTATTAAAACAGAGTCAGTGTGACCGGTGCCTAATGTCTGAATTTTAAATTATACTATAGTCAGGGCATTCTCACATCTGACTTGATATGTGCCCTTGAATGAATTACCTAACTAGCCAGTGCTCTGCCCGCACAAATAAGAAAATAATTGAATTTCTTAAAATTGAATTTAGCTATTCAAGTATAATAAAGATCACATTGACTTTGACCTTGAATTTAGGCAACCTATGTTAAATACATCTAAAATCACAAGTATGTCCATCAGATCATCTGTCACTACTTTGAGCTCACAAGACACAGCTGCTTGGTGCCCTCTGATACAGGTATTGTGGATTAGATTATCACAACTTTTAGAAACAGAATGAGGTTCCATCTTCATCAGCTGTTTGTTTAGTCCATTGCAACTATCTGTTAATGGGATTTTTGAGCAGGACCATGCTCCTTGGCACAATTCTTTTTAAGTCTATGGATGGTTTCAAGAATATGACACTGAATCAAAAGTGCTGCAGCAGCCTCCTCGGTCAACAAGTCTCAATCCAATTAAATGTTTGTCAGATGAACTGGAATGAGGTTTTTCTAGGTAGAAATCCACCAGTCTCTTTGGCAAAATCTACAGAATATAGTAAAATCAACAGGGACTCTCATCCCTATGGCATATTCTTCACATGACAATTTCTCAAAGATATCAGACTGTTCAGAGAACTAAAGGACCAGTATTACTATTATGTACTGTACAAGTAAACAAAAATGGGCCACTCTGTAAGTTTAAACAGGCAACACTACCCTGTAAAAAAATTTGTATAATTCTATTTGCCCGACACATGATTAATTAATGAAATGGACCTTTTATCATTTACATGCATCAAGGAGTCAGAATGTTTTTTATTGACACTCATCCTCCTCTGCAGCAATCAGTTTCTAATATCTTATGCTCAATGAAGCATTGAATTGGCTAATGATGATAGGAAAGAATAAAAGCAGGAACATTTCTGTTGCAGGCCATCAACAACTGGAATGACTACATATTTTTTAAATGTCATTTTACTGTTAGTCACACGTGGGTTGCTGATCAGTGACATTCTAGTGGATGTGTTTGTGACTAATGAAACTACACATACATACTATTTAAAAGGCACCCCATTTTAATGTCTTCAAGCACCTTGGCTCATTGAATGCTACTGATCTAATGCACATACTAAATTGGCCTAGTGAGGGATAGCGTGTCTTATCATAGAATAGCATCCTGTTCACCCTCAACCAGGATGAAGGAGCACCATCTCCAGCTCATCCTGGCGAAGACAGGCCACCTGGTTATCCCAGCCAGCTCGTTTATTCAACACCACATCTCTGTTCAGCTTGGCTTATTATCACTAACACCTGCCAAGTCAGTATGCTTCCTTGGGGTGGTGATTGATGACCAGCTATCTTTCACTGACCATGCTGGAACTTTCCCTGCATGACATTCACACGATCAGACCATATCTGACAGAATATGCAGCACAATTCCTGATCCAGGCTTTGGTCTTGTCATGTATGGACTACTGCAATTACCTACTGGAAAGGGATACCTATATGTTCTACCAACCTGCTGCAGATGATTGAAAATGCAGCAAATGTTTTGTTCTCAGTTCTCGGTAGCAGGTTGCATTAAGCCCAATGCTTGACCACAGACTAGTCAATGGATCACCAACTACAGTGTGCTAGGTGGCACTATTTCCCACCTTTTCCCCAACAGTCAGACACACTGGACACAGGTTAAAAGCACTAAGACTTTTAATATCTTTTCTTCTTCCAAAACAGTGCCTCCAAACCACCACAACCACAATAAACACACCAATAAAACACAATAATCTCTCCTCCACACCTCCCAGCAAGCTCTGTCACATTCCTCCTGACTCCAGCTCATTTGCTGGGTCTCCAACAGTTCTTTCTATAGTCCTTGTCCCGGAAGCGCTTCCTTCTTTCTGTCCTCGTGACTTGCCAGCACTTCCGTGGCAGATGGAGAACTTT
Source organism: Erpetoichthys calabaricus (assembly GCF_900747795.2). Lineage (NCBI taxonomy): Eukaryota > Metazoa > Chordata > Cladistia > Polypteriformes > Polypteridae > Erpetoichthys > Erpetoichthys calabaricus. The sequence goes on from NC_041394.2 coordinate 322,823,604, forward strand.
AGTTTTCTTGTCAGCCTGGAAGTACTTCTGGGTTTCTGCCCACATGATCCGTTAGTACTTCCGGGCAAGGTGAGCACTTAGACTCCCATCATCTTCCCACAGCATCCCCTGGCAGCACCCACGGCATCCAGCAGGGCTGCATTTCCGAACTCCATGTCCCATAGTGCCCTGCGGGAACCTGGGACACCGCTGCAGTCCAGTCCAGGGGAGCAGCCAACTAGTGTCTTGGGAGAGGCAGTGTCCTAGCAAAGCTGCCTTCCCCCATCTTTTCCATAACAATATATATATATATATATATATATATATATATGAATGGAAGAGAAGGTCTGTGATACGGTTTGCTTATTTGCAAATTTGCATATATATATATTATATATTGTGGCACCTGGACGGGGCTCATGCCCCTCATTCCTCCTCCAGACCATGAGGGGGCGTCTGCCCTGGTTGTATTGGGGGCCACGGGTACAGGGCTTGGAAGCCCAACCCTGTAGGGGCCCATGGTCACTGCCAGGGGGCGTCCCCCTGCCTGAAGGACCCTGCCACACCAGGAAGTGCTGTGGGGAAGAAGAGAGGGAACACCCGGAGTGCTTCCGGGAGGACAGCCGGCATTTCCGCCACACTGGGGCGTGTCCGTGGGATTGCTGGTGCACACCTGGAACACATCCGGGTATGGATAAATGGGGCCGCCTCCCTTCATTCGAGGCTGGAGTCAGGTGGAAGCAGGACAAGGTTCAAGAAAAGAGAGAAGGAGGCGGTCCAAAGAGGCAGAGTGGTTGGCCTGGACTTTGGGGAAGCTTGGGGTTTGTGGCACAATAATTGTAAATAGTAGTGTAAATAAACGTGTGTTGGGTGACATGAGCATGTCTGCCTGTCTGTGTCTGGGCCAGTCTCCACAATATATATATATATTTGGGCACAAGAGTGACAAATAGACATCAAAAAGGTTCAGGGCAGCCACCCACATAATGTGCTTTGGCTGAAAAAAGGTATTTAAAGATAGTGACTTGTTCACAAGACTGAGTCCAAAACAGGACTGCGGTATTGAATCAAGATGGCGGCTTTAAAGGCCAGTGTAGGAAGTGATGTCATCGGGGCCCACAGGGGGGCCCCCGCAGGATGGTGGAGCCCTGGACGTCAGCACTTCCACCACACTTAGAGTGCTTCTGGGTGCTCACCAGGAAGTGCCGTTGGAAGATCCTCAAGGGGCACCAGGAACACATCCGGGTGCTTATAAAAGAGGCCGTCTTTCTCCACTAGCCAGCCGGAGTCGGAAGGAGGAGGACGGAGCTTGTGGGGAGAGGAGTAGAGGCGGCAGAAGGATTTGGAGAAAGAGAGAGAGAAAGAAAGAAGGGACTGAGTTTGGCTGATTAAGGCATTGTGGTGCTCTTCTGTATAATAAACGTGTGTGTTTTTGGACATTCGGTGTCTGTTTGGCTGTGTTACCGCAATATACTGTATATATATATATACAGTATATGGAGGAACTCATTCAGTCCTATTATAGGCTCCTTTTTGCCCACTCACGGTTGAACAGTGTTTTATGATGCCACCTCTATGTGGCATCAAATCTCAATCCAGATTCTATACATGTGTACCACTGGTGGAACAAACTGCTCCACCTCCATCTAATCTGCTGACTCCCTCAGTGTGTTTAAGAAGCATTTCAAGACTCTCTTGTTCTGTGCTTATCTGTCTGATTGCAATGGCTTTGATATGTTCTTGTAATTAATACTAACATGTGTGTAGCAGATTCACTGGCAGGATGACGGCCAACCTATTGCTGCATCCAAACGGTAACATCTTTCGCCTTTACACCTGGTGCAGCTGCGTTGCTCTTATGTAAGAGTGGCTTCTGTTGTCTTTATCTGATGTAGAACCTTCATTCTCATCTGAGTTCACCTCTGTTATAGCACGTCTTTATTTGACAACAGCAGTGTCAGATCGGGGGGAGCGTGAACGTGACTGAGAGAATAAAACTGAATTTAAAAAAAAAACACTAACCTTTACAAGTACCATAACTTTACACCAGCTGTTACAGACTCAAAACAAAAATGAGTTTTTTTTCTATAATAGTAAAAATAAGAGCAGCTCACTACTCAAAACGGTAAATCTTGGAAGGGCCCAGAATCAAACCTCTTGGTTATGAATCAGCAGTTCTTACCGCTGCACCACCCAAGCGGTCATGTCAGTATTGTACCCTAACCCAATTTATTTTTCTTCGGTTATATTCTTGAATAAAAGCGCACTTGTTTTGTTATACTTGTACCTTTTGTGATATTTGGACTTCAGTCTTCACACATTATACACTTCATGTCAAAATTTTGTCATTAGTACAATAACATGAATAAAGTTTCTGTTTTAGCTATGTGTTCAACATTTTTTGTCTCACATTTCCTGTCATCACACACTTACATAGATTGTTGTAGACATGGAACACACATGAAATGCATGTGTTCCAAATAACGATATATTATTTACCCTATACAGCTCCAGGCACCTCACACCCAGATAAACAGACTTTGTCCAACTTGAGCTGCGGCGGTGGGGGGGATTGGAGAGCATTCTGCTTAGTGCTTGTGCTGATCGATGCATTTGCGAAACAAAAGATACCAATGGAGAGGTGCGAAGGAATTTCTTTTGTAGGCTTCAGAGACTCCAGTGTTAAGATAGATAGATAGATAGATACTTTATTAATCCCAAGTGGAAATTTACATACTCCAGAAGCAGCATACTGATACAAAAACAATATTAAATTAAAGAGTAATTAAGAACAGATTAAGAAGCTTTGTGCTCTGTTTGGTTTAGAGCTCTTCACTTGTGATGCAACATTTTATAACCTTGTTATGCAATACTTGTTCCACTCGATTATGCTGACCTCTTTTGTCCCTGTGGATTAAACTAACCCTAACCTAACACTAATTCTCACTGAATAAATGTAAATACAAATGTAAATGTTAAGGGTTCCTGCTACCTTTTCATCTAATGTTGCTGGGATAGGTATCATTTCCATATGACTCTAAAACTGAAGTAAGGGGATTCAGAAATTGAAATAATGGATAATCTGTAATGCTTTTATCATGATATTATGCCGCTGTACATTGTTTTTATCTACAACTTTAATCACTCATTCTGCAGTGCAGCTGTATGCCTTCCTTAGGCTATAACACAATATTTACAATGGCATAGAGTCACAGTGTATTTATATGTGAAAGTAAAGCAAAGGTATGAAAAGAGAGGAAATAAAACATAGCAATATCAATTTCCAGTGGCTTTATATTATACAAGCAAGCTGCGTCCACTTCAAGCATAATGCCTGCTCCTTTTATCTGCTGCTGTGCTTTGATTTGGTCTTCAGCCAGTTCAATGTCTCTTCTTACAGATTTACTGTATTTCAAAGCTTGAAGATCACACTATGCCTTGTGTATATCAAACCAACTGTTTAGAGCAGCTGGAACTGTGCACATGAGCTCTGGATTCAATTTCTTTTATTCATAATACTGGCATATATAAATTAGTATAATACATTAATGCTCATCAAGGTCAAAGTCATCTTTAATGTATTATCTTGGGGAACCGTGACCCCAAAGCAATTCTTTCCCAGCAGACTGAGCCATGTAAAATACGACACTGTGTGAAGTCACTTAAGGTGGGAGTTTCAGTTTTTTGAGCATTAATAACTAATCCTTCAATATCCACAGGGTATTTCATTTTTACTGCTGCTAAAATCTTTTCAGCCAGAATCAATAATCTCAAATTGGCATGACAAATCATCTGCATTTGAGTTTTTGTGACCCAACCTATAAGAAATTATAATAGTAAAGCAGATGATGAACAAAGCACTGAGAGCTTTTCTTTCATTCAAAAGTTGGCCTTTTTCAAAATAGGTCAGAATTTAATGATTCATAAAGATTAAGATGTCATAAATTTAAATGTTGTGCTATGTTGTTTTTTATTAGGAACAGACTAATTCTGTGTTAAGGTTATTGTGAGTTATGTGAACAGGAGATTAAAAGAGTTATACAGAGGGAAAATCAACCTCAGAGTTGTGGCCAGGGTTTGGCCAAAACCAGTAGAGCTAACAAGATCAACAATGTAAGTAGTTTTTGGGGAAGGGGGTGAGTCTCAGTCAACAAATCTGAGCAAAATTCAACGAAACTAACTAAAGAAAACTCGAGCACACACAAAAAAGATTTATCTTGAAAAATGCTAAAACAAGGATAACCAGAGTTTTCACCACCATGTAACCAAAAAGGCCATAATAAACGTGTCTGCTGAAATTTGTCATGAGTATTCAATGAAATAAATTAATTACACAATATCTTACCCAGAGTTTGACTTTGTGTCATTTAAATTTTTTATTTATTATTTACTTCCGCGATGCTGGACTCTTGTTCTCCAGGGAAGTCTCAGTCTTTTGGGCATGGTTGTCTAGATATTGTTTCAGGTTTCCGGGGGGTTATGTTACATGGTTATGTTTATTGCAACTATGAATGTCATCTCTGTGTAGGAGAAAGTGGGCATTGCTCATTCTGCTAGGCTTTAGTGGCATGCTAGGTCTGTTAAGAAAGCAGATTTAACAGGGATGCAGGCAGGCACAACACCTCCACTTACATTCCAAACTAAGTGATTTAACTCCAGCTTTTAACAGGATCTGCCTGGACTTCATCTGAAAACAAAAGTGTAAATCAGAGGTGCTTTGACATCTCTCCAGAGGCCCCTCTGCAGACCTCCTCAGCTAGAAAGGGTGAAATGGACTCAAGCAAGGACAAAGACCTATGATTCAAGGAACGTCAACTAAGATGGACAGATGAATTTGTCTATTAGAAGACAATGATTTTGTAACTGGAAGTGACTTTAATCCAGTTAAAAAAAGGTTCAACCTTTCTCTAAAACTCTCCTAACCATCCTGAAGGACCTCTATGGGATATTCACTAGACACTCACTGAACTCCCTGACGATTCTCTCAGGGCACCCTCTGTAAGATTCTCCCTGGGAGGTGGAAATAGGCAAAATGATCTTCTGAATCCTGGTCTCTGAAACCTAAGAAGTTATAAGTGGCTCTTCCTTGGAGAGCTCAATCTGACAAACTCCTCTTTTGTGAACCAGAAGCTGATACCAAGTCTGTCAAGCCAAAGCTGTGCCAATAGTCTGACAAGGCTGAGAAGCTATGACATCAAGAAATGAAATTCACCATCTAAACTCTTGGGCCAGAATGAGTAATGTGGCAAAAGACAGCAGACGGCAAGCTGAGGAAGCAGCAGAACACCATTGACATGCTGTAAAGAGAAAGAGTGTATTCCAGCGTATAAATAATCTTCTACTTGAACCTGGAGAAACAAGAAAGCAACAACTTCACATAACATCAGACATCATCCATAAAGAGTTGGTATCGTAAAACTATTTATCTGTACCAAGATAAAGTAGAACTGTAAATAAAAGTAAAGAGCTAGCCTCTATGTTTTATGTTTGTCTGTCTAGTCTGTTTGCCTCCAATCTTCTATGTCAATATATATATGCAGTTATCATATTTCTATAATCCTTGTGTATATTAAAAAAAACTGTATTATTCTGTTTCTTGAAACGAGTGGGCTTCAGTTACCTTGATATAAGTCTAAAGGCCTTTGCCCTGCTCCTACAACAGAGAAAGGTAAGGTAAATAAAATAGGAGCCTTGACAAATTATTTGATTAATTAGTGGTATTGCCGACAGCAGAACTGATGATTAACCAAGTTATTATTTCATTTTCATATCCCAAATTATTATGGCATCCTTCTGGGTATTGATTAATAGTCATAAAAAAATCCTTCATCTTTGACAGGTTAAATACCAGCTCATCATATCACTGTCTAGGCGTGATTTGTATAACAAACCTAAAAACACTCTTTGCATATGTGTCTCTCTTATTTATCCATGATCTTGAATTCTCGCCTCTCCTTTTGGCTGCAATTCTCAGTTTCCACTTTGGTTCTGGCATTTTGGCTTATAATTGACTTTCGGTTTTGACTTGTTTCTGTTCTCTGACTATGTTTCATTTCCTTGTACTCTGTGTTCTTTCTCTTTCTCACTGTTCAGTTTACTAAATCATTAAAAAGTTACTATGTCCTCACCATGATGATAATGTGACATCACCATCACAATGACAAAAATAAGTAAACAAAGCCAAACCATAAACCCAACGTGACACCTGAAATTAATGCAGAACTTCTAAATAATATGATTCACAGCAGTTGTCAATTTTTTAAATTATTGCTATTATTTCTGTTATTAATATTCTTATTATTTTTGTGACATCACTACAAAATAATATTGTGTTCTGTTTTTTTCATTAGTGTTGTGTTATAGGCATGTTCATAGCAACATCACTCATCGATGGTAATGGGTACATAGAATATTAAGTTATAGTTATCATTAATAAAAAAATAATTTTTTTGCTCTACATATATTTTTTCAAGGTTTTGTTGACTTAGAAAGTTTTGGACACCAGAGAATGACATATATAGTTATTTTTTTAGTTATTGACTATTGTTATGAATTTGTTGTACCACAACAGCACTTTGTTTATCAAATGGCACTGCCATTTTGACTATCAGTTGCTAGAATCTGGGTCCCAGTTGTTAAGCCACACCACTAGAAGTCACATCACATAACATCATTGCCGTGACACTGCTTTGAAAGCTACCATCACATGCTCATTGGTATCTGAGATAGGTGCGGTTTAATTTTCAGTGCATTTGGCTTTGTTGTAATTTACAGTTATAGTGAGCAATTTCACTATGAGTTTTTTTAGTGGTTTGGTTTTGGCCCTTGGTTTTCTTGCTCTGCTTTTGACTTTGAAGTTTTGATCTATCTCCTTGATTCCTTTTCCCCAGGTTATTTTTTATAGAAGGGAAGTCTAGGTTTAAAAAAGAAAGCAGGTTTTGCCAATGCCATGACCCAGCTGAACTCCTAGCTTTTTGGTCTGACAAAATCATTTTTTTCTTCATCTCTACCGTTTTCCTCTGCAGCATACTCTGGAAGGTATCAAACGTTGGATCAAACCTTGGGAACGAAAAACTAGTAATTAATTTACAAAATTGTTTTTGACTACAGATTTTGGCTTTCATCTTAGTTTTGGTTATTTAGTCAGCCCTAATTTCAATGTTTGACCTTTGCTTGTTCCTTTGACTAATCTTTATGCATTTTTTACCTTTACTCTGCCACTTATTTTTAAAATAGGCCCGTTTTTTTACAAACCAGTCCAACATGACAGGGGCACAAGAATTTGCAGGTGATAAGTGCAACTATACTACTAACGTTCCTAATGAATAGTTTGTACAATTGTACCAAATCCACTAGTGGTTGTACTTTAAAAAGGCAAATTAAAAAGGCAAATAAAAGGCAATCTCAAACTATTAACTATTGCTCAGTTATTAATTCAGTGATCTGAGGCTGCAAGCTGTAAAATTGTTTCTGTAATACTGCTAATTTTATTCATACATTTTCAGTAGTCAAAACTTAGATCTCAAGAACTTGTTTATAATCATCCAAAATTACTTAAACGCATGAATGGCGGAGTTCTCTGTTTTTTTTTTCTCTTTAAGGGTGAACCAAAGGGCTATCAGACAACACAGAGACTTGTACACTAGAGTCATAACTTGGCAACACTAGATTTATGTTACAAAACAACTTTGATTACAGGATTTTGTTTCTTTGCTGTTATGTGTTCTGATCTTTTTCATACTCATTATGAGTTTTGAAGTATGTAAATTTCAGTGTTGATAATAATTTTCAATTATTAATGAAATGATTATTTTTCCTTTGTTTCGCAATGTCATCAGTGCAACAGGTTGAAGGTATTCACAAAACACTCCCGGGTATCCAAGACTGTGGATAACTTTCTAGTAACTTTGTGTGCAAATTTCCTCTATCTAGTTTTTCCTGGTAACAGAACTTTAGCTACAGCTTCTGATGTTGATTACGGTATTGTTCTTGGATGTGGTTTTTATGAAAGTGTGTTTGGATCTTCTGGTACTGACATTTTTGTCATTATTTGACTATGCTTCAGACTCTGGCTCTTTTCATTTTGAAATTAAAAACCTCAATGATGTTGGAAAAAATCTGGATTAACTTTTTTGCCAGCAATACTTAATGTCTTTTGACAAACTCTTCTCTTGTAATAAACAAAGACTGGACATTTTTAAAAGATGTTCTTTTAAAACATGGCTGCTGTGGTGCACGTGCAGCACATACCATGTGAACAAACAGCATCCAGGTGCTTAGATGTTTCAAGATAGTTGCATCCCAACAAAATAAATAAACAAAACATAAAAATAAAAAAAGAATTTAAAACTATTACTTGTGCAACCCTCACATTGGCAGTATGGTTTTCATTAATAATTTTACTTTATTCCAGATACCTCTAACACTCTCAGTGTTGTCTAAACTTAAAAAGGATGTGAGTGTATTTGACAGTGGGTATAGGCATAGTTGTTGGTAAGGCTCAGGATTTTTGCAATCCAGGACTACTTGAAACTTTTTAATTTGTCAATTAAATATAGCATTATTTTAAAATTTCATGTGTTCATGTTATTTATTAAGAGATCATTTTTTTCTAGGGCTGCTGTTCAACTAAATAAATTAATTGTAATTAATTGCATAATTAAAATTTGTGATTGACATTAACTGTATAATAATTTAAATTTTACATATTTCTTTCAAGTTATTCTTATTTTTCTATAAAGCAGAAATAACTCTGATTAATTTGTAATACAAAAAAGATTTTTATAATCTGTTACCAATGCATATTTCAGTTGTGTAACAGAAACAATTGAATAAACAGTGAAACATGAATCAGTCAATGGGTTCAAAGTAAGTTTTTTTTTTGTTTGCTTTTTGTTTTTTTTTTCATTTAGAACTGCATCACATTGTAAACTAGTCATGCTCTTTGATTGGTTCTGTCAATAATTCTATCTTTACAAAGATATGAAGATGAAAAATAAGACAGTATTGATTTTCTCATTATTTATTCAGCTAGTTGCTGAAGCACACCACTTTATTTACACTGGAGGCTATTTACAAAGGAGGCTTTTTTATTAACAACAGATAAAGAAAACATACTGTATGTCTACAAGGGACCAGTGTTGGGAAACAATACCTTTAAAATTAACTTAGTTACATTACTTGTTACTTACAAAAAAGTAATTAAGCATGTTATATAGTTACGTATTATGTAAAATGTAATGCTTTACAAATAGTGTATTAGGTTTGTGGTATTTTGCTTCTAGAAAAGATGTGAAATCCATACTTATAATAAAATAAATCTGTTTCCTTGAACAATGGCAAAAAAAAGAATATTGCAATATTCATTACTACTTCATTCTAAATCAAGGAGATATTATAAAGCAGAATTCAATGCTATTTGTTTTATTATGAAGCTTTTGCATAGTTTAATTTCTGAAGTAATAGGGGTCTAAGGTGACCAACACAGAACAATAAACAATATCAAAAAGTCTAGTCATATTCGATTGTTGCATAATCCAAATTTCATTTCATCCAGTGATGTGCTCACAATGTGCAACACATACTTATTTTTAATAAAATATAGTCAAATAAAACACCAGTATTCAAATGCTCATTCACATCTGAGCATATTTAATTTTTTGTTAATGAAAGCATTTCCCACTTTTATATTAAAAACCTTGTTGTCTCCATTCTGCATGAAAACGTGAGATTACAAGTTTTTCTCAGCCATCTCTACAAACTTCACCAACTCCGCAAACCTGACATAGACACAAACACAAGTTCACAAGCACAACACAAGCTTTATTCAGTGGGAAACGCTTTCCTCATTTCCCACAGCACAGTACAACAGAAAAAGTACATAGCAATGTCCTTTTTTCCTTCTTTCATCTTTCTGCCTTTGTTTCGTCCACCTCCACTCCTCCCAGCAAGTGTCATTCTCTCCCTCCCTCATGGAGCAGTGGCAGCAGGCTTCTTTGTTAGCGTGATCAAGGAGCACTTCCAGGTGACACGGAAGCCTGAAAAACTAGAGCTTTGCAGTACATGCAGCACCCCCTAGTGGCACTCATGGAGCACAACAGGGCTGTACCTCACGCCATCTCTCATGAAGCCCTATGGTTACCTGAGGCACCGCTGCAACCCAAGGGTGCTGCCATCTAGTGCTCTAGTGGAGATAATACCTTGAGAATGTTCTCTCCCCCAATCTTTCCTTTATGGATAAGGGTCCCGGCCATCCACCAAAAGTAATACAGAACAAAAACATGATTTTTGGGTGAAATATTTCTTTAACATGACTGGTCTCTAAATGTAAACAATGCATGCAAACAAGAATACTATATCCTACACGTATGTCTCATATCATTAAGACTTTAGAGAGACTGTTCCTGGACTACATGAGTCCTTGTGTGGTAGACCACATGGACCCATTCAGCGTGCCTATCAGACAAAAATTGGAGGGGAGGATGCATCATAAGGCTTATTCTCATCTGGACAGCACTGTGAGGATTATTTTTCTTTCTTTCTCCAGTGCTTTCAATACCATCCAGCCATCCCTGTTAAAGGGTAAACTCAGACATATGCAGGTGGATGAGCCTACGGTGTCTTTGATAATGGACTGTCTTTCGGACAGACTGTAGTTTGTGAGACTCGAGCACTGTGACTCTGATATGGATGTGAGCAATACTGGAGCACCACAAGGAACAGTCCTGTCTGCTTTTCACTTCACTCTGTACACCGACTGTAAATAAAACACCAGGGGCCTCATGTATAAATGGTGCATACGCACAAAAATGTTGCTTAAGCCTGTTTCCACGCTCACATCGCGATGTATAAAACCTAAACTTGGCATAAAGCCACACACATTTTCATGCTAGCTCAAACCCTGGGGTATGCAAGTTCTCCACTTGGTTTTGCAAACTGGTGGAACCCAGCGTCAAAGTAGTGCTTTTGTTCCAGTGTGGTTTTCCTTTCTTTTTTAGATCCACATCCCTGACGCGGTTTTATCAAATACACTGAAATTAACCACATATTGTTTATTAGTTTAAGGCATCTGATTGTAATTAACCTGTAACAATATAATGGTCCACAGAATGGTCAAACTATTCCAAATACCATAGCTGCTTTAGCGTTGTTACTCTCACTGCACTTTCTTCTTCTTCTTTCAGCTGCTCCCATTAGGGGTTGCCACAGCGGATCATCTTTTTCCATATTACTCTCACTGCACCACTCGGAGTATTTATATCACTGTATCTAAGTGTGGAATCACACCTCTACAGCAGCTGATTGGAAAAAGAATGATTGGTATACAGCATCTAGCATGCGCTGCCTCAGCCATGCTGCCTATTTGAACTGCTCTCATACAGCAAACACTTCAGAGCCTTTCCTGTACTGACCTCGCGGTTGAGGAACAGTTTCATCCCAAGAACTATAAACGCACTCAATCAGTCCATCAAGTGCTCCTTGTTGAACTGTACAATTACCTCAAGTACAATTACCTCAATGTAAACTTGCGAACCAGTTATAATATTGCACAACCTGTGCCACTTTATAAAGCATGTATTTACATATGATGATGATATCATTTTTAAGATGAAATGCAGCAAAATATGTTTATTACATTTTACAGATAAAATGTTAACATCATTTAAATAATCTGTATTTTTAATAATTAAACATGTGAGGACATAGTGTCGCAGCGCTAGCAAGGAGCTGGCTCCTCATTCAGGGATTGTTCCTGCCTCGCGTTTTTTTCTTGCTGGGGCTGGTACGACACTGGAAAGATAGATGGACTCAATAATTAAACATGTACTACGAAGATATTTCAATGTTCCTTAAAAGTTTTGAAGAATCGAAGTTCTAAGCTTACTGATGGCTTAAAGTCAATTACTGAGCTGATTGTGTGGCGATTGCGTACTTGGAGAAAGACAAGGAAAGACAGGAATTGGACGTTAGTACGTTTGAAGGAGACAGTACTGCTGCAATAAATTATTTCATCGAAGGTCACGCATGGCTCAACAAGCATCTTGCGTGAGGCAGGAACAATCTCTGGATGAGGTGCCAGTTCGTCACTATCACTGCACCACTGTGTTCCCATGTTTAGTACATGCTTTAATTGATATGATACGAATACGGAAATGATATCATGTATACATCTCAGTATTTTAATTATTCAGAGAGCTGGCACCTTCAGCGCCCAACCCCCAGTTGCGGCCAGAATATTAGTAAAATCTGTAAATGTACAAAAGAAAAAATATTATTTATTGGAGTCAAAATCACGAAATTCTATAAATATGTAAAAATCATGAAATGAGAATAAAATATTTACTCTATTACCGATTGGAGTATTCTTGTTAAACTGAGGACCACTATGCTCGATGAGTATTTATATGAGACTAAATAAACAATCCATCATTTTAACTAACAAAATACCATGACTTTCTTGATATTTTAGTTTATAATTTAAAAATGGAATAAGAATCTGAAAATCTATCGACACCACATTAAAGTTCAATAAATTCTGAAAAGAATGATACCAAAAAGATATATATAGGTTTTAAAATAAGCCTGATTTAAAGCATGACAAAAAACGTGACATAAAATCATTGCACAAAATTGTTGAACTTTTAGGCTTAGGATTCTATAAATAGAGAGTATGTATTGTTGCAAAAACCAGACATAAGAGTCATAAAAAGGTTTGGGGCAGCCACCTGTATATTGGTATCCCGGCTGCAAAGTTGCAAAATGTATAACAGCACTGATATGCACAAAACCGAGTCCAAAACAGAACTGAGGGAATAGAGAAAAGTTGGAGGCTTTTAAAGGGGAAGACAGGAAGTGAAGTCAGATGGGTCGGGTTCATCAGGGTCTTCAGCCATAGGCTCAAGCCCTGACGTGACATCAAAGGGTTCAGAGCTGGCAAGGTCTTCCTTCATAGGCTCGGACCCGGAAGTGGCATCAACAGGGCCAGGTGGAATCTCCTGTGGATGGTCTGCAGGAAAGCGAGAAAAAGAATCAGTGCACTCTGCCACATCCCGGTCTGACTCGGAATTTCCACTTACTCAAGCCCTTTAGCTGCCTCCCATGCACATGTGTGTGCCAATATATAGAATATATAAATATATATATATATATATATAAATATATATATATATATATATATATATATATATGAATGGAAGAGAAGGTCTGTGATACGGTTTGCATATTTGCAGTTGGAGATCCACAAAGGGAGAAAAAACGAATCACGTATCATAAAATAGTTTTATTCCTGAGCTTTCAACCCCTATCAGGGGTCTTCATCAGAGGATAATGCTTAGACTTACAAGAATCAAAGGCAATATATAGCACCACATTCAGGGGGGGGGGGGGTGGAGGTGACTAAGTCCGTATGATCAAAAAGGGGGGGGGGGGGGGTTATCGTTAAATTAAAGTGCATATGTCCTTCTTAAGTTGGCATATGCTGGGTTTATGTCCAAGTGTCAGATGAAAATGCCATCAACAGACACTTGGACATAAACCCAGCATATGCCAACTTAAGAAGGACATATGCACTTTAATTTAATGATAAACCCCCCCCCCCCCCCTTTTTGATCATACGGACTTAGTCACCTCCACCCCCCCCCCCCTGAATGTGTTGCTATATATTGCCTTTGATTCTTGTAAGTCTAAGCATTATCCTCTGATGAAGACCCCTGATAGGGGTTGAAAGCTCAGGAATAAAACTATTTTATGATACGTGATTCGTTTTTTCTCCCTTTGTGGATCTCCAACTGCAAATATATATATATATATATAGGCTTAATTAGATCAATAATTGATTATGGAAGTATAGCGTATGGATCAGCATCTCATTCCAATTTAAAAAATACTGGATGTTATTCAGAGTCAAGCTTTGAGAGTTTGTTGTGGAGCAGTTAAATCTTCACTTACCTCTGCAGTACAGGTAGACATGGGACAAATGCCATTAAAATTATGCAGATTATATAGTATAGACGAGAATTACAGCATAAGCGTTTAGTGTTCCAGAAGTACAATTATATGTGAAGAAAAGATTGTCTGATTACTTATCAGTGTTTACAAATGAATTGATAGATATTATATTAGGATTACAATGGATTGAACAATTGTGTCCATACAGGGTAATTATTTGTTCAGATTCCTTTGCTGCCCTACAAAGTATTAAAACTGGTTATTCTGCATCAAGGCCAGACTTGTTAATGGACATAATGCAAACATTCTATTCATTACAGAATATGAGCTTATATATTAGTTTCTTATGGGTTCCAGCACATAAATTGGTCAAAGGAAACAAAATAGTTGAGGATTTGGCCACAAAACACCCTGCTATTGACTTAGAAGTAACAATAAGTAAATCAGAGATTAAAAGTCTGATAAGATCGAAAATTGATGAGATGTGGCAAAACATGTGGGACACTCACAGTAAGGGAAGGCATATGTACAGAATACAAAGCAAAGTTGGTTCCATGGGAAAAGGGGGCAAAACAAGAAAAGAAGAAATTATATTAACACGCCTCAGGATTGGACATACTAGGCTAAATTATGTAAATTAAAGTGTAAGTTACCTTGGGCAAAGCCATCAGTCAGGCTTTTTATTGTCATATGATATTGTTTCTTGCATGTATTAATCAACATTCAGTACGACAGCATCCTCCAGTGCCATGATTGATGAGTAGAGCTACCTTACCTCGAAACTGCTGTCTCCTGTACCTGAAATTCTAAGAACATATTATAATAAAAAATGAAAATGAATGATATTAAGTGTTGAAAATGACTTACCACAACTAGACCAACCAAAATATTAATAAAATCAGAAATACCCAATGGCAGCTTTCCTGCAACATTCATACACACCCAATCACCTATAAGTTAGGTAAAACACTGCAACTGTTTGTTTGTTTGATGTTGCAGGTATAATCAGCACTCCATGATTAAAATTTATGTTTTTAAAGAATGACTAATGAAAACCTACTTAAAGAACTAATCTAACCCTTCTTTAACTGGGAAAATGAATATTATTTAAATGAATATCCTTCCAAAACTGTTATTCCGCTTACAGAGTAATCCCATATATATCAAACAAATTCTCTTTTGAAATCCTTGACTCAGGTGTAGGCTTATTTTGTTGGAAGGTGAAAGATTTATGTATTATAAGGATAACATTGCAAAAATCGAAACTAGAGGGTGACCTGACATTACCTGATTTCCAGCAACAATAATAAGGAGGAAGTAGGTGAATCTTTGACCAAAAAAGATTTAGCACTCTTGAGGTTTATGAAAAGTCAATTGATCCACTCTTGGCAGTGAAGACTGTGGGGCCTGAAACAAAGTCTTAAACTGCTTAAAGAAAAAACAGATATGTCTAGTGTTTATCTGCTATATGTGAACATTTTTAGAATCCAAAAAGTAACATCTCTCTGGAATCCACTTGACTCAGAGTAATACCTTCAAATAGTTAACACCTTCTTTGATTCTACCCTTGAGAAGGGCACCCTCATTCCTTCTGTTTAGATCTTGACTTTATTAAGTGAACGATATACCAAGTGAAAAAAAGTTTGTTGTCCCTTCTGTGCCCAGAAGATATTTTTTCCCTTTGAATTAGATTCTGCCTCTTCTATACCATTTAAAATAATTCTGAATCATCAGCTATTACCAAGTCTGGACTGTATTCATGCCCTTTGTTTTTGAGCACTTTTATTAAATATGATTGTGATTCATCCTTTGGTAACAGTTATTCTGGTTTCTGGTGGGCAGGCAATAAATAGTCTTGTATTTTCACTTAATGTCTAGGGGTGCTGTTTTTGAGATAAAATACCAAAGCACGAGGCTAATGTGCTGGCTTACGCTTCCTATTACAAAAAGAAGTGCACATTATTTTTATATTCAATATGACTGAGCCAAATGCTTTTTTTTCCCCCTATGTTTCATCTTGAAACCAGCATTCACAGCAGAAATCAGAAGAAGCTGTGAAATCATTTACTATGCTTTTTCAATTCAATTTTCAATTTTCTCTCTGTTCCTGCATAGCACTCTTCTTAGAATACTGGCTTACAACATTTAAAACTTTGACAAAAAATTCAAAGTTATGCAACATTTACATTTATTTTATTTAAATAGAAAGTGTCAAGGTAATAATTGTAAAGGGCTTGTAATTGGATGCCAGCTGGAACGTTTCCCAGGAGAAGTATAGTGTGCCACAGGGAAAGGCTCACAAAAAATCTCAGGAAAGATAAAGACACCTTGGCATGGAGAGAGCAACTTGGCATGCCGGTGTGAGAAGACCAATAGACTCTAGCTGCGGAGCTCCACGCCATTGAGGAGGTTGTCACTTTATATTATACATCAGTCATAACACCTGGTTACACTATGGTTAAGATTAGGGTTGGGGGAGAGTTATCTGACTCAAGTCAAGGAAACCAGGTGACAAAAATCTGGAAGTCCAATGGGCAATTGTACCAAATTAAATGAAAATGAGATGCAGCCTTTGAAGGTGACATGCCTAAAAATTGAAGGCATTGTTTTGCCAAACCTAGTATAGTTTTAAATTTACTAAATGTTATATTTTTATTTTGAAACTGGGAACTTACTTGAAGAAACTTATTAGCACGTATCTATGAATCTGTTAATTTACTAAACCTTCTAACGGATGTCATGGATATGTGTGGGTGACACTGGCAGTTTGCACCTTTCTCTAGACCTGTTAATGATGGAATGGCTGAATGCAAGCCTGGCCAATGGTTCCTGGGGAAGGGAGCACCGGGCTCTGAGGTGCCAAACAGACTGTAAGGGGAGGAGCTGACCATATGTAAATCTGTAGTGGGAAAAAGGTGAAGGAAAAAAGTAGAGCACCAGACCCAAATGAGAAGCAGACACTGCAAGAAAGGTAAGAGGGAAAGCTACTCAACCTGCATGTAAAATGTCAGGTGAACCCAGGTTCATTTCTGTCAGAATCATTTTTCATTTTTTTTATGAATGAGGTGAAGTCATTAGGTAGGGGGCCTGACCTGCCAGCATAAATGACTGAGTGGAACAGGAGGTATGGCTCCCAGAACTGAACTCCCAGAACAGGAGGTATGGCTCGGCGCATCTTTTCCCATCACAGACTGTAAATAATCATGTTTAGCAGTGAATATTTAAAGGACACTGGTTTCATTCATTTGTTTTTCACATTTGTGTGTGTGTTGTTAATTGTTTTGTTTCATGATTCATGGGGGGGAGTGTGGAAGTGCTGCAGCACAGTATTTTGTATATAAGGGTTTGTTTGTTGTGTGCAGTTAATAACAATTTTTATCTGTGTGTGAGGTGCCTGGAATTGTATAGGGTAAACATCCATCCATTTTCCAACCCACTGAATCCGAACACAGGGTCACGGGGGTCTGCTGGAGCCAATCCCAGCCAACACAGGGCACAAGACAGGAACCAATCCCAGGTAGGGTGCCAACCCACCACAGGACACACACAAACACACCAAGCACACACTAGGGCCAATTCAGAATCGCCAATCCACCTAACCTGCATGTCTTTGGACTGTGGGAGGAAACCGGAGCACCCGGAGGAAACTCACACAGACATGGGGAGAACATGCAAACTCCACACAGGGAGGAACTGGGAAGCGAACCTGGGTCTCCTAACTGCGAGGCAGCAGCGCTACCACTGCGCCACCATGCCGCCCATAGGGTAAACAATATATTGTTATTTGGAATATATACATTTCATGTGTGTTCTGTGTCTACAACGATCTGTGTAAGTGTAGGATGAAAGGAAATACGAGGTAACACATGCTGAACACATACCTGAAGCAGAAACTTTTTCCATGTTATACAAATAATGACATGAAGTTCATAATGTGTGAAGACTTTAGTCCAAATATCAAATAAACATGTGTGCTTTTATTCAAGTATATAACCAAAGTAAAAAAAAAAAACATTTGAACACCTTAATTTCCAGAGATTAATGTTCTTTAGGATTTGGCTTTTTAGAGATTTATTTTTTTTCTTTTACTCTGTAGCCATTTGACCATAAACTATCGTGAAAATAATAAATTAATAATAGTATGACTTTGTCATTTGTAGGTTAAATAGTTTATGGGTTAAGCAACTTTTATTTACTCTAATTTATTTTTAAATGGTTCTATTTCTAACGACTTTTACTACTGTAAAGCATTTTGAGCTTCATTCCACATATGAAATGTGCTATATAATTATTATCAACACCCTGCCATCAGTGCACTAAGATACACTGGTGCATTTGCCAGATGACATCCAGGCTTTGAACTCGGCTTATTGCCTAACTTAAGACTCGTCTAAGATTGCGGGCTGTGCTGAGGAGTGCGATATACTGGATTTCTTTTGCAATGATTTTACACAGAGGTTTGTCCAGCTGCTCTTGGAACCCAATCTTCATGGTACACAGTACATCTATGACTACTGGAACCACTCTTGTCCTCGTGTTCCGCATGCATTTGACTTCAATCACAAGGTCTTTATACTTGACACTTGATATTCTCTGCCTCCTTGCTCAGGATGTTGTTGTCATCCAGTAACTGCTTGGTTTTAATGCTGTTAGAGCATTAAAGTCTCTAGCAAACCATACCTATTTTTTATCATCACTATTAACTTGCACTTGTGCAGAGCTTGGTGGTGTTCAAGTAGCAGTTGTAGAAGCCATCTGCCGGTCTACTCAAGGTACTAGCACAGAGCAACAATCACAACCTTATCCACTGTCTTCATCTCTAAAAATCCTCAAACATTGTGAGATGTAGAGACACTCAACGTTTCCTTTCGGATATAGAAGGCTGTGCATCGTGAGAAGCTTTGTGGTCTTTCAGTCCATTTTCTTTAGCTCCAAAGATGACCACGAGATGATGGCAAAGCTGTATAGAACGACCAGTACAGCTAGATTATTAATGGCTGAGATCTTATTCCATGAGCTGAACTCCACCATGGCTGCAGGTTTTCATTCTAACCCTTTATTTAATGAGTGCCCTGTTTGTGCTGCTAATTAACTTCTTGTCAATTAATTTTAATTGAATTGCTTTTTTAAGATTTACACCCCTGAATTTCTTCATCGTTCCTCTGAATTGCTTCATTTCTTACCTTAAATGGCACCCAAACAGAAATAAAATGTGAAGTGAGGGAGCCAACAGAACACCATCTAAGTGAGGGCCTCAAATTCCAACCAATTTCACTCCAACCAGCTGCTTAATGAGGTGCCAATATTTTGTCGTGAATTAAACCCTTTCTTTAATTTCCTGGCTTTGTTGCTGCTCTCGTGGTGCATTAGCAGACATTTCTGAAATTGTGGATTTTCTCTTTCTAAGAGCACTGTTAAAATGTTTTGGGGACCTGAGCAGATCAACATTCCTGAGACTTTCATCTTTCTTTATTTTCAGATATTGTATGGTAGACACCAGTTGCTTTGGCTCATTTTGTATCTCATTATTGTTTGGCTACTAATTAAGGAAAAAGAAACAATTAAGGGGTCTGAGTCTTCAAGAACAAGTCAATTAAAACAGGTCACTCATTAAGAAAAGGGTTAGAATGAAAACCTGCACCCACGGTGGTCCTCCAGGACTAAGGCCTCATGCATAACGGTGTGTGTAGAATTCACACTAAAACATAGCGTATGGACAAAAGTATGAAATGTGCATACGCACAAAAAAATCCAGATGCATAAATCTGTGCGAATGCCAACTTCCACATTCTTCCACTCCATAAATCCCGGTCAGCATGAAAATTAACGCACGTGCATGCGCCTGCTGCCCCACACCAACTCCTCTCAGAATTATGCCTCTTTGAATATGCAAATCAATATAAATAGCCGTTAAGCTCAGCGATCTGTGAAAAGGCAATGGCAAAAGCACAGGGGAAAATAGAAGAATTTTAGCGAATACCAAGTGGAGGCAAGGAAAAACGAACTATTTTTTGGTTTAAACAGTGATATAAATAACAAAAGGAAGTTGATCGAGTGACATAGAGTTTCGGAGAAACTTGAAAGCTCAAGTTCACAAAGTCGCACAGTGCCTGAAATATCAATATATCAGATATCAAAGTCGCCGTGAAAAGGCGAGTCGTAGCCCACCGTCTGAGTGTCATATGAAAGCTTATTAGGGTACAGAGAAAAGAAAAAAAAAATAGGGACACAGTGAGAAAAAAGATCGAAATGTCAATTTTAATCTCGAAATTTCCACTTTAATCGCGTAGTTTATTTTGTCATTAAAGTAGAACATCATAAACTTCATCTTTAAATTGTTTAATTTACTAGTTTCTCAAATACCATCGTAACTAAAGTAGCATGTTAAATGCTTTGTTTTGTATGTGTTCTTCTATGTGCTCTAAGTGTGTGAATCACTATGTGCTTCTAAAACGGGCTTTCTCTTCCTCCGACAGGACACAGAATCCGTTACATTTGTGATATTACAGCTCTCTGAATAATTAAAATACTGAGATGCATACTTGATATAATTTTCATGATGACAGGAGTTAAAGCATGTTATTAATCATGGGAACATGGTGGCGCAGTGATAATAACAAGCTGGCACCCCTTCCAGAGATTGTTTCTGCCTCCCGCAAGATGCTTGCTGTGCTGTGGGTGACCTTCGATGAAATAATTTATTGCAGCAGTGCTGTCTCTTTCAAACATACTAACTTCCAATTCCTGTTCTTCCTTTTCTTTCTCCAAGTAAGCAATCGCCACACAATCAGGAACAACGCTAAAGCAGCCATGGTATTTGGAATAGTTTGGCCATTACGTGGACCATTATATTGTTACAGGTTAATTACAATCAGATGCCTTAAACTAATAAACAATATGCGGTTAATTTCAGTGTAATTGATAAAGCCGCATCAGGCATGTGGTTCTAAAAAAGAAAGGGAAACCACCCTTGAACAAAAGCACTGCTTTGACGCTGGGTGCCGCCAGTTTGCAAAACAGAGCGTAGGACTTGCGTACACCAAGCATTTAGCTGGTGTGAAAATGTATGTGACTTTACGCCAAGTTTAGGTTTTATACATCGTGATTTGAGCATGGAAACAGGAGTACGCAACAGTTTTGTGTGTACGCACCATTTATACATGAGGCCCCTGGTGACCCCTGCTCTAGATAAAAGTACTCCTTGGTAATCTTGGAATTCATCAGCTTGGGCTTGATGTCGTCACTCTAATCAGTGCCAAAGTACTTTTATGCTTGGTTCCAGGTTCTTGGTGGTCATTTATTGTTCGTCACTGTGTCATGAGCTGCTGTAAGCCTACCTCTGTGAATTGTCACTTTGGCACACTTGTTGAAACTAAACTCCATCCATGTGTCATTGCTGAACCTCTTCTTCTTTTTCTTGTTCTTGCTATTATTATTAGTATTATTAAAAGAGCTGTTCTAGCCCTTTGTAGCTACGTGTAGATTTCACCTTGCTGCATTTATTAACTGTGCAAGTCTGTGTTTGCTTCCTGCTGCATAGTCATTTGGACTAGCATTCACTATGAAAGTTGCTATACTGTATAGTATAAAGTTTCTCTTATTTAAGCTGTATGCAGAGGGGCTTCCAGTGCATAGGCAGAATTTTTTATGCAAATTTTATACAGGCTAAAGGTTTATAATTATTCATTAACCACAATTGTCTTTTTTGATAACTCTGCCACCCTAACCTTGGAGGCCATTTCTAGCACTCTCAATATAAGCCTCTTGAGGGTCTTTGACAGTTGCCCTTTCCTAACGTATAGTATTTTATCCCTTGTACACTTGTTTTATATTATTAATTTGTATTTTGCAATTCATAACTTCCACTTTCATCTTTGTTTGAATTAAAAATTCACAATACGTAAATGGATTACACTGAGTTTCGAATCACAATTTGTGTTAATTGTATTAGGCAGCAAAACATAAAATGAGAGTTCCATAACCCACACAAAGTGAAAATAAATGAAGGCGTAGAACCATCAGTTTGATTAAAACTCCTGGAAAATTATGTTTGACTTAATAATCTGACTGAAAGTATAAATATGTTGTATTTCTTTTCAGATTTTCCCTCTGGGAAGTCTCTAAGCTTCATAGCTTTTCTGATATTGTGACACTTCTTTTGTTAATTCTGCTGCAATTCCTTTGCTGTGCCTAAGAGCATTTATTTTAGATGTAGGTATTTCCCAAGTTTCTGCTCTCATTCTGCCAAACTGATTTCCCAGTACTACCGGTTTGTTTTTCATCAGTCTCGCAAATTAATAGTTTTATTCTGTCTTGTTGAAATGTATTTTTTCCTTCTTAACTTAGGTTTCACCTTCTGAGAATTATAGAATTACTACTGTAGGTTTTCTGTAATGACACAATATTTGAAACAATTTCATACAATGTCTTTTCTAATAATTACAGTGTTTCTTAAAAATAAAAATCAGCCTTGTTGGAGGGCAGATATTTATAAAGCAGTCAGTTCTTTTATAGTGGTGGTCCTTCAGCATTGCTTTAAACAAGTTATTATATTCAATGGCTTTGTGCGCTACCGTTGTCCAGTGAATGAGGGGAGGATTAATCCCCAAAATGCAGACGTGCTTTCAAATCACCAACAAACCAGAAACCTCATACCAGAATGTATTTTATATTATTGGACTAAATGATAGTAAATGCAGTCAGTGAAGTCTCCAAGTCTCTGTAAACATAGTGCCATCTGCCTTTTGTTCACTGTGACTTTTCGTTTAAGTATATTTATAATTTTTTGTGAATTTTAAGAAGCTATGGTTTGACCTTGTAAGCACTTTTTAAATTTGTATATTATTTTAAGTTTGTGTAGGATCTTAGTTAGTTTGTCAATAATGATTGATCCGTTTTAGCGTCTTGAATTGGAAGCCCATTCCTGGTCGATGCATACTTGAAGTCTGCACATTTTATCCATGAATAAAAGGATTTTCCTTCCACATCCACAAAGACACACTTGTCATGTGGATGGGTAATTATACATTAACCTGTTTGTGTGCATGAGTATAACCAGTTGTGGACTAGAGGCCTGTCTAGGACTGCTTAATATCTTATAAGAAATAAAATAGAAAAACATAAGAAATTTGACAAAGGAGAAGAGACAATTCAGTCCATCAAGAATCTTGAATATGGAGTTAAAAAAATAGAGTTTTGAAAAATCCATATATTTGTCCCTTTGCTAAACTCAAGAAAAAGTAGGTATATTTATGAAATCATTCTTTTAAAATATATTTCAAGATGAAAACATTCTCATGCATCACTTTTCTTTTCCTGACTCATTCATCATCTGCAATATTAATATAGCTTTTGAATAACAAAAAGTAAAAGTAATATTTGTCATACTTTTTCTAAAAAAGGAGATGATAAATGAATCCCGAAAATTTCATTTGGACAAAATATGATTGAAAGATGTTTCTCACTTGTAAGGCTTCCTCAAAATTTTTGAGCTTTAAGAAAATGTTTCATTTTTTCTCTAACCATAGAGAAGCACAGTCAGACTTGCCTTTACAATCAATATTAACTTATTCCTAACTATCCAAGAAAGTGCTGGGGTACCACCCTGGTAACACCATTTAATTATAAACTCAAAAGACAGACAATAACGGTTCAAACAAAAATGGAATTGCTCAATGGTAAACATTGTGGTTTGCAATAGGAGGTCTGTTTTCTGGGTTTTTCTGGACAAAAACAAAATACCTTCAGAATAAACACAAACAAGGACAGAATATATAAATTAGGTCACTTAGGTTATGAGACAGCAGTCCTAACACCTTACACAACTATGCTGCCTTCTAACGCCTGTCTACAATTTTATTTATTGCCAGAAATAACACTTTATAACCCAATGCAAGCTGATATATTTTAACAAACATGTACTGCCATATTTTCTTTACCCAAAGGTACCTCTCTGGTCATTACAACAATATATTCAGTTCTGCATCTCTCTCTATAACTGTCTTCCATCTTCGTCAGCTTTGGATGTTGGATATTACAGTGAGGTATGAAAGCTAAGGGCAGCCATGGAAATTAAATCAGCACTAAGTGTAGAAATTACAGCTCATAAAACTAGGTGAGAGAGACAGACCTGACATATGCAAGAATTTGTAGTTAAAGCAAAGTGCACCTGCATTAACATGTGTTATGATCAGAAAACACTTGACCATATTAAAAAACTGCGTAAACGCAATAATGATGGAACACACAGAGCAATTCTGAGCTGATGGAAAATAGATAGTAATCAAATTTAATATGAGTAGAAATGTAAATGTCTTTTCTCTCTACAAACAACAATCAAGTTAGTGGAAGAGGGAAAAGAATTCTGCACGACTGTGGTAGCTGTCAGGTGAGCATAAAAACACTGGCCATCCCTGATACCTGTGCAGGTCTAAAAAGTGAATGGATTGGCAGAAGAGATATGTATGATGTTGAGCCACAATCTCTTTCATGAGGCAGTCACATCTTTGGCATCATACTACAACATTAAAATTTTTTATGACAGTGTGGTATGTCATCTTCTTTTCATTTTTTCTTGTTGGGTCATTCCGAGCAGGCATTTTCCATCATAAGAGCAGGCTGATGGCTGCAGTATACTGTGCTGTGGGATACTGGAGAAGCATTGTAATGCCAGATTTAAATGTAAATTATATACAGTGTCACACACGTGCGCTTAGGAGGCAGCCAACAAGCCCAGAGATGAGTGAAAGATCGCAAGACAAAGGGGTAGTATCAGGTATTAATGCCTCTCTCTTTTTTTCACCATAATTACCGAAGAAAAACAATAAACAAACTCACTCACTGACAGTCCTGGATTCCCAAAATGGCTCCTCTTCCATTTCATCTTTTCCGCCTCCAACTCCCAAGGATGACTTTACTTCCCAGCACTTTTTGATGACATCACTTCTGACCCTATTAAATTACGTTACTTCCACCTATATCACCTCCGTGCGCCCCCTAATGACATCACTTCCAGTCACCTCATGATGATGCCACTTCCAGTCTCACAGTCGTGATGTCATTTCCATCATTTCTTCTTTCCATTCACCATTTTCTATAAATACTCACCTTCAACTGTCATGTATCATCAACTGTTATGGTTTGGATCACTCTAAATCATGTTTCTTCCATCTTAAAAATGTTGGGAAATTAAGGTGTTTTCTAAATAAGCAGGATTCTGAGAAATTAATTCATGCATTTATTTCTAGTAGGATTGACTACTGCAATGCTGTGTTCACTGGGTCTTCAAACTGTTCTTTATATAGCCTCCAGTTAATCCAAAATGCTGAGAATTATTACAAGAACAAGAAAATACGAACACATTACTCCAGTTCTTAAATCCTTACACTGACTCCCGGTTAAGTTTAGGGCAGATTTCAAAATCCTCCTTTTAACATATAAAGCATTAAATGGCCAAGGTCCGGCTTACTTGTCTGAACTTATCATGGCTTACAAACCAGAGCGCACATTAAGATCTCAAGATGCCGGTCTGCTTATGATTCCAAGGATTAATAAAATAACAGTGGGAGGTCGAGCATTTAGTTAGAAAGCCCCTAAACTGTGGAATGGTCTGCCTGCTACTATAAGAGATGCCCGTTCGGTCTCAGCTTTTAAATTCCTACTCACTACTTCAGTTTAGCATAACCTGACTAGAGCTGCTGATTAACTGTGCATACTGCATCTTTGTTGTTAGCCATTAGCACTAAAACATAAGTAACATGATAGTTATAATTTGTTACTAACCCTCACCTATTCGGTTTCTCTTCTTGGTACTCAAATGTGGCACTTGGTGCCACGGCCCACCTGCCAAGTTGTTTTACCTGCCTAATTATCCCTGATCGCAGGAATCATGGGGTAGAGGGGTCCTTTCATCAGATTGGCTGGCCCATCGCTGTTTCAGCTGTGGAATGACCAAATGGGGAGGCAGCTTGATGGCTGAGGGCGCCAGGACTCTAAACAAATCCAAATCATATTATGTGATATCATCTACTGTTAAATTCTGCTCCATACTTGTACATTTTTTATGTTTTATACTGTATTAAGGATTTGTTCTGTTCTGTGTATTGTATTGTATTGACTCCCTTCTTCTTGACACCCACTGCACGCCCAGCCTGCCTGGAAATGGGTCTCTTTTGAACTGCCTTTCCCAAGGTTTCTTCCATTTTTTCCCTACAAGGGTTTTTCAGGAGTTTTTCCTTGTCTTCTTAGAGAGTCAAGGCTGGTGGGGTGTCAAGAGGCAGGGCCTGTTAAAGCCCACTGCGGCACTTCTTGTGTGATTTTGTGCTATACAAAAATAAATTGCATTGTATTGTATTGTATTTGCTACATTTTTTTCTGAAGATCGCCGGACATTATACAGGGACAATTCCCCAACTCTAATTTTTTTGTCTCATGTGAGATTACTTTCCTACAATGGATACAGCGTACGAGGGGCAGTCAAAAATTGTGTTATAGCGGGAGAAAGAGAGATCAGATTATGCACACATTGTTGTGGAGGGGAGCACAGCACAACACGTCTGTAAGCCAGTTACAACAGGTCTGGATTGGTTTCGACATGTAGTATTGTTTTAATTGCCATTTAAGTTAGATGTGTGCATAGTCATTTGGCACAGTGTTGCAGTTCAAACAACGTGCTAACATCAAGTTCATGTGCAAACTGGGGAAATCAGCTTCAGATACGCTAGCAAGACTGCATCAACTATTTGACTGCCTCTCATATAACACACATGTTAAAGGAGTTTTTAAGAAAACTAACAATCATCGTGGACAATATGTAACATCTCTTGAAAAGTGAGAAGCAGGCTACTTTAAAAAGGTTCAAAGGAAGTATCAGCCTTGAGTTTAACATCCCTGGTCTACATGGTATTGCACCAACATTTTCTTCCCATCAATAAATCTCAATCCCAGATAACATCTATATTGATTTTCTAATTTTGCTGAGATTGGGTTTTTAATCTCTACCCAATGTGTCTTTCTGGGATATCCCTGAAGTCACTTCCAGCAAACATTTGGGAAGAGTGACTAGGCTCATTCCAGGGCTACAGGGGATGAATTATGAAGAATTATGAAGAAAGGTTAAAAGAGCTCAGCATTTTCATTTTAAGAAGAAGATTAAGAGGTGACATGACTGAAGTGGATTGAGACTTATTTTAGTATGAGTTTATCAACAACACAGGGACACAGTTGGGAAATTGTTCAGGGTAAATTTCACACAAACAGTTATTCTTTACACAGAGAACCACAGCCACTTGGAATAAGCTACCAAGTAGTGTGGTAGACAGTAGGACTTTAGGGTCTTATAAAACTTGAATTAATGTTATTTTAAGAGAATTAAGTGGATAGGACTGCCGAGCTTTTTAGGACTGAATGGCCTGTTCTTGGCTAGATTGTTCTAATGTTCAGAGATATGAAAATTCACAAATGCTAATACCCAGTGAACCCTAGCATCTCTCAAAAAGTCTCCATTATAGAGGCCTTCTTACTTCAAGATATATTGACTTCCATGGTCACCTACCTTCTGTTCTTAGATGAAAGATATTACTCAGGCTTTATTGAACTTGTATGTGGACCTCTAGCATATAGGAGGATTCTATCTGGGTTGTTTCCAGTGTACAAGGCCTTCACAGAGCTCTTGCACTTCAAGTCTGACCAATAGCTAACACTTAAAAATAGTTCTCATAAATACATTTTCATCTTTTAACTGAACACTAGTAGTTTTGCTGGGATGTGATGACTCCAGCACACTAAAGAATCAGGCACCCATGGATGGTCATGGACCGTCTACCCTTGAAAATGGGCAGCTGTACTCCATAAGTCCGCACACACCATTGTCACCCTACAGATTGGAAGATTTCTGCTGTCCAACCACTCTCACATATTTTCACACTGTTCCAGGCCTTCTCGATATATTAATCTTCAGATACCCCTATTTAAGAACAGAGTATGTCCTGCCTTCTTGGTACCAGGTTTTGTAACTGGCATGTAGGGGTGCTCTATAATTTCCACTGTTAATTTTCTTGTCGCCCCATTTCCCTTTATCCATGACAGCAAATTGCCATCTTTGCCCCTGCTAAGTATGTTTCAGTCAAGTGACCTCATTATATTGCAAAACCTCCACTCACCATCTACACACAGCCACCGTAGTTCTGTTGAAGGGTCCTAGGCAAATACACACCTGCCTCTGCTAGTGTGAATGAGGCCAGTAACTACTTTTTAAATTTTGCTAAAATTTATCTTGGTGTAATGGAAGCATCTAAATTTGTCTTTCCTGATGTTAGCAGTGCCAAGGGCTGTTAGAAAATCCAGACAAGAACTGCTTGACACAAGTCTTGTCTTCTTAGATCCATTATATCATTAACATCCTTACTTTGCCTCCTTAAATGAAAGCAAGTTGACACAATGACAAAATGATTAGAAGATGTGCACTCATTTGTTGTCTCAAGCTGAAGGGAGGGCATCACAATTATGATGTGACATGAAACTGCCACTTCAAGAGCAAGCAAAGAGGAAAGGGAAAAAATAATATTGCTATTTGGCAGTTAAGAGTAATATAAAAGGAGGATAATTGTGACTCACTTAAGATGACCTACATTTTTCACATTCTTCTGGCTGTATAAATGGAATACTTAACTGCATGAGAACGGCTGCCCAGCTTTTAGAATGATCTAATGCATTTCTGCCAAATGTTATAAACAATATGTTTTTGAAATGGTGAGTTTTATAACTTCAAAAAATACAGACTGTGGCTATGCACAAGATACACCTTTTTAATGGCAATTTGGTCTTCTAGCCTGAATTAATACGAACATTGACGCAGTAAAGCACTGAAATTACTATGTAGGGGCTTTGGCCCTCGTTGACTGCTAATTAACTGTCTGTGAATCTCTACAATTACTTGTTGGTACGATATCATTTCATAGATGGTCCGAGTTGATGGTATGGAAGGTAACTGCCTTAATTTTGACTCTCTGGCTTTTGAACTTAAATAGCCTGTTAGTGTGGAGAAAAATTATGCTGATAAGGTTTATTTGCTGCTATGTACACGATCAAAACCAATGACTTGTGGTATTCAAATATTGCTTGTATTGTATAAAATGAGTTCGACAAGAACAAGGGGGCACAGTTGGAAACTAGTTCAGGCTAAATTTTGTACAATTGTTTAGGAAGTTTTTATTCACACAGGACCCACACAGAGAATAAACTACCAAGTAGTGTGGAAGAGAGTTAGACTTTAGGGTCTTTCAGAACACAGGTATGTTAAAAATAACAGTCTCGATCCACTAGACTAATTCCGTTCAAAATATTAAATACTTCAATCATATCTTCTCTTAACCTTTTTATTCTTAAACTGAAAAAACTCAGCTCTTTTAACCTTTCCTCATAATTCATCCCCTGTAGCCCTGGAATCAGCCTAGTTGCTCTTCTCTGGACTTTCTCTAGTGCTGCTACAGTGATCCCTCGCTATATCGCGCTTCGCCTTTCGCGGCTTCACTCTATTGCGGATTTTATATGTAAGCATATTTAAATATATATCGCGGATTTTTTGCTGGTTCGCGGATTTCTGAGGACAATGGGTCTTTTAATTTCTGGTACATGCTTCCTCAGTTGGTTTGCCCAGTTGATTTCATACAAGGGACGCTATTGGCAGATGGTTGAGAAGCTACCCAACTTACTTTTCTCTGTGTCTCTTGCGCTGACTATCTGTGATCCTGACGTAGGGGGTGTGAGCAGGGGGGCTGTTTGCACACCTAGACGATATGGACGCTCGTCTAAAAATGCTGAAAGATTATCTTCACGTTGCTACCTTCTGTGTGCAGCTTTTAAGTATGCTGCACGGTGCTTCGCATACTTAAAAGCTCAAAGGGCACGTATTGATTTTTGACTTTGTTTCTCTCTCTCTCTCTGCTCCTGACAGAGGGGGTGTGAGCTGCTGCCTTCAACAGCTTTGTGCCGCGGTGCTTCGCATACTTAACCCAAACAGCCCTATTGATTTGTTTGCTTTCCTCTCTGTTTCCTTTGAAGAGGAAGATATGTTTGCATTCTTTTAATTGTGAGACAGAACTGTCATCTCTGTCTTGTCATGGAGCACAGTTTAAACTTTTGAAAAAGAGACAAATGTTTGTTTGCAGTGTTTGAATAACGTTCCTGTCTCTCTACAACCTCCTGTGTTTCTGCGCAAATCTGTGACCCAAGCATGACAATATAAAAATAACCATATAAACATATGGTTTCTACTTCGCGGATTTTCTTATTTCGCGGGTGGCTCTGGAACGCAACCCCCGTGATGGAGGAGGGATTACTGTATATCCTTTTTGTAACATGGAGACCAAAACTGTACACAGTACTCCAGATGAGGCCTCACCAGTGCTTTATAAAACTTGAGAAGAACCTCCTTGGCCTTGTACTCTACACATCGTGTCTATATAACCAGATATTCTGTTAGCCTTCTTACTGTCTTCTGAACACTGTCTGGAAGTTGATAGTTTCGAGTCCACTATGACTCCTAAATCCTTCTCACAAGGTGTACATTTTCAATTTTCAAACCACTCAATGTATATTCATACCTAACATTTTTACTTCCTACATGTAATACATATACTGACATTAAATTTCATCTGCCACAAATAATCTCGGGCCTCTGTAATGATTCAATGGATTTGAGATTATATACCAATCCACCTAGCTTGGTGTCATCTGCAAATTTAACCAGCTTGCTGCTTATATTCCTATTCAAATCATTTATATATATATATATATTAAAAATAGCAGCGGTCCTAGCACTGACCTCTGTCGAACACCACTCTTAACATCATCCAATTCTGATAGGCTTCCTCGAACCATCACCCTCTGCTTCTTGTGTCTGAGCAAAGTTTGTACTCAACTCAGACAGTCTCTGTCAGCTTGGATTCCTCCTGATTATTCTGAATCGTAAAATGGGAATTGACAGTACTTTTGTAATGAATGAATAAATGAATGTATAAGCAAAGGAGTCGCCAACTTTATGTTATTTCCTTCTTTTTATGAAAGTACCAGAACATTTCCAATTACACATGTGGTAATTACCTAGATTGTTTTGTATTAAATTCATATTTTTGATTCTTTGTTTTATACCATTTCAAATTCCTATGAGTGCTGTAATTTTGTTGATTTTACTTTATTGTTGATGTTATGTGTATAAAACATGGCAGCACTGTCTTGATTGATTCCAAGTGTTTGGGTTTTCTCCAAACTTTATGCCTTGCACTTTGACTTTTTAAACTTCTGGTAATGACTCCATACATTATTTTTTGCCTTTATAATGGTTCTACTTTTCTGTGTATATACTCTGGTTTGCTCTGGACTATGACTTGATCTTTTTCAATCAGCTGTCTGCCAAGTTCAAAGTCCATTTTGATATTTTTGTATGTACTACGTACACCTTCAGTAAATCTTGGTGGACATTCAACTCCTGATGTTCATTTACCAACATATGGTGAGTTTTTTAGAAAGAAAACTTCAAATTAAGGGTGAAACACTTGATTGTCTGACAGATGGCTGTATGCCATTTGAATAATTATACTGTAAAATATTGACTTGCACATAGCTCTAGAGAAAAGCATTCGCTAAACAAACATATTAAAGTGCAGTTTCCCTAGAAGAATACTTTCAGGGTGGCATTTTGGTATAGTGACAGCTCTAGGTTTAAATCCTGCACCCTTGTGCTATCTTTGTGGAGTTTGAGTTTATCTATCACAATCACAAAGAAATTGGCCCGGGAGAATGTGACTGTAAAAGGACTGTGCCATGAAGTGCCATCCCTTCCAGAGTCTTGTGGCTAAGGTGCTGGGACAGGCTCTGTCAGCAGTGGCCTTGAACTAGATTAAGCAAGTTGAAGGAAATCATGTCATGTTAGACAGGCAGTGTGGTCGATTTGCAATAGACTTGAGCCAAGTGCAGTATTTGATCCTGCTTTGCACTTCCTGCTGCTGGGATATACTCCAGCCTTTAGTGTTACTGGAGTTTGAGAATCTTACATTAAAGTATTAGAGTGGGTTACATAATAGTTAGTGCTGCTCTCCCACATTTCCAGGAGACTGAGATCAACACTGGACCTGGTCATCTCATATAGAGGAACACTAGGATCATCAGGTAGAAGCTTACTTTCATCAGACTGGCTGGCCCAGCACTAACTCAGCTGTAAAATGGCCAATAGTGGGGAGGTGGCTAGTTGGCCGAGGTCTCCAGGACACTGACTGTGTCTGGCTTGTCTGACTCCTTTTCTACAATCTGCCCATGGTTCTGCAATTAATGCAGGTCAGGTCAGGTCTGGTTGCAGTGCATTGCTGCACCCACTACACGATGAAACAGCTCAGGATCTTGGTTGGCAAACCCCGAATCAAACACGCAGTCCAGTCCCACCCTCTGGAAATGACCATCTATCTGTCAGGTGTTATGTGGGCGTCCCCTTGGCTTGGTCCAATAATGAGGATCCTACGAGCCGATTCATCCTCGGGAAATCGCACCACATGGCCATAGTACTGTAACTGATGCTCCTTCACAATGCAGATAATGTGCCTCATTCAGGACTCCATGAGCAACTGCTCATTCGACACAGAGTCAAACCAGCGGTACCCAAGGATTCTTTGAAGAGACACAGTACTGAAGGAGTCCAGTCTTCATCTCGGGTCACTGTGTAGCATCCATGTCTCGCTACCATATAGCAAGACAGGAAGCACCAGGACTCTAAAGACTTGGACCTTCGTACTTTTGCATAAAGCGCTACACACCCCTTTCCAGCGACCTCATGACCCCGATCCCCCCCCACCCCACGCTCTCCCAATCTGTCTACTGACTTCATAGAAAGAGTCACCAGAGACATGAATGTCACTGCCAAGGTAAGTAAACCTCTCAACAAGGTTGACACTCTCTCCGCAGACAATTAAATGATGGACAGCTATTGTTGTTTTTCATTTATGTTAATTAGTTTCTACATTGATTTAAATGTATTTGAACAAATCTGTATCCTCATATGTGATAAGTCTATATTTAGTGAGTGGTATTATCTATTCTTCCGTTTTTACTTGATATTTGTCGTATCACTCTGTGTCTGCACTTGGTGAGGAGCTCTGTGCAAGAACAACGTAGTTTGTACTGTTGTGTTGTATTTCTGAGATGGCCATAATAGATGTGCAGTGGATCACTTGTGTTTCATGTGTTGTATTTACCCTATTTTTTGTCATCCATTGCACGCCCAGCCTACCTGGAAGGGGATCTCCCTCTGAATTGCATTCTGCAATATTTCTTCCATATTTTTTTTCTTACAAGGTTCTTTTCTTAGGGAGTTAAGACTGGGGTATGTTAAAAAAACAGGACATGTTAAAGCCCATTGAGACATTCCTTATTTGAGTTTGGGCTATCCAAGAAATAAATTGTTGGTTGTTATATTTGTTTTAACTGTCTGCTTTTTGCAATAGTATGCATAATACCCTGGAGTAACCAGGGGATCCCATTAGTGCTCCAGTGTTGGCTGAACACTGCAATCTTACTTTGGTATTTTGGAATATAAAATACAATTTTAGCTATGGAAAATGCAGTTTGTTCGAAATGTATATGTTAAGTGAATGCATTGCATCATACAAGGATAAGCAATCTGTAAACAAAATCCACATCTTCTTGTGCTGCTAGCCAGAATCACACAGAATTGTCATTTTCCATAAGACGTATGCACTTAGATTGCTGTGTGCAATGCTAAAATAGCTATTTCATCATGTGGATTAAGGTAATTTTGTGTCATGAACCAATTTGTCACCCTGTCACAAACTACAGCTCTACTTACAAGTAGTTAAAAGCATGAAAGGCAGAAGCAGGTCATTTCGAGGGCAAAGCCATGTTCCTCTGTATCATACAGGTGAAAGCAACATTAAGCACTCTCTTCTTACTTTCTGCTATCTGCTATCATAATGTTATTACACAGGGAATGCCAAGGACTATTGTGAGCATAAAAGAACCAGAAGACGACTGAGAAATGAGAAAGTGTGGTCAAAAAGACAAGCAGAAAAGCAGAGAATACCGGAGAAGCCAAAACAAAAATGATCAGCCAGAATTAAAGGGCAAAACAAAATTTGAAAGTCAGATTCAGAAGAGGACCATAACTGAAGCACGCAATCCTAATGCTAGGACTTACTTTGAAATAAAACACATTATTTCTATGAAGATCCAAAGATTTTCTTCATCCATCAAGAGATAACATATAGTGTAAACACCACAATATTTATATTGTAGCTTCCATTAATGCAAAAATCATGGTCCCATGACCTTTAGCAACGAAATAAAAACTGACTTTTAAATTGCAGTGAAAAGTATGAAAATAATAACAGAAATGAAATTGTCATGATTAAAAACCTTGAAATGGTACACACCAGCAAGCCCACAATTCTCGAAAGAATCGCAAATCCAAGAATTGCAATCACTTTCTGTTCCCTCCGATACTTGGAGGGATGAAATATCATGGAGGGTGGGTGAGTCCTGGGAAAGTTCATTTAATTAATTAAACATAATTGTACTAAAGCGGTTTCTTTTTGGAGCTTTGACTCATCTGGTTCTGGTGTTTCAGAAGCGCGTTCATTTTTGTTTTTCTATGGCTGTGTCGTCAGCGAGAAGTCGTTTGCTGACGGCGGCGGATTCGCGTGCTGAAGTGACCATGGTGGCGGATCCTCTGCTGGATGCCTGTGCTGTGTCAGAAGCGCGTTGTGGGCGCGTTCGTTCATTGTGTTTATTCATACGGGCTCATTTTGTATTTCTGTTAGTTGAGCTTTTTCATTGTGGAGCCGTGACGTCTTCGCTTCTGGTGTGTTTGAAGCGCGTTGTAGGAGCCTCCGTGTATTGTTTTTATCCATGCGGTCTCGTCTTTGTTGTTCTGTGGCTGTGTCGTTAGGTAGAAGTCGTTTACTGTTAGGAAGCATACTCCAACTTACACACACTGACTGCTGGCACAGTGGATTAGAGCAGTTGTAGTTTACAGGTTGTGGTGTTTGGGCGCCACTCACTGACTCTGGGAACTACGGGCTCGGTTTTGTAATACAAATCGTTGAGCTCTTTCCATTTGGAGCCGTGACTCCTTTGCCTCTGCTGACACCGACTGCTGGCACTCTGAAGCGCATCGTAGGAGCCTCCATGTATTGTTTTTATCCATGCGGTCTCGTCTTTGTTGTTCTGTGGCTGTGTCGTTAAGTAGAAATCGTTTACTGTTAGGAAGCATACTCCAACTTACACACACTGACTGCTGGCACAGTGGATTAGAGCAGGTGTAGTTTACAGGTTGTGGTGTTTGGGCGCCACGCACTGACTCTGGGAACTACGGGTTCAGTTTTGTATTACAAATCGTTGAGCTTTTTCCATTTGGAGCCGTGACTCCTTCGCCTCTGCTGACACCGACTGCTGGCACAGTGGATTAGAGCAGGTTTAGTTCACAGGTTGTGTTGTTTGGGCGCCACCTACTGACTCTGGGAAGCCGCTGGGTTTGACACTGAGGTGCAGTGCGGATGCGGTGCATCCGCCGTCCGTGCATAAATTAAACTGTCGTTTAGTAATATAGATACTTTTGAGCATCACTGAGATTAGGCCTGTTTGGGGACCTACCTAGACCTTTTCTCTTTTCTCTGTCCTCTTCTTTAAATTCTCCTTAGGCTTGTCTCTATCTATCTATCTATCTATCTATCTATCTATCTATCTATCTATCTATCTATCTATCTATCTATCTATCTATCTATCTATCTATCTATCTATCTATCTATCTATCTAAAGAAGTGTCCCCTTTTTTTTGCAAAAGCCTCCCCCTCAAAGCCCCTAACCATTACCAGCCAGTGGAGAGCTTGCCAGGGGCTGCCTTTCCACAATCCTGTGAAAAGCTGTTTGTTAGCTGCTACAATACTTTCTTGTAAACAGAATAATGTGTAATTTATAAACAAAAACATATTTTTAAACTTTCTTTTAACTCTCTTCCTTATAATTTTGATTTTTAGTCATAAGGTCCAAAGGGTTAAATGGAAGGGATCCCATTTCCCCAGGGACACTCTATACTTGGCACCCTGGTTTGGATATTCTCCCTGTGTTTGTGTGTGGACATGCAGATTAGATTAATTGGTGAATACAAAATGAAAGAGCTAATGAACACTAAGATGAAGTAAAATTACAGCAGAAATCACAAAGTACTTGTCTGCACAGTATAGTGGTCATTAGTGATGAGCGAACCCCATTGAATTGTTTGTGAACTCTGCAAATGGCATTGAAGTCAAAGAAGAAGGAGAAACCTTAACTAGTTGTGAGTGGATTATAATGGTCCAATGGTCTTTTGGTTGTTCCTGGGGGCTAGGGAAAAGTTTGACAACTATGCTGGAACAATTATTGTGCCTAAATATGTGAGGTGAGCTCTGATGCAGCAGTACTAACCACTGCGCTGCTGTGCCTCAAACAACAAAAGTTGGAATGAATAAAACAACAAAATACAAGAAATGGCCACATACTAACAATAAGTAAGCAAAATAAAGACCATTGCACTCACAGACTTCCATTCTTGGGGCACACATTAGCCATGCCATGTAGCAGTGGCAGGGGACTGGCTAGTTCCATTGTTTGAAGCCTCTCCTCCAGGCACAATGGAAACATCTTTTTTGTTACTCATGTATCTTTGCAGGTGCTTTGCACTTTCTTCCTCCATCAAGAAGAAAGAAATGCATAAAGTAATAAATCTTTTTGCTTTTACTACTTCACAGCATGTATTGTGTTTTTTGATGAGGGCAGGTGGAGGAAAAGGGCTCCTTTAAGGCTTATTTTGAGTTAGTTGCTGAGCACATGGCTAATTAACATGCATAAATAGCCATGCGGTGCTGGATCACAGGGATTATTTATCTAGAGGTAGTACTCGGATTACTGTGAGTTTTTTATTTACTTTTTTAAATGCATGTGAGATGGAAATCTAGCAGCATTTCTCAAACTTTGTGGCTTCTGGACCCATTATTACCTTTTTTAAGTTCACTGATGACCCGCATACAGAAATCAAAGAGCCCAGGGGGTTACAATGACCACAAGTGAAACAGACTAGTGTAGTAAGAGACTGGGAAAATGTCATACAATACTGTCAAGTGATTTGATTGAAAGTTTGGGAGTTTGGGATTATAGCATTTTATTAGCTGAAATGGCTTTTTTTGTCCACTTGTCTTTGGCTTACAGTGGACATTCGTGAAAGTTCTGTGCTTGACTGCTACAACTCCGTGATGTCATACTGGCCTCACAAAGCATTATAGGGTGCATGAAAAAAATGATTGCCTAAAACGGCCATGTGGAAAACTTCCATGAAAATATTTGGTGAACAAGGTTACCAACAAACACAACATATTCACTTTGAAAAACGCTTTGGTGAATTTTGGCAATCAACATTCGTTATCATATAGTGGACATAGTGGAATTACACACATCTTATTTAGTGGATATCATACTTTAAGAATCAATTTCATTAGATGCTTGAATGAGCACATTCACAAAATGGACAGATGAAATGAACTGGAAACATTTTTTGTAACATATTAAGTAATTATTCCTTAGTTCCCAGTGCTGCTCCAAAGCAGTAATAGCGTGAATTTACCTATTTTCTTTCTTGGAAACTGTGTCTCTTTTTTGTAATTTAAAATATGCTTGTATGTCAACATCAATGTAACATTACAAAACTTCTAGTCATAGGTATGGCAGACTTAAAGATAGTGGTTGCTGATCATGTTGCCAGAGAAAAGGCAATACTTTGAGTTGAATTTATTTTTGTTTAGATCTCTAAAGCAAGCTCAGAGTGCCAATATATGAAAGTTAGGCTGAGCTGTTTCCCATTTTTCACTTGTCAGAGCAGGTGATGGTGGCAACTGTACCATAAGATTACTTAAATTGATAATGGCCAGTATTATTCTTGCACATGTTATGAATCTTTTATATTTAACTAGGAAGCTCCACCCACTGCTTGCTTCACTTGCCAAACCAGGGGGCGGGTGCTGGGCCCCCATCTATCCCGCAGCTGAGCCACTCCGTTAGTGAAAGCGATTGTATTTAAAGATATGCTACAAGCCCCCCTGGCGCCTTTGGCACCCAACCCCCAGTTGCGACCTAGTAGGCCACCCCACGACTTTCTTAATATTTTAGTTTATAATTTAAAAACGGAATAAGAATCTGAAATTTTAACAACATCACATTAAAGTTTGATAAATTCTGAAAAGAATGATACCAAACATATATATGTAGGTTTTAAAATAAGCCCGATTTAAAGCATGACATAAAAATGTCACATAAAATCCTTGCACAAAATCATTGCACTTTTAGGCTTAGGATTTTATATCTAGTGGAACCTCGGTTTGCGAGCATAATTCGTTCCGGAAACATGCTTGTAATCCAAAGCACTCGTATATCAAAGCGAATTTCCCCATAAAAAACAATGGAAACTCAGATAATTCTTTTCACAACCCAAAAATGTTTAAATAAAAATGATTAATACAAAATATAAATTAAAAATACGTACAACAAATTAACCTGCACTTTACCTTTGAAAAGAATTGTGACTGGTGTGAGGGAGAAGAGGAGGAGAAAAGTTATTGTGTAGGACAACTTTCACTCTAACTAACGGAATCCCTGCTATCTATTGGCTCACTGGAATCTTTTTCTTTTTTTGCGACTTTAACAAGGAACTTTTCCAATGACGGTTGCTTTTGCCTGAAAAGTCACTACACTTGGACACAAAATAAAAAAATGCTTTACGCACTGTAAAGGTTTCTAAAATCTTTTGGGACTCCCCTCCAATGGGACAACACGTGGAAGAGCATCCCGAAGCAACCACAGGCTCCCAGCGCTGTAGCAGTTCGCTGTGAAGGTAAATCAGAAAAGATCGCAGTCAAGCTATAAGCGCCTTCCATCGATGGGTGATGCAAAGAACATTATAAATGCAAGAGCACAGTATTACTTAGCCACTAACCTGGTCACGACCCTGCCTGATTGCTGTGTCTCTGTATAGGAGAGCGATAGATCCCGCTACAATAAATAACCGTGCTGTTCCTGTTTCACGCTGAATAATGCTGGTTTTGCTGAAGTACTGAGACTCAGTCTCGTGTTTTGGGGTGCTTGACAGGGACTCGCACATTACAGCATGCACACATGGTCATCATGCTATAATAAACACTATACGTTCATACGGATGTTGACTATATGAGTGAGGCACGCCAGCTGAGAACGAGCATGGGAGACGATTACCCACAATCTCCATGTGACATCGGCAGACAAAGCATATACATACTACTCATATTGCAAGACCTCGCTCATTTATCATGTTAAAATTTACGAAAAAATTTTAGCTTGCCTAGCAAAAAAAATTGCAGAACAAGTTACTCGCAATCCAAGGTTTTACTGTATATAGAGTAGATAAAGAAATGGGATACTGGCATGGACTTATAAGAATATACTTTTAGTATTGCTAAAGAACAAATAATATAGTTGACTGCATTTCTTTAAAGATGGCTTATTGTCACTGAAAATAAAAGGATATTCTTGTTTAAAAATAGTGTATTCATTGTGATTTAATATTTGATGGCCAGAACAAACCACCCAGCCGAGCTGAAGAATGCACTAAATTGCTGTCTTTCTCCTTATTCTTTTGATTTTTAACAGAGGCATCAGGCATAAACCAGATCAGGGCTTTGAATCCATTCACCGAAAGTTGCAAGACCAGATCCTCTGAAACTGCCATAATAAAATTAAAGAATAAACCTTAAAACGATATAACAATACAAACAACTTGTAACACCTACAAGCCATTCTTTAATATTACAGAATATGTATATAAATAGACTGTTCTTGTCAGGGTGTGAATTTTCATACTGCTCTCAGTGCCCCTGGTCATACTGTTGGTCACTGATGTTAATGGATTTTCTTCCTTATCTTATCCAAGACAACCACAGCATCGCTTCTCATTCTTTGAATGCCACCACACATATCATCTTGAATGAAAGGTTTCAGTTTACTTTTATAACTCATTAGTTACTCAATTACTGTACAATATATGATAAACATGAGTTATAAGAAAACTGAATATCATAAAAGTATGGGAAGTTACTTTTCAAAGCTTTATTGTCTTGAAATCAACAAAGCGTGCTGCGCTGTCAATGATGCAAATTGATGTGCTAAGAAATTGTGGACAATAAGGGACAACTGAATAATTAAAGTGGTTATTCTCCTCTCTAAACAGGATAAACATATGGAGCTGCGAGGGAGGCAGCAGCAAAGATGAAAGAAATCTTAATAAGTCAGAGAAAGATGCTGGCTTAACAAAGCATATAAGGTGCCAGAGAAAACAAAAGCCCATCTAGGCATTTTCCTGTGCACTTGAGGAGCTCCCCGACTCCCCCACACACTTACAGTGTTTTTTTTTTTGTTCTATTGTATAATCCAGAATTCTATGAATAAATATAACAGCATAGAACTCAAATACTAGCTTTATAATATGCTGCTTTTGAAATCTACAGGCACATGTTTAACTCCAGGAACATGATATTTTCCTGGACTATGGTGGGTCACTCTGAGCAAAGTGCCAAGAGATATTCTTCACTGCAACTTTATAAAGGGCTGTAGCAGACTTAGCAATGAGGAAGGGGACAATACAATGCTAAACTGAATTTCTTTTTAATTTAAAATGAAAACCCATTCCAATCTGTTTCACTGCCAACAACTCTGATGCCCTTTATTCTAATAGAGAGCGTTACAACACCAAAATGAAACTAACCCTAAGAAAAAGGCAGGCTGACCCCAAAATTAGCCATGCAATGAAGTCTTCTTATTGGCTCCTCATTTGTTTTGTTTTGCTTTTTCCTTGCTTCTGTTGCCTTGATTTTGAACAGGATTTCACTCTAAAATGGTAAAATCATGAAAAGCGTTTTTTTCTAAATGTTCACACATGCTTACATTCTTAGAAATAATGATCCTTTAATGGCATTATACTTTTCTTTACTTGGTTATGTGGAAGTCCACCACAAGCTCTTTTGTCTTGCTGGTGTTGAGTTGCAGGTTGTTGTTCCTGCACCACAAGACAAAGTCCCCAACAACCTTCATAGCACCATTGATTGACAAAGCACCATTTCATTCTGGGAAAGGTTCTTTGCATATGAATTTGCTTCTTTGTGCTTTGAAAACCTTCCAAATATGTTGAAAAAAGCAAAATCTTTAATGTATAGTACATTAGGCTACTAAACAGAACACTAACAGACTAAGAAAGCCTGGACTTGGCCTGTTACTGTGAATATGCAGCAAGAGTTCTTTTAAAATCAGAAACCATTGGCATTTCACAAATCTGTTACCATCTATTCCTGGTTATTTACTGTATGGAATCTGTTACATATCTAAATGCATAAAGTTTCTTCATGTAACCTTCATGTGGATGGGTTTTTTGGTAACTAAAAATCATTCCCCCATGGCATTGTTCTGAAGATCCACGCTGGCACCTTTATTTTTAAGACTGTACCATTCTCAGTTAAATTTCTATTTTCATTTCCATTCTTCTGCTACTAGTTCTCTTCACATTTTAGCCCTTGTAGATTCAGGCATTGCAGAAAATGTTATTAGGTCGGCATATTTAGTTAATTTAAGTATTAAGAATATTCCCGTTAAATTTAAACCACAGGCTTTATCTATAAATGGAAGTTCAATTGGAAGTGGAATTCTGGAAATTATAACTACCATGTTAAAATTGCAGGAAGGAATTTTGAACTCGGACAACATTCAGTTTTATTCATTATTCTACTTATTTAACACTGGAATGGGACTTGGAGGGATTACCCTGAGATAAATTAAAATTATAATGAATTAGAAGCCCAGAACTCAATCTTGTTTTAAAGGTTTCTAAAGCAAAATTAAACCACCAGTTTCATTGTGCTATATTGAAGAGACCTTACCACACACAACATGTGGACTTTAAGTGAGTTATTCAGTGAACACAAATCCCTAGAATTACTGCCACAATCCCTGAATTGTCTGAGAGCAGTGGGCAGAAAAGACCTCTAGAGGCGCTTCTTAGCACACTGTGGTGGAATGACCCCAGTGCCCATGTGGCTACAAGTGTTCCAAGACAGCACCTCCTGGAGGGGATGGAGGAGATTTTTCATGATGGTATACAATTTGGCTACCATCCACTTTTCCAGAAGGGCTTCCAATGTGTCCAGGATTCATCCTGTAATGGAGCAGGCTTTCTTGATACGTTTTTAGAGTCATTGTGCTTCTTTTGTGCTCAGTTTGCTTTCCCCAGGAGACTCTGGTATAGAGCACCACACTGGCTACTATGGGCTGGTAGAACATTTCCAGCAGCTTGCTGCACACATCACAATACCTGTGTCTCCTCATGAAGTCCAGTCTGCTCTGGCCCTACTTGTACAGCACCACTGTGTTGTCAGACCAGTCTAGTTTGTTGTTCATGTGAACCCCCAGATACTTGTAGGTTTGCACCATTTCCATGTCCTCCTCCTGAATGGTGTCTGGTCTCAAAGGTTTCTTGGCATTTTGGAAGTCCACCACCAGTTCTTTTATCTTGTTGAAGCTGAGTTGCAGGTTGGTGTCCCTGCAGCACAAGACAAAATCCTCCACAATCTTCCTGTACTGTGGCTCATCTCCATTATTAATGCAGCCTGTAATAGAGGAGTCATATGAAAATTTCTGTAGATGGCAAGCACTGGTATTGAGCTGGAAATCTGTTGTGTAAAGGGTAAATAGGTATACAGGACAGTTCCCTAAGGTGCTACAGTATTACACACCAATATTTTTGATACACAGCCTCACAAACTGCTGTCTGATAGTCAGGTAGTCCATAATCCAGGAGATTGTCGGGGCAGCAAGATGCAAACACTTGAGCTTTTTCCCCAGTCGATGAGTCAGAATGGTGTTAAAAACACTGAAAAAATCAAAGAACATTATTCTGACTGTGGTGCCGGCTTTGTCCAAGTGGGAGTAGGCTCTGTGGAGCATGTAGATGAGAGCATCAGAATATACTCCACACCTATATGTGACTGATAAGCTGCAGAGGATATTCCAGATATTTTGAAACCATAGCTGTTTTAGGAGCAGCCTCTGAAAGGTCTTCATGATATAGGAAGTAGGAGCAACTGGTCTGAAATCCTTGGGATCACTGGAATGTCCTTTCTTTGGCACTGTGACTACACAGGATGAGTGGGGAACCTTCTCAAATTTAAGGAAAGAGGTGCTGGAGAACCCTTGAGAGCTGGCTAACACATGTTTTCAGGACTTTGGGTCATTACCACCATCAAGAATACTACTGT
Organism: Erpetoichthys calabaricus; assembly: GCF_900747795.2. Lineage (NCBI taxonomy): Eukaryota > Metazoa > Chordata > Cladistia > Polypteriformes > Polypteridae > Erpetoichthys > Erpetoichthys calabaricus. The sequence continues at coordinate 322,866,890 of NC_041394.2, forward strand.
ACTAATGGTTTACTTTCAGGGGGTCCTTTACCCAAGAGGAAATGTATATATTATCAAAAGTCAAATTTAAAGCAGTGAAGGATTACATCCAAGGAAATTTACAGAATGGCTGGGAATAAAGCAAACATTCTCACACTCAATCCTGGGGACCTCGTGCAGGTGCAGGTTTCTTGTTCACACTAACTCCCATTTTTATTTGGACTCTTCATAAGATGCTATTTCCCAGTTTGTGTGTGGTGGAATCAATGTGGAAACTACAATAATTGTTAACTGTCAATATTAGGAGGCAATTAGAGGAGTAAACTACACAGAAAAAGAGCAGTGTAATAGGAAGAGGAAGACAATAAAATGGTATTAAACGGTAAAAAAAGTATAGCAACTAATATAAAAATTCTAAATGTCTTATAAATATAAAAAATACACTGCTGTGATTTTCTGAATGCAGAATAAGAGAAAAAAACAGCTAATTAAAGAGATCAGTTTGAGGTAAAATCATTCATTATTGTTAACTAGTTAGAGCAAAAACTTGCAGCCACACTAGAAGAAGAACAAATACTGTATTACACCTTCTAGCATCCAAAATGAAACTGAATTTCATTTTTTAATCAATTTTATTTATCTTGACTCCTCTGTCTGTTTGTTTGTCTGGGTCAAATCTTTCAACTTATTTTAAACCCACTTTTGGCGAATACAATAATCCGTCACAACCGATGCAATTACATAACAAATCTTGTAGTAATCAATGGCTTTGTAATTCCAATTAACGCACACACAACAATGATGGAGAGAGAATATAGTGAGATATAGGAGCATACAAGTGAGAAACACATTGGATTGTCCCCACTTGCCTCTTCCAGTGAGTGGAGTGGGTAAATATGCATGCTGACTTTACTTGTTTACTCTTGTGAAAGAGTAGCCTTGATGATCACGGTGAAGAAGTATTGACGTAAGCTTGCCGTTCTGTCGTTGCTATTTTTGTGATTAAAGTAAAATTTATTTTTTGCTTTTTAGTGCATTTATAACTAAAGTAAATAAAATCGTTTTACTTAAAACATTTTTTAACATATATTTTTAATGTGTTCATAAGAATTACTTATAAAGGCTTTGAAATATCTTCATTTTTTTGTCAAGCTTTTTGGGGTTCTCCCCTAATTTTGGTCCACTACACCAGAAAAACCCTTAATTTTAGGCTATTTTAGGACCCAAGTTTGGACAGGAAATTACATCCTTCTAATAAAGTGTAGACAGGTCGTTGTCTACAGCAAAAATGATCAAACGGACTTGAAGTTGTGCTTGCCATATCCACTGATCCCCTAATGGAATATGAGGGGTCAAAATGAATCCTTTTCACAAATCTTCGAAAAAATGGGGATCAGTAATATAGGCATGTGGAGTGTCATTTTATGCTATTTTAAGGTTAATGATTAGGATTATGATCAGTTTTTTATTGTTTATAGGATCCCTTCATCCTTTCCAATTGATTGTCATGAAACTAACATAAAACCAGTACAAAAATTCAATAATCTCTTCATTATTGAATCAGGTCATTGAATCAGCTATCTTTACTAAAATTAGCATGCATAAACTCAATGAAATATATCAGGGTGATAAATGGAAGGCTGCATTCAACACAACCAATGGACACTAGAAGTATCAGGTTATGTCCTACGTGCTGGCTTTATCTTTCAAAAATAATTGGAAACTTACATTGTAATTTTCACTGATGACATTTTGATTTTTACAAAGGGTTGAGCAACACATTTGTCATGTCTGATAAATTAAAAAAGTGTGAGTTTTATAAGTCATTCCTATTTGTGAATTTCCCATTGGGATTAATAAAGTATCTATCTATCTATATATCTATCTATTTGCCTCAAAACATCTGTCTTCCTTACCTGAAATAAACAAATTGTCTAACTCAATACAAATCACAGGCATACTTAATAAAACTTTGGGTACCCTGACATGTCCCAAACTACTAAGCCGATGAAGTATTTTTAGTATTTTGTGAATTTCCCCTTGGGATTAATAAAGTATCTATCTATCTATCTATCTATCTATCTATCTATCTATCTATCTATCTATCTATCTATCTATCTATCTATCTATCTATCTATCTATCTATCTATCTATCTATCTATCTATCTATCTATCTATCTATCTATCTATCTAAATTTTTATATTGGGCTTAGTTATTTTGGTTATTTCACATGCCGGCTTTCCCCTGCACATCATCCCTTGGTCTTTTTCCTCTATCTTTGAAACCCTTTTCACTGCGGCAATAAACACAGCTTAAAAATATTTTTTGATTTGAACTCAATGCATTCTGCCACATAACTGAACGTCTTATTGCCCTATTTAATAACTTGTGAACAGTCATGAGTTCACTATGACTCATTTATCCTTCCCATAAAGGTGTACTTTCATCTTTCAGACCCCCATTGTGTATTCAAATTAAACATTTTTACTTTGCAGACATTACACATTACATTTACTTACATTAAATTGAATTTGCACCAAAATGAATGTTTTCACTTTGCCCAGGTCCATTTATAACAATTCTGCTAACTTTAACATACCTGCTATCTGCCCTATTTTTTGTCATCTGCAGACTTAACCACCTTTTGGTAACATTTTTTCCAAACTGTTTACATAAATTACCCCGTGGGGTGTTACTCCTACCCTAATCAGAAAGAAATCCATCCATCCATCCATCCATCCATCCATCCATTATCTAGCTCGCTAAATCCTAACACAGGGTCACGGGGGTCTGCTGGAGCCAATCCCAGCCAACACAGGGCGCAAGGCAGGAAGCAAACCCCAGGCAGGGTGCCAGCCCACCACAGCAGAAAGAAATTCCTCTTAGCAAAACTATTTGCTTTTGTTGTTTCATTTTGCACCCATGCACACAGCACCTTGATCTCCCATTTCTGTTTCTTTGATCACAACCCTCTCATGTGGTGGTTATTCAAAAGGTTTTTGAAAATCAACATAAAAAATATCATATGAACCATTCGGTGAAATGTCTTACCTCCTAACAGAAGTCCATGTTAAGGGTTCAGTAACATAAGAGTACTTCATACGTGTTGCTCAGCATTCCATCTAAGAATAACTTTCAGTCATTTTTCCAATGATATAAGTTAAGCTTAGGGCCCTTATAATTAATAGGATCTTATTTATGTAAAGGGACAACATTTGATAGGTTTCATTCTATAGAAATTTCCATAGGGTCTAAGACACATTAACAATGTTAATGTTTTATGTATATAATCACAAAGTTCTTTAAACACCCTAAGGTAAATATTATCCAGATCTCATGATTTCTTTGATATCAGCCATTTTTAATTCTCTGTTTGCTATCTCCAGATCACTGAGAATCTCCCTAATAGTCACCGTACTAAATGTAAGGTTAATGACTTTTTCCTCACATAAACACTTAATTGAAATTTGATTCTCTCCCATTATCTGAACATTTAATTTCACACTTACTGTCCCTAACACACCTCACCGCCTCCTTTCTTTTTGTACTAAAATACAAGAAAAATCTCTTTTAGTTCACTTTTCTATTTTTTTTTTTTGTTGTAATATTCCTCTCTAACTGCTTTTTAAATTTAATATTTAACCATTTCATTATCCATTTTACAGATAATGCAGGAGTAAATTACTTCTGTATTATACAGCTGGTTTTTCTTAGTTCCCTTGTTCATTCACTTCAAATTCCTCTTAAATTCTAAAGTGTTTTTAAAAATTCTAAATGAAACTATCTGCAATTAACACTTAAACCTATTTCATTGTTTCTGGACAATTCAATTTCATATAAAATCTAAATGAAAGATTCTAATATTATATATATATATATATATATATATATATATATATATATGTGTGTGTGTGTGTGTGTGTAGTTGGAAGAATTCAAATAATAGTGCACTCATTTAAACCATGATTTGGAAAGCTTCACAATAAAGTTGCTTTGACTAGAACCAAGAAGCAAACTGTGAACCAATCAGTATAAAGCATATCCTTCCTCTAATACCAATGGACAGCCAGGTTCCAAAGGATCTGTGCTTATGTGTTGATAAGTTCCTGATAGCCAAGGTCATAATTTCAGTGCGCCTCAAGATATCCTGTATTGAAGGCTAATTTTAATATGCCTGGCAGAGAGGCCAGTTTTAAAGAAAATGTAAGTGTCCCCAAAATATAACTATTCTAAGGATAGATTAAGGGAGTAAGGACAGAACAAAACACTGATACCTTGGATCAGAAATAAACTGGCCCACCACAATCAGCCTGAAACCAACTAACTTTATACACCTATTTCAGTGAATGCAATCATAATGTTCTCTATTGATCTCTAAAGCCTATGTCAAATTACTTGACTTTTCCAGTGATTTTCAGTTGTAGCCTTTAGGTAAACTCAGAGAGTCAGAGGCAGTTGGCGGCATGCTTCTGTAAACAGTCACCTAATCTAACATACCAAGCAACTCACTACAGCTAGTCTACAGATCACTCTGCTAAAATCAAACAGGCTTGCTTTTGTCATTGGGTTTAGCTCTGTGTGCATGAGCACTGACAATAAATGAATGCCCATATGAAAATATAATGCATTGTGGTGGATTGCCGGCTTTCGATTCCGGTTCTCACCCCCAGGCCGCCAGGAGGAGCTCTCCCAACAGCGTGAACGTTCTCCGAGTTCCAGCAGGGCCTCATGGACTATGTAGTTTTTATACGCAGCCCTGCTGGATACCTTGGGGGCCACCAGGAGTCGCTGTAGGAGGACTCGGAGGCTCTTATGTGCCCTATAACCCGGGAGTATGTCATGGTCACGTGACGGGAAGATACGATGTGCTCCCGGGTTGAACAAAAGGACTGTTTACCCTGACCCGGAAGGGATAAGGAACTGTGGACGGATTGGACAGGAACACCTCCGGGTCAGGGTGTATAAAAGGACGATGGGAAATCCCAGACGTTGAGCTGAGCTGGGTGGAAGGGTGGCAACGCGTCTGGGAGTGGAGGATTGGTTATTGATTATTGAATTGTTTATTGATTAGTTGTATGAGTATTGTGGAGTGGAGGGTGCTTTGTGCACTTATTTATAATAATAAAAGTAATATTTGGACTTTTACCTGGTGTCTGACGTCTAGTCTGAGGGTTCAAGGGGTCACGGAGATCTTAATCTGTCACAGTTGGCGTAGTCTCGGCAGGATTCTCTGGCCGTCGATTTTGGCAGAGAACCTGAATTTAAATAAATTTTACTGTGGGCAGAGAACCCGGAGAGGACAACGTCCAGACACGCAGCAACATCGCCTGAATCTGCCTTCACCACGTCCGATATGGGGAAGAAGAAGGACAAGCAGAGCAACATCGCCAGCGGGAGAGCCACGCTCGTAACGGCCGACGCCCGGGAGGAGCTACGGAGCAGCTGCACAAGTCGGGAGAAACCTCCATGTACAGACGATCGCTCTAAGGTACGTGCCGGGAATTTAACAAATAATCCATTTGAAATAACTCACTTTGTCCCGTGCATGAACCTCGGAAAAGATCACTTGGAGGCTCCACGGGAAAGCGGGGATATTCCTGAAGATAGTGACACGCTCCTGTTCGAGCCAATGAGCAGTAAAGGCAACTTCCGCATGTCGACGGTCGGCGAGGAACACGTGATCGACCCCGGTGTGTTCTGGGAACGAGGAGGTCCACGTCCCGCTGTTTGTGCCTTCGTCTCTGAAGAGAAGGACTTGGACTTTCCGAAGGGAATGGGGGAGGCGAGCGAAGCACTGCTCACCCCGCAAGAAGGTAAGGAGGACCGGGAAATGGCTCATCGGTCTGCCAACAAAGTAAAAAAGACAGACCGCAGTCCGCCGAAGAAGGCAACCCGGTCCTCAGACGAAAAAAACTAAAAATCCCAGAAGCCTCCGCGAAACCCGTCAGAGCACGTGCCGACAGCAGGCATGCTCATTGGCTCCCAGCCGGAGGGTAAGGCTAGTGATCTCTTGAGCATGCCTCCGGCTGAATTAAATAACTTTTTTGATGTGCGCGAGCTGGAGAAGTTGCTTCAGCCCGTGCACAGTTTTTTGCAGATTGTGGCAACAATACAGAAGATTGTTGGAGAGCTGGGAGCAGCAGCTGAAGCGTCGTTACGAAAGCTGGATGAATACCTACGGCGGTTTGGTAGAGAGCGTCCCATGTTATATGATTTGGCGGTACAAGTAGGAAATGCTGGTACCGTATATAATGAAATAGGGACGCAGTGTGAAATGGGCCCGCATTTGGTAAGTAGCGGGTGCCAAACCACTGCGAGCCCTACACGAGAGTGTGGGATAATGACAGAAGGGGCGGAGGAAGCGCCAATCAAACTGGAGCAGTTGGAAGGTACTGTCTCTCGGGGCGATAAGGTACTGAAGACGCCGCCTCCTTCTAATAAAAAATCAAAGGGTGTTCAGACAGAAAAAGGGCTCTCTTTTACTAATAGAGAGACCCAAACTGTGGATATACCCCAGATTAAAAGGGCGGTTCAGGGAAATAAAATCTGTGCCGTACAGCATAAAGGGACACAGTGTGATCCGGCACCGCGTTTAATTAATAGCGGGTGTCAAAGCACTGTGAACCCGACAATAGATTGTAGAATGGTGACTGAGTGGTCGGGTGAAGGTCCGATCGAACCGGGACAGCAGTATGAGACGGCTTCCCGGAGCGATACGGACCTCGAGACCCTGACCCGCGTGATGAGGGAGTTGTCGCTCGTTACTGGAGGGGCGGAGGAAGTGCCGATCAAACCGGGGCAGCTGAAAAGTGCTGTTACTCGGGCCGAGGTGGTACTAATGACGCCGCCTCCTATAATGCGTAGAACAATGGGCGTGCAAACAGCAAAGAGGCTCTCTTTTCTCCATAGAGAGCCTCACGCTGTGCACAAGCCCCAGAATAAGCAGGAGATCCACAAACTGAAACACGGGTCTCCTGACAAGACAGAGAGAAGGGCTGAGAGCAGCAAAGTGGCCGTAAAACCCTCCTTGGCGGAGGAAAGGGCGGAGCAAACATTGACGGAGTTCCCGAGATGTTTCTGGTCTCGCAGAGGGGGACAACCAGGAGGACATCGTCGGTGTTACAACTGTCGTCGGCCGGGCCACGTGTGGCGAAGTTGTCCCCAGAGGACAGGGGAGCGGTGGGACAGAAGATACACCGTTTCCCCAAGGTTCGCTGGGGAGCCTAGACAACGTAGCCAAGGTCCGGCTAATGCGTCCTCCTGGATGAGGACGTCCCTCGCGGGGTTGTGGTTGACTTCGCTAAAGGGGGGGATTTGTGGTGGATTGCCGGCTTTCGATTCCGGTTCTCACCCCCAGGCCGCCAAGAGGAGCTCTCCCAACAGCGTGAACGTTCCCCAAGTTCCAGCAGGGCCTCATGGACTATGTTGTTTTTATACGCAGCCCTGCTGGATACCTTGGGGGCCACCAGGAGTCGCTGTAGGAGGACTCGGAGGCTCTTATGTGCCCTATAACCCGGGAGTACGTCATGGTCACGTGACAGGAAGATACGATGTGCAAACTGCAGTAGGTAGATCTGACAAACTCTACAACTAGAAGACACATAATGTGACTTTGGCTTGCTTAAAGTGGTACAGCACACTGACTATCATATACTTTTCCCTTAATCGCACTGATTGCTTCTGATATCCGTACAGCCAGTTTCTCCTTCCGACTTTCACCAACTATGCTCTGCTGTTCTCCATATGCTGCACTTGGCTTAACCCAGACAAAAAGTAAAATGCATGAGGATCTAACACGTTATAAAATTAGGTTTTAGTTATAACCAAATCTTTATTCTTTGCCTGCTTACTGATGTTAGCTGCACTTCACATGTGTTTAGAAGCTGACATCTTTGTAAAGTAAAGCATGAAAAAGATTTTTGGCTACATTTACGAAGATGAAAGGCTACCAAAGGAAACTCTGCTAACTATGGTGTTGCCATGTTTAACAGAGGATGCTAACGCCATATTCTTAAACTTTCAACTTATCCTTTCCATTCCACATCCTTCAGCACTGTGGTTACTGCTTAATAAATCATTTAAAATGTATTTTAATTTCACTGTTCCGATGAACTTTCATTAACTTTTTGCCATACATAATAGTCCTAGTAAACAGACATCTGAGGCAGAGCCTTGCTTGTAAATTACTCATTTTTTTTACATGTTGCTCCCCATTTTTGTAATAACTGGCTACAAGGCCCCTGCAGCCCATTTTAACTGGGTGTACTTTCACCCTCCATCTTCTGCCCTTAGAATTCACACTAAATCATGGCATACGGACAAAAGTGGAAATGTGCATACGCATAAAAAAATTCAGATGCACAAAACCACTTCCACGCACTGTTATTAAGCATGGGAACACGGTGGTGCAGTGATAGTAATGAGCTGGCACTCTGTCCAGAGATTGTTCCTGCCTCCCGCAAGATGCTTGCTGTCCCATGCGTGACCTTTGATGAAATAATTTATTGCAGCAGTACTATCTCTTTCAAATGTACTAACCTCCAATTCATGTCCTTCCTTTTCTTTCTCCAAGTAACCAATCGGCATACAATCAGATCTGTAATAGATGTTAAGCCATCTGTAAGCTTAGAACGCCTATTCTTCAAAACTTTTAAGGAACATTGAAATATCTTCATAGTACATGTTTAATTATTCTGTCCATCTATCTTTATATTTCCCGTGTTGCGCCAACCCCAGCAAGAGGCAGGTACAATCCCTGAACGACGGAGCGCTAGGTCGTCGCTAGCGCTGCAACACTGTGTCCTCACATGTTTAATTATTAAAAATATAGATTATTTAAATGATGTTAACATTTTATCTGTATAATGTAATAAACATATTTTGCTGCATTTCTTCTTAAAAATTATATCGTCATATGTAAATACGCGCTTTATAAAGTGGCTCAGGTTGTGCAATATTACAACTATCACAAGTTTACAGTGAGGCAATTATACTAATAAGATACAAACAGTTCTACAAGGAGCACTTGATGGACTGATTGAGTGCGTTTATAGTTCTTGGGATGAAATTGTTCCTGAACCATGAGATCAGTACAGGAAAGGCTCTGAAACATTTGTCGTATGATAGCAGTTCAAATAGCGCATGGCTGAGGCAGCGTGTGCTTCATACTGTATACTGATAATTCTCTTTCCGATCAGCTGCTGTAGAGCTGTGATTCCCCACTCAGATACAGTGGGATAAATACGAGTGGTGCATTGAGAGGAACAACGCTAAAGCAGCTATGGAATTTAGAATAGTTTGGCCATTCCGTGGACCATTATATTGATACAGGTTAATTACAATAAGATGCCTTAAACTAATAAACACTATGCGGTTAATTTCAGTGATGTGGATCTAAAAAAGAAAGGGAAACCAGACTGGAACAAAAGCACTGCTTTGATGCTGAGTGCTGCCAGTTTGCAAAACCGAGCGGAGAACTTGCGTATGCCAAGTATTTAGCTGGTGTGAAAATGTACATGGCTGTATGCCAAGTTTAGGTTTTATACATCGCAATGTGAGCGGGCAAATGGGCGTGCGCAACATTTTTGTGCATACGCACTGTTTATACATAAGGGCCCAGGTGTGGTCACAGGGTGGTTGTTTCAATCTCTGAAAAAAAAAATAGACTCTGGATTAGGTCCACTCTCATTTCCATGTCCATGGCTGCATTCAGAGGTCCTGACTCATGAGGTGAGGGGTTTGTCTTCAGTTTTTCTCCTTCATGGATAAAAGACAAAGGTTGTCAGGGCAATGCTTGGTTGTTAAGAGCTATGGTATTGATGGTTACTTGGTTGCACTCAAGTTCGGCTGTCAGGCACTTTAACACTTGATTGTGTCGCCAGTTGTATCTGCCTTGTGTTAGGCTGGTCTTGCATCTGACCAAGATATGCTTAAGGGTTGCTGGAGCTGTACACAAGGCACAAGCTGGATCCTCTCCTAGCCAGAGATTTAAGTTTATGGGAGAGAGCAGAACATCATATGTGGCATTGATGATATAACTCAGTCTATTTGACTCCATGCTCCACAGTTCGCTTGATATTAGTTTCCTCTTCTTAACACCCTCCCACCTCATCCAGTGGCTTTCTTTCACTTGACCTACAGCTTTGGACCACCTGGCTGCTTCTTCCTATTAGCACACCTCCTCTATTACAATTGTCTAATGTTCATTCAGGGTTGCCTTCTGCCAGGCAGAAGTTTTTGTTCCCAGGCCAAAGCCTCTTAAGCCTTGTTGGATGTGGCCTACTATATCTCGATGGCGGAGGGCAGATTTAGCATCCAGCAAAGGCTGTGAAGGAGAGCAACTCCTCTCACCACCAGGTCCCGAGATTCTGTGAGGAACATGTCCAGCCTTGCCTTGGCACATCTGAATGCTTCCACTAGGCTAGAGATGTAGTTGTTAAAAATTTACAATGGTAAAAGACTTTTGATTGCTTTGTTGACTAGTGTGGATTGGTGTTTTGGGCAATTTAGTTTCGTATTGCTGTTCTTTCTGAGTTTCAGACCTTGTGTGTGTCTCTATGTTGTGTTTTCTTCCATTTTTCTGGACCTTTATTTACAAGTATTGATTGATTGATTATCTCCTGTGAGTCTGTTTTCTTTTTGTTTATGTTTCAGCTGCTGTATGCATTTGAATTTCCCCATGGGAATCTAATCTAATCTAATCTAATCTAATCTAATCTAATCTAATCTAATCTAATCTAATCTAATCTAATACTCTAAAGAACACTGTCTTTGTCATTTATCCAACTAGATCACAGTTGTAGATGTCTCAGGTGCACTAACACAAGTCCAAGGGTGCATGTGTGTATTATTCCTCTTCTTCTGAACTATGTGTACTACTTGAATGTAAATTGCAGACTACAAAAGAGCTAAGGGGACAACTGGAAATATAAGGATGTTGGTATTATGCCAGTGACAGAAACCCAGTGTAGCTTGGCTGGACTGCAATACAAAGACTAACTGCCTGCTTTTTATATTCAGCCAAGCCATGGTGTTTTTTTGCAACTGGCATTACATCAAAATCCTTGCCTAAGTAGAAAATAATGAATAGGTCTTCTTTTCATTGTAAATAACCCCCTAAGGCAGTTTACAATTATAGGTCCATTTTACATTTCTTTACATACATTTTTAAAATGTGAGTGCAAATACAATAGGTTAAGTTTATACTGTGTGTCAGGGGCAATCTTTGGGGGTACAGTCCAACATCTTATTCACTTTATCTCTATTGCAACCAGGCCATGACATCTATTTTAAGAAATGATACAAGATTAAATTGCTACATCTTCAGATAGATGGATTCATTCCAGTTCCTAGAGGTATAGCCTGGAGGCCCTGTCATTTGACTACACAGCAGAAATGTCTTTCCATATCACTCCTATTGAGACATTAAACTCACCAGTAAATAAATCATGACATATGGAGAACAAAAACTGTACACTGTACTTGTAATTTGTAAGTCACCACACATAAATCACTCAGTCATTGTCTAACCCACTTAGTTCTAAACAGGGTTGCAGTGGGTGCTGGAGCCTATCTCAGTTGGCATAGGACACAAGGCTGGAACAAACCCAGGGCACCAGTCCATTGTAGGGTGAACACACAAACACACCCCAAGCACACACTAGGGCCAATTTAGTACCACCAGTCCACCTAACCTGCATGCCTTTCGACTGGGACAGGAACCAGAGCACCTAGAAGAAACTCATGCAGACACGGGAAGAACATCCAAAATCCAAGCATGGAGGACTCAGGAGGCAAACCCTGGTCTCCTTACTGAGCCACTCTTTACTACTAGCGTGCCACCATACCACCCTCCATCCATCCATCCATTTTCTAACCCGCTGAATTCAAACACAGGGTCACGGGGGTCTGCTGGAGCCAATCCCAGCCAACACAGGGCACAAGGCAGGAAACAATCCCGGGCAGGGTGCCAACCCACCGCAGGACACACACAAACCAAGCACACACTAGGGCCAATTTAGAATTGCCAGTCCACCTAACCTGCATGCCTTTCGACTGGGACGGAAACTAGATCACCTAGAAGAAACTCATGCAGACACGGGAAGAACATCCAAAATCCAAGCATGGAGGACTCAGGAGGCAAGCCCTGGTCTCCTTACTGAGCCACTCTTTACTACTAGCGTGCCACCATACCACCCTCCATTTACCAATTGATCTACGTCTCTTCCCTCACCTATGGTCATGAACTTTGGGTAATAACTGAAACAATGACATCTCAGATAGAAGAAGGCCAAAATGAGCTTTCTCCTCAGAGTCTGGCCTATCTGTAAGAGATAGGGAGAGAAGAGGCTCAGAGTAGAGCCGCCAACCCTCCACATGGACAGAAGCCAATTGAGGTGGCTCGGGCATCTGATACGGATGCCTCCTGGACACCTCCCTGTAGAGGTATGACTGGATGGGAGAAGACCCTGAGGAAGACCCGGGCTTATTAGAAGGATTATATCTCCCCAGTGGCCAGGAACATCTTGGGATCCCACAGTATGAGTTGGAAAGACTGGCTGGGGAAAAGGACGTTTGGGCCTCACTGCTAAGACTGTTGCTCCCACAACCCGGTCTCAAATAAGTGGTAGAAAATAAATGAATGAATGCTTAATGTAAAATATTGTTTACAGTGCAGTACATGTAAATTACTTGACAAATAAAGTAGAGCATTGTGTCCAAGGAGAACCTGCTTTTGCCTTTAAGAAACTTTAAAATGGAAATGAAAGATCCAAAGTTCATAATTTTTGCATGTCATAACTAACCTAATATGAAATAAAATAAAAATACACAAACATTACCCTGGATTGTTGCAGTAACAAGAAGACTGAGCAAAGGGAATAATGTGTTGCAAAAAGAGTGCTTAACATACCCATAATACAAGCCTGAGAAAGATGAGGGATCTTATGTTGATGCATGCTCAATAAAACAAGAATTAAGGATAATCTCTAAAATTCACAAGCATTGTTCATTACTTAATATAATCTGTATATACTGTAAAGATTTTCACTAATTACTACATGTGAGTGGTCCAAATTTTTAAATTTCTACTATTGTAAAGCAGAGATATGAGCTTCAAGCTTCTTTAAATGCTACTAAAAATGATATGTACACCAAGACAGAAAACTGCATTGTAAAAATGTATTTTTTTTCACCTAAAGATGTTCGCTGTCTGCCCATAAAAAAAAGAAGAAATTATCTGTTATGCTATTTTTAACATTTTCTTATAATATATCCTGTATGGCCATTTATGATCCTTCAAGAAAGGTGAGTACAAAAGTTAGACTTACTACTAAATTGTTTTCACTGGCAAATACATGTGAGAGTTTTATTAAAATCTTTTGTTGCTCAAAATGCATGTTGCTGTACTTTAGGACACTTACTGCAAGGCTGTTAAAAAGAAACTGTGTGCAGTTTTTAATCATGTTTTTTTCCTGTTTTGTATTTAATCCTCTTATTCAATATTCTCTTTTGTTTTGGATGTCTGTTGAAAAAAAAATGCAAATTACGTTCTGAAAAAAAAATCCCTGCTGGCTGTTTGGGATTTTCTTTTTTTCTGCAGCATGTCTTTGAAAGTTTTATAAAACTAGTATTTCATTAATACTTTGCTTTGTATTGTACACTATTTTTGTACTTTATTCCACACAGTACATCCATATAAATTGCGGTTAGATAATGCAATGTAATCATTAATAAATCTGCTAAAAGGTAATAGTAAGGCTTACAATCCCAATGTGTGGTTACACGTTTACTCTAAATTGTTTATTCAGTCTTAAAAGCAGCTTCTCCAGCAGTTGTTATTTCGGCTTTATGGCTCTGGAGACAGTGGTTTGATTCTACGCTTGGTGTAGAGTTTGTAAATATTTCTCATTCCTATGTGGGTTTTCATTAGGTACTTCAGTTTTCTTTAACATCCCAAAGTCATGTTTGGTAAATTGGCAGGTTGAAATTCATCCACTATTAGGCAACATGTCCTGTAATGGATTGGTGTCCTATGTAGGGTTAATTCCTTACTTGTTGTTAAATTACAGCCTGTATTTTTAAAAGAAATGTCCAGAAAATGTAAGAAACAGGACTTTACCATTCTTGAACACGGAAAAATGTAATGTTTTTGACAACACATCCAGTGCTCAGTACTGTATATAAGGAAAAACAAATCAAATTCCTGCCCTGTACCCCATGCACACAAATTAGATTAAGCAGATTTGAGAATGCTATAGTAGTCATTTTTTCTATATCAAGACCTAAGTTATTTGTAATTTGTTTCCTTATTTTTTGCTTATTTTATTTTAACAGAAAGATGTATTTACTCCTCTTTTATATTTGTTTGACATTTAACCATATGATGAATTTTGAAGATGTTTTATTTTTATATGTAACAAATAAAGATTTATATAAAATAATATTCAAATTATAAAGTAATTTCCATGCGGATAGTTTATTTTATTTTGGAAGTCAGTTGGAGTCAGTTTGTTGCTCGCCAAATGTGTGCTGTAAAAAGAACTAATGGAGATTTAAGCATTTTCCTTTCACAGAGAGCCCACTGCATATTTCATGGATTTTTATTTATTTGTTTCTTTATACATTTAATGAGAATTGTTCTATTATGAGGCAGCAATCACAAATATACCTTTGTGTTGTAGATGCCACTCTGGCTTGATGGGCATCTCAGCCAGGAGAGAGAGCAGACCTGAACGGAAGGACCGGAAAGGCGCCCATTAAAAAGAGAAGAAGTTGCTGGTGGTTTTTTTTATTCCCCCAACACACTAGATGGCAGCAGCCTGGAGGTCGCTGTACAGTAAGAAGCCAGTAGGGCATGCCGGTATATGTAATCCGGCAGAGCAGCCTTACTGGGGTCACTGGGTGCCACAAGAGGGTGCTGTAGGGAGACAAGCTCCCTATTATGGACTTCCATGTAACCCAGAAGTTCTTTCATCGGGCAGTCACCCTGTCACCGGAGGTCCTCCCGGGTCTGTAATAAAAAAGCCTGCACTCCCTGATTCAAGCAAGTCTGAGCTGGGAGGTAGTGGAGCAACACTTGAATGGAGGAGGTTAGTGTGGTAGGGAAATACAGGAAAACCTGTATTTGCTTGTGTCATATTTGGAGGTATTTAAAATAAGTGTAATAGGACAGGTTAGATATGCATCATCAATTGTTAAGTTTGTATTTGTATTTCTTTTTATGTTGCTTTGTTACCATCATCAATGCCTTTTTGATATCCAGCCATGCTGGTTTCATGGGATCAGCCATGCTCTTTGTTGTTTACACTCTGCAGCAATAAAAGATGCACGTACAAGTAAAAGATACAGTACAAGGTAGTACAATACAGTAAGCTAGAGTCAAAATTTTAAAAGAAACATTTTAAGAAAATAATCAACTATTTAAAAACATTTTTTAAAGTCCTGTTTGGTTTTTGACTTCAATTCTTGGTTGTTATTTTGACTTTGTTGTTTTGTTGTTTATGATTCTCATTACTGGTCCATCCTTATCTTTATATTCTAAAAGCATTTTCCCATTGTTATGATGTGGCTGAAATAAAGAACCAAATAAATGTTAATTAATTTGTAAATGAATTTAATAATTAAAGTTTGATTTTAAAACAAACAAAATAATAATAATTAATAGCAAAATACAAGGAACATAAAATAAAGAGAGGAATAAGCAAACAGAAGAAAAAAATTAAAACTGAAAGTACAAAAGTCTTATTATTAGAGACGACTTAAAAATCTGAGATAAACAAACTATAATCAAGCCTTGGCTCCACTAAACAAATTCATATTCCTAAGAAGACAAGCCATCTTTCTAAAACCTTAGAAACAGAATTTAAAAAACATTCAAAAGGAAAACAGAGCATAAGGATAACAAAAGAGCACAGTTTCTGGAACTAATACCACTGCAAAGAGGCAGTGGCCACAAATGGATTGAGCCCATTAAGTGCAGGCAAACTGATATTAGCACCCGAGGGCTGTATACTAAAGGCAGTAAGTGCAGTAACATAATTAACACCATTAACTTAAACCAATAAGAGAGAGTAACTAAAATTATAGTCCATTAACAAAGTTACAACAAAAAAAAGATAATTTAGGGAAAAAATAGAACACAATAATGAAAGATTACAAACTAAAACCAGAGACAAGACTTATATAAAGTTCTGACATCCCTCAACTTGTTTATATCTCTAGTGCTCCAGAGGAAAATCTGGTAAAATAATTGAGTGCTTTTTTAAGTGTTACATGTGGGATGGGTCAAGTACTCTGAGTCTAAACATGCAATAATTAGATAACATGCACAACTGCATGATTTCTGGTAGGGTGCTCCTTCTTCTTTTGTATTTCCATTAAATATGATGTCAAGTAAAGTTAATGTGTACTCGATACAATGAAATTCTTATGAAATTCAATGTCTCCTCAGAACAGTTGAATCTATACAACAATAAAACAAAACAAATAAAAGAAACACACGCTCAAAAAGTATATATAGCATGCAATATGTGAATTTCCCCTTGGGATTAATAAAGTATCTATCTATCTATCTATTGTAAAATAAGCGCTCTATAGCGCCCCTCGAACCCTCAGATGACACGTCAGACATCTGGTATAAGTCCAATATCTTGACTTTTTATTATAATAATACTGTGCATAAGCACCACTATTTCACACTACTCCAAAAAACACTACAATAACAAACAATCAATCAATCCTCCACTCCTCCCAGCAGCTCTTTCTCACTCTCTCCCAACTCCGGCTCGGGCTGCTGGGGTCACCCATAGTCCCTTTAAACTTCTCGACCCGGAAGTGTTTCTGTCCCTCAGTCCATGTGACTCTTAACACTTCCGGGTCAGGTGAAAACTCCTTTTCTTCAACCCGGAAGTACGATATTGCTTCTGTCCCCTCGACTGGGAAGTACTCCCGGGTTATAAGGCAAATAGAAGTCCCTAGGTCTCCCTGCAGCGTCCCCATGATATCCAGCAGGGCTGTGAAGGGAAACTCCAAGGTCCATGCTGCCCTGCTGGAACATGGGGCATCTCCACATTGCAGGGAAGGCTCCACCTGGCGGCTTGGGGGTATTGGCCGAGATAAGCTGCCGGCCATAGTCCACACTATCTATCTATTTCCCCTTGGGATTAATAAAGTATCTATCTATCTATCTATCTATCTATCTATCTATCTATCTATCTATCTATCTATCTATCTATCTATCTATCTATCTATCTATCTATCTATCTATCTATCAATATACATACAGCAAATAAGCAGTTATATACAATACGTGCCATACATATTACCAAATATACAGTACTAGCCATCCCCCGCTGCGCCACCCACGTAGCAGTGAAACAGGACAAACTTTAACAATCAATAAACGAACAGGTATCGCTAGGTAAGTGGAGGCAAGGTCCACTCCAAAATGTGGTCAGAGGTAGAGTGATTCGAACGGAGGATGGCATGTGAGTGAGGAAGGCCCCGCCCAGCTCTCCACTCCTACATCATGCTTCCACCTCCCCTCGGCCCACAGCCTCTGTCTCGGATTAGCGTGAAAAAATTGTTCCTGCAAGCAGACTTTGATTCTTAGCGCGATGAGAGAAGTTGTAAAATCAACCTGAATGTTCACGCAAATTATAGAAAAAATCTAAATCCGTTAAGTTGTTCTCTCGTGAAAAGCGTACAGACAGACATTTGATTTTATATATATAGAGATGTATACATACATATATATTGTATATTATATATATATATATATATATATATATATATATATATTCAGCAAACTTATGGGCTGTGCATACAAACTGTACCTGAATCTACTGTAGCAAGTTCCAGTGATCCTGTATTCTTTGGGATGGATTGAGGAAAGTGGCTGTGCAGGATGGCTGAGGCCTTTAAAATGAGTTCAGCAAGAACACAGGGACACAGTTAGAAACTGGTTAAAGGTAAATAAAGTTTTTCTTCACACAGAGAACCATAGACACATGGAATAAGCTACCAAGTATTGTGATAGACAGTAGAAACTGAGGGATTGCAAAACTAGACTCTTTTTGGAAGTATTAAGTGAAGAGGACTGGAGAGCTTTGCTGGGCTGAACAGCCTGTTCTTGCCTAGACCTTGCTGGTAATATTGCCTCATTCACCATCCTCTGTAGTGTTTTAGGATATTGAGCCTAGCAGTTGCCATAACTGTGCGCATGTAAAAGTTCATGAGAACTGGATTAATCCAAGCTGTCCTGAAACACCTGAGGAAGTAGAGGTATTGATGAGCCATCTTGACAAGAGCAGAAATTTGTTATGACCACTTCAGTTTGTCAGTCATAGTCATTCCAAGAAATGTAAATTTGCTCCCTCTCCACAGCATTCCCTCCAAAATAAATGTAATTGTAGTAGGCCTGTGAGCTACTTAGTATTGCTAACATTATGAATAAGATTGTTGCCATGCCACCACTGAATCTGCAGGTACCTGTAGACCTCTTCTTTGTAAGATAACTCATTGGTAGTGATGAGGCCTGTGATGGTGGTGGTGTCATAAGCACATTTAGTGGTGGAATTAGCGCTGTATCTGGACATACAGTGACAGGTGAACAAGGTGAACTGTGAAGTGCATGTGCTGAGGGGTCAGCACAGAGGATGTGATGCTGCCAGTCCTTAAAAGGGTGGCACTGAGTCCTAAATTGAGGAGTATGTTAATCAGTTTTTGCTGGTACAAAACTGTTAAATGCTTAGCTGCCTTCAATAAGTAGGGCTCTGGAACAACAGTTTTTATTATCCTGATGTGCCAGGCTGGTATGAAGTGCAAGGGATATGGTAGACTGGTTTTGACAATATGCAAATTGTTTACTTGTAATAGTGACCAAAACCACATTGAGCAATAATATGGCAACATTTTCTTAAATGATATGATCATTAGCTTCTTTTTCACATGTACTATTTGACGTCTTGTTAATTATTCTTAACCATAGCATATATTTTATGGGTGGCATTGTGCTGAGACTTGTTGCCCTACCATCTCCAGAACCCTGACTGCGGAGTTTGCATGTTTTCCCGAGTCTACATGGATTTTTCTTTTTCTCTCAGATCTAAAATTCATTCATTTTAAGTTAATTGCCCACTCTGAGTTATACCTGTGTGCTTAAGTTAAAAATGCTTTGGACTGGAAGCCATCCAGGCTTGGGTTCCAGCTTTATAGATGATGTTGCTTACACAGACTATGATGCCGTAAACACTGAAATTAATTAAATGATTCAGAACCTGGATGGAAGTTTTAAGTTGAATGTTTTTCACACCTCATGGTTAATTAGATAAAGTAGTCAGGTTATCTCAGCCTCGAGGCAAAGCCACTTACAACTTTCTAGTTGTGTCAAAGATTTTTGTTTTAGTTTTGTTCACAACTTCTGCCTCCAGAAATTTCTAATGCATCAGATTATGTAAGGATCTTCTCATGATGAAGGCATTTTTCAAGGATGTTCTCGTTAAGGTTGTTTCCACATCACACTGGATTCAGTTCATCAAGCTAATACTTTAGCAAATAATAAGTGAAAAGCACCTTACTCATTAATAAAAATCACAAGGAGAAATGGTTAGAGAGCTGTTGTCACCCATCTCTAATAATCAGCTCAAGCTCAAGCAGCCTCTCAAAGTCTATTAAAAACATGTCTCTCATGGAAGGAAAGGCCATCTTTGCAATTTTAGATTCTCTTAAATTAGCATTTACAGCTGATGCCTCTTTTCATTTTAATACATATAGCAGGTGGTCATTTTATTTGTACTGGATCAGGGAAATTTTACCAGTAATTAGCACAGGCAGGCGTGTGTCTCATTGTTTCAATTGTTTGACATGTCTGCTGGCTCATCTGTAACTTCCACTTATTGATACCTTTGCAGTCCAATTGTTGCATTTTGGTGCATCCTAATATTTTAAATCACATTTGGTAAAGATATCTAAGAAATAAACAATAATACAAATAAAGTAAGTAATGTTTTACAACTCTGAAAATTGTTTAAAAAATTGTGATAACTAACAGCCTTTGCTTATTAAATCAAGTGACTTAAAATAAATACACCCATTTCTTCACAATTTGTCCAATTACTGACATTCTGAAATTAAATCTCGAATGAGTATTGAAAAAAAATATTGAAATGCCTAGGAAAATCTTAACAGAGGCTCAGAATTTAGAATTTACTACAATAGACTTGACTACTGCACGTAGCCCCAGGGATTCTAGTTGAGTAATTGGTTACAGCATGATTATAATAATTAGCCCCTTCACAAATGATTACATGCTTAATCAGAAACTTATATGAAAGACATTTCACATTGCAAATTGAGAGGCTCTATGCAGTGCTGAAATTAGGCTAGAGTAATCCTAAAGAAATGTTGCTCTGATCCTTGGAATCTCATCGAAATTAGCGTAGCATGCAATATAAGAACGTTAATAAAAAGGAACATGGAATTATGTTCCTGGCACATGTGTACTGGTTTGGATGCAGATCAAATAAATCTTTTTAAATTATAATGTCACCAGGCAAATGCTTGAAACCTCCACCCCACTCTGTTGCCTAAGGCTGCTATTACACCTCATAAATTGTTTTCTCTATGAAAGCGCCCCAACCTTAGGCCAACTACCTGGCAGGTTCTATAAGAGGTCTAGCTGTTTCCACTTTCCACTAACTTGGTGACAAAAGAGATTTAAGATTGTGGTAAAAAATAAGAAAAAGCATTGTGTTTGTTTACTGCAGTGAGCATGATGTGTTGGAGGTAGGTTGTGAAATGAAGAAAAAAAAATTCAAAATAAAACAAAAGTAAGATTTGTCTATACAACAATATGGCCACGATTGCTATGGCAAAATATACACAATAAAATACTGAGGAAATGCTCTTCTTCTACTTATTTAGCAGGAGTGTTGATAAACAGTTCCAAAGACATTGAGTTGCTGATTAATTATGCTTCGTTGATAGATCTTGTCTGTTGCATAGTTGCATACTATAAGAGATGATGGCCACAGCTTCATCATTATCATAACCTTCTTACTAGGCCCTATTATCATGTCTCATGGTTTTTCTTATTGGTGCTATGCCGATGATATTCAGCTGTACCAGTTGTTCATGAGGACAACACAATATCCACTACAATGTATGTATATCTCACTGATATTGAATACCAGCTCAAACTACATCTGGGAAGGACGAACCTTCATGTTCAATTCATCTGCATATTCAGCACACCACCTCTCT
This sequence comes from Erpetoichthys calabaricus, assembly GCF_900747795.2. Taxonomy (NCBI): domain Eukaryota; kingdom Metazoa; phylum Chordata; class Cladistia; order Polypteriformes; family Polypteridae; genus Erpetoichthys; species Erpetoichthys calabaricus. The sequence goes on from NC_041394.2 coordinate 322,888,131, forward strand.
TCAGCCTGGCCCATTGTCGCTAAGTCTGCATGCAACCTTGGAGTGATGATCAATGTCCAGCTATCTTTCAAGGGCCATGTTGCTACAGTCTCTTGGTCATACAGATTCATTCTATACAACATCCGCAAGATAAGACCATGTCTGATGGAGTATGCAGCACAACACCTGGTCCAAGCTTTGGTCTTGTCATGTCTGGACTACTGTAACTCTCTGCTGTCAGGAGTACTGCCATTTGTCACCAGCCAGCTGAGACTGACACATGTTACTTCTCTTTTCAGAACACTATGTTGGCTCCCTGTAGCTGCACACATTGAATTCAAATCCTTGACGCTTGCCTACAGAGCATTCAATGGGTCAGCATCTCAATATTTGTGAGGGCCTATGCTCCTTACCCAACCACTCAGGCCTGCTAATGAATGGTATCTTGTGATATCACCTCTGTGTGGTATTAAATCTCAATCAAGACTCTCTTCGTGTGTAGCTCCTCACTTTGGATTGAGCTTTCAACCTACATTCCAAATTCATTGAGCCCCTCAATGTGTTTAAGAAGTGTTTAAAGACTCATCATTTGATGAATTTTTGGCTAACTGATATTAGCTGTTATGTTTTTTTTAACCCAGGAATTGTAATTAGCTTGTTTTTTATTCTGAGTTCTTCACGTGTTATGAGAAATTAGTAACCTGTTTTGTCACACCTGTTCCTCATAATGATGTTACTTGAAAAAGTTGATATATTTTTAAGTCTCTTTGGACAAAAGCATCTGTTAAGCAAATCAATGTACATGTAAATAGTCTTATATCCCTGTTATACGTTCTCCTGCAATATCTTCACAAAGGCCTCCACACAGGTTGAGGGAAAAGCCAGAATCCTCCCTGGTGCATCCAACAGAGGCATAATTGACTCAGTCGTCCAAGGAAGGACTTAGCAGAGAGCAGGATCTCTAAATGGGAAACTGGCTACAAAACTATACAGTAAGAGCCAAAATACATTCGCAAGTGCCCTGACAAGGAGAGGGTAACCGTAAACCTCTTGCTGTATAATTAAGGACAGATAAAGAATCTTTTTCAAAATAAAAGGTTTATTTTCAAAAGGCTCTGAAAATCCAAAATGCTCAAACAGCATAAAAAGGAAAAAAATGGATATGCCAAAAGGCAATCTGGTAGCAAATACAGAATCCAATAACTGTGTACCAGTCAGAAATCCAGTAATTTAATATTAACAATAATCTTGCAAAAGAAAAAAAAGACACAAGTGAACTCACCAATACAACAATAAATGAATGAACCCCAATTGACCAATAGGTCTCATCTGCCTTTATAGAGCTGGGTACAGTTCCACAGAAAGGTGGCTTTGCCTCTTAGGGGACAAGCAACATAGTAGAGCACATAACAATACATATAAACAGTGTAATAATGACATTATATAAATGGAACATAAATAAACAGGATATACATTTGAAACATACTTTAAATTGCATAAAGAAGGCAAAAAAGGAACTTGAATTGAGATTGAAGAACACAAGTAGACAAAACCCAGACAATGCTAACAAAGATCATCACATGGTTACAAAGGCAAGCCAATCTCTGTTCACTCCTACCAACAATAGTTTAGTTTGCACACAGTAGATGAGTCTGCAAGGTGTGGCACCACCTAACCAGCCCTATCAAAGGAAGCAAGATGTGCCTGTCTTTCACAACTATCTCCTGCTTACCAAGACAACCACTAAGCCCCAAGTATTAACAAACAAAACAAGCAACTTCAGGTTAAGTGTCAGAACCCCAAAGTACCAAATTACAGTAAATAACTGATCATTTAATAAGAAACAAGCAACAGTAAAGCTCGTCATAGCACAAGTCTTGACAGCTTAACTTAGGACAAGCATACTTATTTATTCAAATCAAAGACCAAAAAATCCCAAAGCATTCATATTTCAGTGAGTAATAGGAAGACACAAAGAGCAATGGGCTCTGGGGAAATTATGTCAAGACAGACTGCAACAAAGCTGCAAGAATGACAAAAGTAAATACTCCAAAGAGAAACGAAGATAAGGCATGATTAATAAGAAACGATTATAAACAAGACACTCAAACTTTCATGGGAAGATGCTGTCTGTGTAGTTGTGGTAGGTGGCCTAATTAGGGTTATTGCAGGTGGGTAATGCTGCCTCCACCGATTACAGGCACAAGGTGAGTCAGAGGTAAGGTCTCAAATGATGGGAGGATCAGAGAAAAATACAGAGAGAGAGAGAAATTCTTTAATTTAATATTAATGGTAAATATTCCTTAGTTTGCTTAGCTTGAACCTGAATATAACATAGTTGAACATAGATAATGGAAAATTAAGTTTAACCCCCTATAAGTTATAGAAACTGCGGTGGGTTGGCACCCTGCTCGGGATTGGTTCCTGCCTTGTGCCCTGTGTTGGCTGGGATTGGCTCCAGCAGACCCCCGTGACCCTGTGTTCGGATTCAGCGGGTTGGAAACTGGATGGATGGATGGATGGAAGTTATAGAAAATGGAATGGTAGAATAGCCCATAGATTGAAGTTAGACAGCTAGAAGAAAAAATGAAGGGTCAGATAAACATTGAATCCATATAGTTTTCTGACCGTATCCACTTTTTTCTCTATTTTTTTGTATGAACATGTTGAATTTGAATTTCACTACAATCCTTAAAAACGAAGACACTTGGAATGCAGAGTATTTTTTGTACGACCAGTCATACTAGTGCTGGAATGTCTATCTGGTATCTGTATTTGAACTATTTTGAACCATTTGGAAATCTTTGTCAAACATAGCACGTCATGGCACTTTCAGGTGGGGTATTCTGTTTGCCCCTTTGTCTAGTGAACAGGGTTAAATGCCTGTATAGGTAAATTCATAGGGGGTGCAGTTTTTGTTTGACACTTTTTTATTTGATATTTTGTGTTCATCCCCTCAGTTGTTTTATAATTGTTTTATTTTTGTATATTTTTACATCCTTTTGCTTTACTCCGGATACAAGGGCTGCTACCATAGTACCCGTTCTTTGTGAAAGTGATAATTAGTATACAAACCCAGTGCTTCCTTTTTTATCATATTAAGGACAATGTTATCAAGGTTTAACAAGGTTTTGATTTACACACATTTAGCAGTTTGCAGATACGTTTATTTTAAAAGGTGAAACATTTAAATGGGAGATGCAAGTTTTTTTCAAAGCAGGTGTGATTCTGGAGATATATTCACATAAACCCCTGCTTACGGTATGCATATGATTGGTGATCATATCATGTTACCTAATACGGTAGCAAGGCTAGAAAATAAGACTTCTTTGCTTTTGAAATAGGGTGATTGCTGGATGCTTCTGGTATGAGCTTTACTAACAATGAAGACAGCTTAGCTCACTAATGTCTCATAAGGAGATTACCTATGGGAGTGTTGCCATGGGTCTCATAATAAAGATATCTGTGCTCAGTGGTGCACTATCTGGGCTTCAGTGATGCAAAGCTATTAAAACATAATTTATTTTTTGTCCATTCCCTTTAATTCTAGTGTTAGGCTCACGTGGGTCTGGAGTCTATTTAATCAGCATTACGTGTAAACCAGGAACCAGTCTATCACACTGTATGTGTCCGCATTCACTCATACTTGACTGATTTTGAGTAGTAAGCAATCCTGACTAACATGTCTTTTAGAAATAGGGTTAAACGAAGTAACTTGATAAAACATGCACAATCACAGGTGGGGATCATAATCCATATGTGTAGCAACTGAGCTCAGATTTGGCTCTTAGAACCTTGCAATGTTGCAAAGTAGTGCTAACCGGTGTGCTCCGGACACCTGAGTAGTGACTTCTAAGAACATTGGCTCAAGTAGACAGTGTCACGCGTGTGCGATTAAGGGGCAGTTTTGTAATGGTATTTCTCCATTGCTCCAGCAGATGGCATGGTGTAACAACGCCTTCTCTTATTCTTCCTCTGCAGACTGGATTATTTATGGCTTTTCCACCTCCAACAACACTTTCGGCGTTCATCAAGCCTGGACCCTCCTCTTCCTGCTGGAACCCATCATAAATGGTGTTTATGTTTAAGTTCAATATTAGACTTCCATCTGAAAAGACATTACTTTAATGCTTTTGAATCAGATTTTGCTTATTTTTGAAATTCAGTTATACAGGGTTTGTACATGGGTGCCCCAACCCTTCTTATTGTGTCTTCTTGTTCTTATAACAGTTTTTCAGGTTCTATAGATTTGAGTTTGTGTCCCAGACATGGAGATTAAAGTGAGAGTGTAGGTGTGTGAAATTGGAGAAAACATCTTCAGTAGCTTAGCTGGCCGAGTAGAATACTTTTTACTATCTGCATCTGGACTTACTTCTTTGAAGGAGATTGAGTTATGCTGATGGTGTCAGCCATTCTAAATTGTTCTAGTTGCACATACTCCCAGATCACAAGTTTGAGGAATGAGGCAAACAGAAAACACTTAACTGCTCTTCATTCATTGCCTTAACCTGCTAAGTTTGCAGAAGGACTCATGAAGTGCAAGACACAAACCAACCCTGACACAGTCATTGAAACACGCATTGGGTGATTCACCAAGTGAACTAAACTCCTGCTTCTAACATTCTCTACCTGTAACCCCAGCCCTAATTTTTACACAAAATGTACACATTTTCTTCTACTCACAAAGAAAGTAATAGTCAGATTTGAACATTGTAGTGAGAATTCTAACAATGTGATTTTTTCTTTTATTGAAGTTAACTCTAGTAAAGATTTTTATTTTGAAGATTATCATTTCTAAAACTTCACTCGCATGACAATTACAATTCAAAGCATGTCTACAACGAGATTTTAAAAATGTGTCTTGGATAGAGAGCATCAAAACGGTATTATTTTTGCTTGGGCAACTTTAAGGTAATTAGTCTAAATGGATGTAATTGCACATTACTTGAATTATATAGGTCGCTAGAGATACAGAAGTTTTTGTATTTCTATGTGGAATGGATGCCTACTGCTTCTGAGTGCCAGTAATTACTAAACATATTTAACTTACTTCTACAAGGTCAGTTTGATTATGTCCTTATTTTGCACAAATGCTTAAGTGAATATTTAACGTGCCTGCTTTCCAGAGTAAGAAAGCATTATTAAATATAACATATCAGATGTTTTTCTTGTTAAAAATTCTACTTTTTCTTAATCTGTGTTAATCCATTATCCACTATCTCATCCAACCTTTTTACTTTCACAAAGGGAAAGCATTGGAATCCTCCAAAAACTCAATTTCGAGATATTGATGAATCTCAACATTTTAGACCTTCCTGAGTCCGAAAATACAATTTTTGGAATTAAGTTTGTGGGTCTGTCTGTGTGTGTGTATGTAAACATGATAACTTGAGTACGCTTTCACTTAGGTCAACCAAATTTTGCATACAAGTATTAGGTACAGAATGTAGATTTCTATGAACTTTTGGGCTATTTCCGCTAACCGGAAGTGGTACTTTGCCTTTTATTCATTCAGCTGCAGAGTCTGATTTATTCAATTTTACTTTTATAATTATTCAATATATAATTAATTTGATTTAATTTTTTTGTTGATGGTTCTTTAATGTAAATAATATAAAAATATAATCATTGTCTTGCGGTTTACTCCTCAAATATCCATCTCCATATCTGAGTATATGAGAAAGTCTAGGGGAGACCACTCCCAATTTTTAGCTACATTTTTGGACTGCATTGAAAATCAGTAATACAAATAGTAGTAGATCTTCTTCTGGTTATGCTAACCCACCTAAGTAACATAGAAAACAAGGATTTTAAAATGGATTAATCACTTAAAAATGATGGAAAATCCTAAACGTAGTCAGTAATTCAGCATCTTTAGTTAATGGTGAACAACATTAATAAATGACTGCCAGAGCTTACAGATTCATGTACTGCTCTTCAGTTTCTTGGAAGTGTGTCTCATGGAATAACCTTCATCTCGCAAAACAACATTAGATAGATTTGAGGAGTCTATTTCAATGTGGCCATTTAGAGCCCAGGTTTGAACATTAAAAATACCACTACCTTGCAACCCAAGAAAAGAAAAATTTCTTGTCTTATTAAACAGAATGAAAGGTTTTAGCCATGCTAACACAATTACAAAGATAACCAAGTAGCATTTAAACTATAGCTGTTGAGTAATCAATGTTAATGTGTGCTATTAACGTGTTAAAAAGTTATGCAATTAAATGTTATAAACCAAATCCCTAAATGCATTAATTTAATCTGATGAATTTGGTTACACTTACCAAAGCAGTGCCACATGAATCCAAGTCTATTAAAAGCACTTGATCATTTCCATTTCCTTGGTTCTTGATACTGCGGTGGGTTGGCACCCTGCCCAGGATTGGTTCCCTGCCTTGTGCCCTGTGTTGGCTGGGATTGGCTCCGGCAGACCCCCGTGACCCTGTGTTCGGATTCAGCGGGTTGGAAAATGGATGGATGGATGGATGGTTCTTGATAATGGTCTTCAGCCACACAAGCCAGAATCACCACTTGTCCCTTATAATGTGGGATTGTCACGTATTGGAACACAAAACATAGTGTACTATACTGAATTGGTAAGGAACACAATTTGACCAGTATTTTCATACACATCATTTTATATATGCAAAAGCTCTATAATGCATAGAATAACATAAGACCAAATAAAATTAAATCACTTATTCAAGCGGAGTGAATGAGCTTCATTTTCATATAGCACTAATGTTGCAGATGGACAAGCACTGCACACTGAATGAGATTACATGTCAGTTTCATTGTTTCCATCATGCTCCATTCATATATTGATAGTTATAAAAAACATATAGAAGAATTTCCAGAGCAAGACGTTACATGCAGTTATGTCTACTAATGCAAGTCTGTTCATGAAATATAGCAGGCTGTTTAAGTATAGCTCTGAGGTTGAGGCAAACAGCACAGTGCAGATAGTCATTGGATTATTAAAGTTTATCTAATGAAATCTAATTAGCACACTGCAGTGATATCTGCTAAAAATGGGGCTTTGCAGTCGTATGTGAATATAAGTTAGAAATCAGTCATTTCAAGAAGTAGAAGCCATTTGAAACATTAGGAATGTCTTTGCTATATTTTTAAATCAATATGATGGTAACTTATGTGGTGGTTGGCTGGGGGCTGTGCCCAGCCGCGACACCTGGAAGGACCAGGAGAGGGACTATGCCTTCCCCGGACCACGAGAGGGCAGCTGCCTTGGTTGGTATGGGGGCCACGGGAATTGAACATGGAAGCTCAACCCTATAGGGGTCCGTGGCCACCACCAGAGGGTGCCCGGCCGATTAAGGAGCCCTGGACGCCAGCACTTCCACCACACCCGGAGGTGCTGGCGGAAGGAATAACAGGGACACCCGGAGTGCTTCTGGGTGCTCATGCGGCACTTCCGCCACACCAGAAAGTGCCACAGGAAGTTCATCAGAGGGCACCTAGAGCACATCCGGGTGGGGATGAAAGAGGGCGCCTCCCTCCAGTCATTAGCTGGAGTCGGGAGGAAAAGGACAGAGCTCGGAGGAGAGGAGTGGAAGCGGTAAAAGGAAGGTGCATTGAAAGGCCTGGACTTGAGGGTGATTGGTGGAGGGGCACTGTGTGCTGTTCGAGACACTTGTAAATAGCTGTAAATAAACGTGTGTGTTGGAACGATCGGTGTCTACCTGTCTGTGTCCGGGGCTGGACTTCCACGCCTGATTAAAAAATGTATTAATTTCTTTCAAAAATATGACATTTTCTGGGTGATTCCAAACTTTTGAATGCTAGTATAAGTATGTAAACAGCAGTCTGAACAGAAATCTGGATTGGGCTGCAATCCCAGAAATTCAACACAAACGTGGCAGAGTTGACATTTCTTCTGTGTCTCAGGAACTTTACTGTAAACAGATGGACAAATATGTTCATTCAGTCTGTGTGTTCTTTTATGCTGGGGTAGAATAAGGCAGTAGTATAATAACTGGAGTTACTCATTTAACAAGTTAATAAGGGAGTCCAACTCTGCACTGGACACTAACTTGCAATCTCTTGAGGCAATAGTGGAGAAAAGGGTGTTGGCTAAGTTGCTTTCATGAAAAGTGGGGCACACTCTCAATATGACACCATGGACAACCTGTGGATCATCTTTGGCATAAAGCTAATTTTCCATTAAAATTCCACTTTTACTGGTAGCCAACAGATGTTACAACCTTTCTTTCCCATTTAATGTTAATTTAATTTAGATTATACATTTATTTATTTATTCACTAGCTAATTACCGAGTGGCTTTGCTCACTGAGTGCAAGGGAAAAAAATAAAATGTAGTCTATAAGTTATTAAACAGTAAAACATTAACATTTTAAGAAGTAAAGTTACATTGAGCACTACTGGAGTGGTTTCGGGTAAACTACATTTTAAAGGCGGTATAACACAACAGGTAAGTAGTACTAACAGCAGCTAAAATGTATTTGGATCGTCTCTCGCTAGTCGATCCCTTTTGAAAGGCGCTACACGACGGCTGTGGTATAGAAATTACATTTTCTTTGTGAATGTCCAAATTTCTGCCTGTGGTAATGTGCCTTACTGGTATTGGCAGCAATTAAAGAAAATTAGTTTTGCGTCCTCTGCAGTGTTAAGAGAGAAAGGCTTTGGTTTGGGATAAAAAGAAAAAGAGGTATAAAGAAAGGAAACTTGCCTTTTTCTTTTATATAGTGTAGAAAGACGTCTTCACTGACGATATGAGCGCCTTTTGGGGAGCGTCGCGGGCAGGTCTTGTGTAGACTGGAGAGACGGCCCTGCCATTAACCGGCCGGGATGGCACTGTCGGTCCTCCACTCCTGTGCGTGCCTCCTGCGACCTCATAACCCTATACGTGCAAAAGAAAGTGCAAAGTGCCTTAATATTAGTTTGCCGCGGTCTAGAAAAGGGATCCCGTGTTTGCAGTTGTCTGGGCTATAGCTCAGGGGAAGGAGGAAAAAAATTAAAAGTGCTTACTTTCACTTAAGGCAGAAGCACAGTCAGCATCTCAAAGGCAGGCACAGCTACGCACACGTGGCTGATCGACTTTTATAGTATTTTTGCAGGGCAGGAGACGCCACTTTTTGCAGACACGTTCACGTCATCGCATGCCTACGGAGGTATGACGTGGAAACGGTTAATTGGTCGGCTTGAGGGCGCCAAATACAAAAAGGAATTACAGCGCCTGACAACCTTGCACTATGTGCCTATGATTTAAGAGAAAAATAATTCTGATGAATGTGGATGCTGCCCTTCCGTGCTTAACTGGCAGAAGGTCCAAACAATTCCCAAGTCCAACACTTTACATGAAGAAGTCTGTACATCTTCTTAGATGTAAACTCTCCATCTTCTTAAAATAATTGATTGCAAAAGCAACCTTGAATGTTGCGGGGTTTTAGTGACCCGAACTCACCTTAAGGGATAGTGTAGAAAGACCCAAAGCTGTTTTCCTCATCTCTTCTACTATCAAGTACTGCAAACTAAAAAAAAAAGTTACAATGTGTCAGTTTCCACAACAGTTACATGGATGAATAAATAAAACTTCTCTGTCAGAACGCGCCTAGCGACAGACAGCTCAGCGCTGTCATCCAGAGAGGAGGGCTGGGAGAGGGCGACGCGGGGAGCAGTTCTATGGGATAGGTCGGCGTGTTTGTGTTTACTTCTTTTTAATATCAGTAAAATAACTCTCACACAAATAATAACAATTCGTAAAGACGATATAAAAATGGCGTCCACAAACGAAGTGATTGGTTCCTGTATTTCGCGTGGTCATAGGTAATTTCCGTTTCATACGTAATTTCCATATCGCGTGGTCATACGTCATTTCCGTTTCAAACGCGAAAAGAATTTTATATTTATAGATTTATTTTACCATTTCATTTTTAAGTCTATTCCCTACTGATCTGCCCAGGGTTTTTCCTGCTTTGTGCCCTATGCTACCTGGGATAGCATGCAGCACCCCCATGTCCCTGGCTTAGAGTAAGCAAGTTAGTAAATGAAATGAAAAAAAATTCAGTCTATTCCATGTATTGTTTTTGTTTTGACTGCTGTAATACTTCAGTTCTCTCATGGGATGAATAAAGTATCTGTCATCTCCTCTCTCTGCCTCATTCTTTCAGTCTTACTTCCCTTTTCCAGTACCAACACAGAAACGATGCATGTACCAATAGACATACTGGGCCAAATGTCCTGGAATATCCCTTTAATAGTATCATTTTTGAGTAAGTCTACAGCTTCAGTCACAAAGCTATAGACACAATAGATGAGAGGGGCAACATCTTCTTTTAATCCATTTGGTATGGCTCAAATCACAATGCAATTAGGTAAATCACTGCTCACTCCTGGGTGTATGGTTTTCTACCTAAACTATGTATCAGATATGAGAGCAACCAAGCTTCAATTCTTAACAGTAAACAACAAAAGCCACTCACTGTATGTCACTGATTCATTACATTCTACTATAGCAGATATGTAACTCTAATAAAGCACTAAGTTTTGGACAGTAACATCAAGAGGAGGCATGTACATGAAAAATCAAAATCTTAAGAAGAGTGCAGGAAAAGCATTACATTTAAACAATCATAAAGAACTTCAGGAAATAAGAACATCAGAGCATGGATAAATTGCAGTGCTGTTTATTATATTATATTATATTATATTATATTATATTATATTATATTATATTTGCAGGAGTGTATAAACTCCAGCGCCCATTGATTAATCATAAAAGTTAAGAAAATTGATGAATATATTTTACCAGTTTTTGTTTTAATGCAATAGCTGTCTAATAGGCTTCTACAACTAACCTGGAAAATAGAGCTACATGGAGGATCTACGATGGGCTTACCAAAGCTTACTTCACCTAGTGACTCTGCACAGTCACCATGGGCATCTTCCTATTTAGCTACCCCTTACTGCCTAACACCACCATGCTGAGAAAAAAAGAAAGAAAAATTTCCAAAGTAAACAAATACTACAACACAACACAAGAACTTTGAGTTATGTGCAAATGCACAGGCACGGATGGAAAAATGATTTGAATAATGTGAATATCCTTAAGTCATTAACCTACGAGAAAACGTATAATCCCGGCCCACCTTAAATCCCTTTGCACCTCTCCATCAGCGTTTTTGTTTTGTAAATGTATCAATCAGCACAAGCAGCAAGCAGTCCGCTGGCCCATCCCGCCTACTGACGGAGCTCAACTCGGGCAAATAGTTCTCCATGTTCAAGCCAAGGCTCCTTATCTGCGTGTGAGATTCCTGGAGTTGTATAAGGTAAATAATACAATACAGTACATGTGATTTATGGGGTGTTGTGTGTAGAATTCTGAAGAAAAAAATGAATTTAATCCATTTTGGAATAAGGCTGTAACATAACAAAATGTGGAAAAAGTGATGCGCTGTGAATACTTTCCGGATGCACTGTATCCTTATTTAGAATCCATGCATTTCATGTGTGTTCTGTGTCTACAAAGATCTGGGTAATTATAGGATGAAAGGAAACGTGAGGCAAGAAATGCTGAACACATACCTAAAGCAGAAACTTTTTCCATGTTATACTATATGGCATTTGAGCTTTGACAACAAAGACACCTGTGCAGACTGTATGAAAAACGACAGATTTGCTGTGGTTTTGGACATCTGGCAATGTTTTGTTGAGAACTGTGTTCTGAGTCTGTGGTTATAAAGCTTATGGAGCTGTTTCTGGATAAAGGCAGAACCGTAACAACAGATAGCTTCTTCACAACACTTTCACTGGCTAATAGACTGCTGCACCGTGAAACAAATCTGCTTGGCACCAGAAGTAAAATGGGACTCCCACCTGCAGCTAAAGATCACTTTACTACGCAAGCAATTCGCCACACTAGTGTTTAGATCTGGCAGTGCCATGCTGACAGTGTATATGCCCAAAAAGATGAAGCCTTTGATTTCAGTCTGTAACAGCAAGTGTAAAGTTTTGCAACCTGTAAAAAATATTGCTGAAGAGGTATAACCAGACACACAAATGCTGGTGAATCATGTCTTCTTAGTATCTTGTTGTCACTTGAATTTTTTGTTATTCAGTTTTATTCTTGAATAAAAGTACACTTGTTTCGTTATACATTTGTGAAAGTGTTTATTTTATATTCCAGTAACCACTTCAATGACATTGAATCCGTCTATGCCTCTCTCACACACGCACGTCATTATTCGAGGCAGCAGTTCTTACCTCTGCGCCATTCAAGAACATGTATCAACTTCCTGTCAATTGACATTTGAGCTTGGGTTTTTAACTCATTGACTATAACATGTAAATCGAATGATTTTTTTTTCTATGGTTATATTCTTGAATAAAAGTGCACATGTTTATTTGATATTTGGACTAAGTCTTCACACATTATATACTTCACGTCATTATTAGTATAACATGGAAAAAGTTTCTGCTTTAGGTATGTGTTCAGCATTTCCTTTCATCCTACACATACCCAGATCTTTGTAGACACTGAACACACATGAAATGCATGTATTCTATATAACAATATACTTCATTATTTACTGTATACAACTCCAGGAAACTCACAGGCAGATAAAGAGGCTTGGCTTGAGCTAGGAGAGTTGAGCTCCGTCAAGGCAAGGGATGGGGCAGCAGGTTGCTTGCTGCTTGTGCTGATCGACACATTTACAAAACAAAAGACGCTGATGGAAAGGTGCGAAGGGATTTAAGGTGGGTCGGGATTACGAGTTTTTTCGTTGGCTTTGGTAATTTTAGTGTTAAAAGCCTTTTTTCAATGTAGATCAGTAGTGTTTGCTAGTCTGTAATCACTACTACTACTACTACTACTACTGTATATCACTAGATAACTCTTTTGTGATGTTATGACATAGTGGGCTTCTTGGTTCCCTAGAAACAATCAGATCACTGGCAAGCAAAGCAAAAGGAGACTACATGTGCCAAGTAGTGCATTAAATGCTGTTAAATGACTCAAGTTTTCTGGCCAGATGGGGAGTTGGTTCTTGAAAAGACCTTAGGTAAATAATAAATTAAACTGAGTGTAGCACCTTGTCAGTCGATTAATGGCTCCCAGCATAGCAGGCATGATGGAGCTTAAGCTTAGTAGAGGTGTATTTGACCTGTCAGTCAGTTGCCTGAGAAGCATTACCTAGAGTAGATATACTGTATATAAGTGCCATTATCCTATGTTTAAGACTGATATATTTATTGGAAGAGTGAAGAGTGTGGAATGCTGCAGCACATGGACATTCGATTGAAGAGCTTCAGAGATGGTGTTCCACTTGGAATTCAAAGAACAGAAACCGAGGGTGGGTTATCAGGGCAGCACAGATAAGTATGTTGAGAGCTAGTATGCTTCAAAACACTGCTGGTTTGCCACAGCTAAAAATTAACAAGTACTGGTGAGCACCATCTCACTTCAAGTGAGAACAGATAGCTTAAGAAAAAAGGAAACAATTCTTCAGTGTACATACAGAGGATTAGACTTCTTAAAAGAGAACTAGAATAGTCTGTACATGGTATTCATCATTTGTTAGGTTTAATATACTTGTCACGATCTATGCGCATTATAATAACAGTTTAATGAAATGAATTATTATAAGTGCAAGTCATGATTTAGCCGGCTTGGTTGCATTTCCCTAATTGATCACAGTTTTTGTAAATATACTCAAGTTCTCCCACTAAGTTTTCTTTTATAAAGCCCAAGTTTTATGTGTAAAGTTGCATATACACATTTTGGGTCTTTTTTTGTGCATATGAAAGTTTTATAAATCTGCTTGAAGGAGATGATGAAAAAGGCCTTGGTAGTGAATGTAATGAATTTTCCGAAGACTAGCAGTGGCCAGAAAACCAGTAATGAAACACATTAATGATTGACAAAACCAAACTAGAGATTACCAGTCATAGTCTAAAAAAAGCTAAAAGAAGGAGTTTCTAGTCATAATGACAGTCCAATAAGTAACAATAATTTGCTAGAATGTCTTTTTTATTTTAATCTAGAAGTTTGGACAGAACCCAGTGTGTGCTGTTATCGATGTTTGGCCATGAGATTGGTATTGTTGCTGTAGACAACATGGCCACAACCATGAATAAATGTGTCATGAAATTGGTAATGAAATTATGAAAATAATTAATAAGCTTGCATTTGATACACTGGCAAAAATAAACCAATTAAATAAAGTCATAATAGTAATGTAACAAATAATAAAAAATTTATAGTAACATTTCCAAAAGTCAAATCATATTATGTAGAACCTGACAATCGTCCTTACACACACTCTCTCTACATTTAATTTGACCTCAGAGCTCTAATTAATTTTTGTCCCACTGAACCTTTATAGACTTTACACCAAAAGAGTTTATTGTTTCTTCACAAGTGATCCTTTGAGTAACATCCATCAGTCGGCTGATGTTTAGCACTGCACTTTAACTCCTTGGATCTCTGCTTTGTCTTCAACATTGCTGAGCACATCATGCTTGTTGAAATCCAAAAGAAGCCTGCTTAAATTATCTTAACCAAATTTTATTCAATGTTTCTCTATCTTCCAGTATTCTTCATCGGTACATTTGTTAAAATTTAAAGATTTAGTATTGTTTAAGGTCATGTACCTGGCCCACGTTTTCTTTAATTTCCTAATGTTTCCACCTATTTTGCCTCTCAGATTGTTTTATTTAAACACTGTTACACAGTCATGACTTGTCAATAATAATCAATCAGTGCTTGGATGGAGCCAAAAATTCTTTAGATAAATATTAGCAACACTGAACCCCCCCTTACATTTCATGTATTGCGATTCTGAGCACATCCTATACAGCTTTTCTTATCCAACCAAGACCTCAGATCCTACTGACTACTCTTTTCCTGGCCTTTTCAGTCTGTACTTCTAATTGTGCCCCTGTGCCCCGTTACAATCAAAACACATGAAGAATATTTGGTGCCACCTAATGCTATCTGGGGGGTATTTTTCGTACGTGGATTACTTGTTTAGCTGGATGTAATTGTTGATGATTTGGCATGATCCTGGATCTGCCGGTTTTTCGAAACTCTTGCTGTATGTGTTGTCATAGCAGCACATCCAAATCCTCAAACCTGCTCAGAGCAGGTTTGTTCGATGTAAACAAGGATTAGCTCACACACTTAATCAGTGCCCGTGCATGGAATTCATTAAGACATGGCTTCACCGTTCATGAATGAGCGACCAATTGATATCGGTGCACAAATTATAAGAACAGAATTTCATATAGAGAGGGTTTTGCACGATCGGCAAGATCCTTTATTGCTCCTGGAGGAAGTTCTTTTCGAAAGATACCGCTTTAGCCAAAGGGGGAATATTATACCTCAAAGATTTATTAGCACCTTATATTCGAAGTCAAACTCGGCGAAGTCGGGCTCTCACAACCACACAGACAGTATGCATTGCTTTGAGGTTTTTTGCAAGCAGAACTTTTTTTATATACTGTAGGTGATGCGGAAAATCTACCTAAAGTGCAGTTTGCCACGCAATTCGTAAAGTCTGTTTGGCTCTGAAATATTTCCTTCGGGTTTTCATAGTGTTTCCTGGACACCTGCGTGTGCAGACAATAAAAGAGGCGTTTCATGCCATTGCAGGTAGGCAACACACAGGCAAAAACACCCACAGTTCCATGAAGAATCTCACAATCAGCCTAACATTCTCATTACCCAGGATTTCCAAATGTGATTGGGGCACTGGATTTTACGCAGATCCGAATAATCAGACACAGTGTCTTCATCAAATATTTGACCTTTGTTAATATCTCGTTGGTCAGACACAGGTTCTAGGGATATGACATTATCTGCAACTAACCCAACAAAAAAGAGGACTATATGGAACATACCTATGGCACACATCGATGACAAATATATGCAATGACCATCCTTTACCTGAAATGAAGTGACCACTGCATCCTGCCACTGGTTCGGAGGAGGAGCTTTGCCCTGGAATGCCCTCAGAAGCAGGGCGATGGGCATTTTGCTGGAGAGCCAACTCTTCTGCAGGGGTTAGGTCTGGACCGCATGGACCTCCACATGTTTTTTGCTTGTCTGCCTCCTTATTAGCTTTAGAATTAATGTTTTTTATATTATATATGATTCTTTATGTCAACAATTCTTTAAATAGTTATATACCAATATTTACCATTTTGAAGTATATTCTTGTACTTCACTTTAACCTGTTCCCATGTTCTCCTTGTGCTCACGTTTGATCTGGAATTATGACATATTAAATATAAATTTACATGCATATTTAATATATTAAATGTGAATTTCCCCTTGGGAATTAATAAAGTATCTATCTATCTATCTATCTATCTAATTAATCTGACACATAGGAAATGAAACACTGCATTCAGTAAGTACAATGCACACTACTTAGCGTTTCATTTGTCGGCCACTTTTTGCCAGCCATCTTTTCTGGTCTGGGCTTCTTTTGCAGAGTTACCCATTGTGCATATTAAATCTTGAAATTCTTCATGTCCTTCTAATAAAAGGTCTTGCACCGCTTGTGTGAAAAAAAAAAATGCGCCCGTTCTTTTGTCATTTTGTTACAGCCTATCAAAGACTTGCTGATCATGTTTTCTAGACTCAATATATATGGGCTTTTCAATCAGTGCAGGCACGCGCATTCATCTCGGATGATTAGATCCAGCTAGACTAATCTACTACACTGCTGCGTTTGAAAAACCGACTTATCCCGGATGAGTTTCACCGGCATTAACTCATCCTAGATGAGGCATCTGATCTCGGATGATTTAAGCGACGTACGGAAAATACCCCCCTGCTGCTGTATATTAACACTAAGCAGTTGTGATGTATACTATCCAAATGGTAAACAGCCTGCCTCCTCTGTATGTGCATGGCTTTGAAATTGGCACCTCTTACCGACAACACACTGTATTTCTATAAAGCTCTGATGCAAATATGACAGTAAAGGATTGCTTTTGTGATACAGAATTGCAGAAAGAGACAGAGAGACAGAGATGACAACAATATGTTTTGAACAATTAAAAAATGGAACAGTACCTAATCTGAAAATGTCAGGGCTGATTGTTGAACAGTACATTATGATAAAACAGACATGTTTAGAAATTCATTAATTTTTCAACAGACAGCATGCAGCTCTCTGGTCTGGCTAAAACTTTCAAATAGAATTCTTCATAACGGAGAGCTTGCACTTATTTTGGCATATTTCTAAACAAAGCAATGAAGTCAAAATATATTTTGCAATAAAAATAGTGGCTGCATTTTCTTTGCATTGATTTTATCTTCCCTACTTTTTTATTAAATTTCAATAGATCTCAGAAAAGAATTATGAATATGTTTTTTGGTGAGCTAACTTCGTAATATACTATAGGATGATATTAAATGATATTTCAAATAACCTTTTAAACAATAGGTGAACAAACCACCATTAAATACTTGCACAATTTTAGACCCTCTAATATGGCATCTACATAGCAGCATGTAGAGTATATTTTTCTTCTATCAAATTAAATCTTGCGTGATTGTTATGCTGGTAGATAATGCACATTTTATCTGGAACTGGTACAGATGTGATATTTAGAAACATTTCTTTTTACTTTACACCAAATGCAGGTGCTGAAAATAGACAATATTATGCAGGGCAAGGAGGTGTCATTACACTTCATTATCAGACAAGTTAGACGTTCTGAGAGTAAACTGCTTCCTTCAGACTTTCTCTGCCACTTCTGCAATAGGTGCTGCTCTTAAAGCTTTCATTTCCCTGTGATAAAAAACATTTGTCTTTAGGATGCTATGCTTAGTAAAATTCTTAATCTTAAATCTTGTATCTTATTATATATACTGTATATATATATATATATATATATATATATATATATATATATATATATATATATATATATATATATATATACTGTATAACACTGTAGGTTCAGGTTTTTGTTTCAACCAGATTAATTAATGTGACAGCAACTGATAACACTGATCTCATTTAATTAGCTGGTGTTTATTTTCTTTTCTCTTATTCTACATTCAGAAAAGCACAGCAGCACAAGTCTGCCTGGAAAAGTAAAATGAAAATCAAGATGAAAATATTGTTAAAAAGAAAATAAAGTAATATGTCTTTACAGACTTGAGTCCAAAACAGAACTGTGATATAGCAAGGACATGGCTGTTATATATTTGCTAGGCAGGAAGAGGAGGGCTGCACGGGACTGGCCCACACCTACGGTGGAGGAGAAACACATTTATTCAAGGCAGTGAACTGTGAGATGTATCATCAGATCCGGGCTCCCCCCTACCTGCTATCTGTTCTTTTAATCTTGATTACAGTGGTTGATCGTCTAATTAATTTACAACCCTCAAGTGCTGCCTTCATTAGCACAACATTTAACTGAAGTCTATTTAAAGACACCAGCAGTCACAACCATTTTGTTGTAGCAACAGTTCACTTAGGCAAATTTTTTTTTGGCTTCATTTTTTTCTTTAGTTTGTGGACTTTGACCATTTTTTTGTTTGAATTCTATAATTGTTAACATTTTTTAAAGATATTCTATTTCAATATTTCAATTTTGGACTTTTTAAAATTTTTTCACATTTTTCCTTTTTAATACAATTTTCAGTTTTTTGTTTCTCTTGTGTATGTTTGTTTGAACTTTTTGTTTGTGTCCTGTTTGGAATTTTTATTGATAAGGAATTTAAAGTTTTATGGTGTGATTATGCATCATTGTTGATTTAGACGTTCTTTGTGTTTTAAGTTGATGGAGGAAAACATTTGGTAGCATATGTTCTATGCAGACCTACTCGGCAAATCTCAGTATTCATCTACTACAAAAATACATTTTTTCCTCTACAAAAACAAACATAAAAAAATCAGTAGGACAAGAAAGTTTAAACACTGTGATATAGAAGGGAAATAGTATGGAGTACTAAAATGCCTGAGACCTCTCATGTTACCCTAAAGAGAAAGCTACAATTGGAGGCTTTGTATTAGAGCCCACAAGTGCTTGCTTTGCTTAGTTTAGTCAAGCCTAGGTCTCCATACTTTATACTCCCAAAACCAAATTTGATTTATCCAAAATAACAACCACTTATTACTTTGGTGTCAGCAATAAACTGGAATGCATTGTGCAACTTCATCTAGCACTATACTAGCTTGCCTGCTGTAACTTTGTATGTGCTTTGTCAGTTTGTAGTTATTGGATGACATAAAATTCTGATTTTTATTCAACTTCATTATAAAAAGAAATACATTACGCTCAAGACAGTGTTCTTCACTTTGACATTAATCTGAAACGTTTTTATCTTTTCAAATGCAATTCTTGCTTTTATTGGCATTTTTACTAAGTCTATTAATAGTTTGTTCACCCATCAGTTTATTGACCTTGCCCAATACAATTTTAGAGCTGTAATCTTTCCCAGGCACATGTGTCTAAGTACCATTAGAACAATCTAGATGAGAACAGATCATTCAGCCCACCAAAGCTCACCATTCCTATCCACTTAATTCTTCCAAAATAACATCAAGTCTAGTATTGGAAGTCCCTAAACTCTTACTGTACACCACACTACTTGGTAGCTTATTCCATGTGTCTATGGTTCTCTGTATAAAGAAAACTTCTTAATCTTTGTGTGAAATTTACCCTTAATAAGTTTACAACTGTATCCTCCGTGTTCTTGATAAACATATTTTATCCAAATTATTTATATATTGTGAACTGGGGGGCTGATCGCACCCCTACAAGTTAAAAAACGCTGAAAGACTACCTTCACATTGCACCCTTGCTTGCTGGGCTTACTTGCTGCCAATCTATCGCATACTTAAAAGTCCGAACAGCACCTGTCAGTTTTTGATTGTTTGCTTTTCTCTCTCTCTCTCTCTCTCTGACCTTCCCTACTCCTGACGAGCACTCCTTTGAAGAGGAAGATATATTTGCATTATTTTAATTGTGAGACGGAAACTGTCATCTCCGTCTTGTCAAGGAGCACATTTTAACTTTTGAAAAAGAGACAAATGTTAATTTTCAGTGTTTGAATAAAGTTCCTGTCTCTACAACCTCCTGTGTTTCTGTACAAATCTGTGACCCAAGCGTGACAAGTGGTTCCAGGAGTGGTTGCAGAGATGAATGCCGAGGAGTTGTTTCAGATCGCTCAAAATGTACCGCTTCCTCCCGGCCATGAGGATGATCTGGTTCCTGCTCTTTCTGCTAATTCCAAGGGTGTGCTGATGAAGATGGGTCCTTCCGATGACCCAGAGATGTTTCTTTTGGCTTTTGAACATGTGGCGACTTTGCTGGGATGGGACAAACGAAACTGGGCTGTCATCGTCACCCCTTTTTTGTCTGGGGATGCCTTAATTGCCTTACGGAATGTGCCTCGCGATAAACTCAGCGATTATGATTTCTTAACACTAGAATTACAAGAGTCTACGAAAAAACTCGTAGATCCGGCCCACCTTAAAACCGTTCTCACCTCTCTTTTGTCTTCTAAATGTGCCGATTAAGAGGAGCAGCGAGCAGCCGGCTATTCCATCCCCCACCGTCGCAGAACGTTCACTAAGTTTTCCCAGCTCATGCCTTGTTTGATTACCTGGGAGTGACTGAACTGCTGGAGTTTTAGAATGGAAATAATAGATCGCTATTTGGAATACATGCATTTCATGCGTGTTCCATTTCTACAGTAATCTGTGTAAACACATTGCTAAAACAGAAACTTTTTCATATTTTAGTAATAAATGTTACAAAATGTAGGCATAAACTATAGAATGTGTAAAGCCCGAGTTCCTAAGATCAAATAAACACTTCCACAAACGCTTCACACACCATATAACAGCTTCCGTGGCGTAGCGCACTAAGATTTGCCTCTCAGACTGAGTAGCTTTTCTCTGCCTCACAAACATGAGTTCAATTCCCCACTGGGGATAAAGTGTTACTTCTTTTTTTTCTTTTTAACCTCAAACGGACATAAAATTTGTAAATTGGTATGCACTGTCAGTTAATGAGATTGTTATATTTTCATGTGGGATGCTCCTTTTAAAATATTTTTTTAACAATTGAGACTGCAATTAACATGAACAACTGTCCTTATAACTTATTTTTTTCAAGATCCATAACACACAGACAGACAGAGCACTGCGTAATACAGAGACAGACAGGCAGAGATATACAAATAAACAGGGAAGGCACATGTACTGAAAGAAAAAAAAAATCAACATGTGCGTTGTTTCTGCAGCACTGAATAAGCTCACCCGCTCTAACATCACCCCTCCCCCGATCTGGCTCTCTAAGTAACAGCGCAAGTACAGACGCAAACCAAGTGTAATCAAGAGTCCTGGTTCGATCCCCACTCACTCCTATATTTGCCGTTTTCAGTAGTAAGCTGCTCTTTTTGTTAATATTATACAGTACACACATGCACTTGATTTGCAAAAACAACGCACATGTTGATTTTTTTTTTCTTTCAGTACATGTGCCTTCCCTGTTTGTTTGTATATCTCTGCCTGTCTGTCTCTGTATTACGCAGTGCTCTGTCTGTCTGTGTGTTATGGATCTTGAAAAAATAAGTTATAAGGACAGTTTGCTGACTTGGAGCACCACTGCCTTACTGTGCCACAGAGACGCGAGTTCGATTCCCAGCTTTGAAGAAAGTTTTTTTTTTCCTCAAACGGACATTGAATTTATAAATTGGTATGCACTGTAAATCGTTAACTTTAAAATGTCAATCGCGGTTATTTCTGTTGATTAATTCATGCTTTTTTACTTAGAGTCAGAACAGGAGCTTTTTCAGCTTATTCAGCTTCTGATCTGACTCAAACAGCGCCAGTATAACTTCACACCCAACCTGACGCTGTTCGTTTTCAAATAATATTGCATTACTTCGACGATGTTTTCTGATTGGTACTATTCGCGTCATAAAATGATTTCTTCAAAACGTCACATATATTTGTCCCTTTCTTTTTTTAAAATGTGCGTTGTAGCACTCAGCAACTGGCCACCTGCATGTTCTTGCGCACACTAAATAAGCGCTATATGCAATCATCAGATTCAAATGTTAACAGTTATATAGCACAGAATGGAAATCAGCAGTTCTTAGCATTGCACCCACTGTAACTTGCTTTCTTTTTTTTTCGGTTATAGTCTTGAATAAAAGTGCACTTGTTTTGTTATACTTTTACATCAACATATATTCCTGTGTTTGAGCGACACGGGCATGCTCAAAAAATACACGTATAATGCCGCGAAAAGTGCATGCAGACACTTCAGTTCGCAAGCATTGGTACGACAATGCAGTCACAAGTACACTGCAGAGCTTTAGCGTGTCTTTATGTGAAAACAACAGTATCAGATGGGGAGTGTCTGATGATTGCATATAGCGCTGAAGTTACTGCTCTTTACTATGCTTTCTTCTGCATGTCCTGGAGTACAAAAGAAACAGCATACAGCAACACGTGGGGACTGGCAATACTGGGAGAAAAAAACACGTGGTCGTATGTATCGTGATACACTGCAGAACTATAGCGCGTCTTTATGTAAAAACCGCAGTGTCAGGTTGGGGGCGGTAGGGATGGATCCTGAACGCGACTGAGACAATGAAAAGTGAATTTTAAAAAAATAAAGCTAACCTTTACAAATATCATAAATTATACCGGCTGTTACAGACTGAAATCAAATGTATCTTTTTATTCTAAAATAGTGAAAATAAGAACACTTCTCAAATGGGAGTTGTGCAGGATCGAACTCATGACCTTCTGATGCCCAGTCAGCGACTGATACTGTTACGCCACGGAAGCAGTGATAGTTAAGTCATGTCAATGTCTCACACTAAGATGGGTTTTTTTGGTGGTGGCTTTTTTTTGTACCTTTTGTGAAAGTGTTTCTTTGATATTTGGACTTCAGGCTTCATACATTATATAGTTTATGCCTACATTTTGTCATTTGCTACTAGAATATTGTAAACCGTTTCTGTTTTAACAATGTGTTTACAAAGATTACTGTAGAAATGCAACACATATGAAATGCGTGTGTTCCAAATAACAATCTTATTATTTCTACTCTAAAACTCCACTTCACTCCCAGATAATCAATCAAGGCATTAGCTGGGAAAAGCTTGTTTACGTTCTAAGTCGTTGGGGGGATGGAATAGCCGGCTGCTGGCAGCTTGTCTTTATCAGTACATTTAGATGACAAAAGACGCTGGCGGAGAGGTGAGAACAGTTTTAAGAAGCGATTTAAGGTGGGCCGGATCTACGAGTTTTTTCGTAGGCTCTGGTAATTCTAGTGTTAAAGTGACAGGTTGTTTTACAAATAATTACGAGATTTTTGTCTAAAGGTTTTGCGCTTCATGATTGGAAAGTGAACATGGATGGACCCATTCGTGCGCAAATTTAAGATTTGATTCATAAAGTTCACTGCTGGTTTGAGGGAAACGAGATGGAGCACGTTGTGGAAAAGGTTGTCATGAATATACTGCTGGCAGGGATACCTGCAGTTCTCCGAGATGAATTCCTTCGTCATGATGTTGAATCGTTGACGATCATAGCCAGACGTTTGGAAGGTTCTCAAACCGCTTGGAGAAAAAGCGGTGGATTTCCTGCTCCTTATGCTGTTACGCAGTCTCTGAGAGATTGCCCAGGGAATGCTCGTTGCTTTGAATGGAGGTTAGAGCATCTACGTGCTGTTAACCCTAAAAATCGGGTTTCCTCAGGAAGACTACCAGGGGATCTGGCTGTTAATGTAGCACCCACATCTGGAGAAGCAGGAGGCCGTGGACGTTGCCATGGGAATTTCGGCAGTGGAGCTGAACGAAGATGCTTCCGGTGTGATCTACCCGTCCACTTGGCGAGGGAATGTCGCCTATCCCCTGCTCAATTGATGGAAATTCTTCTTCTTCTTCTTTATTCCATAGCTGACATTTGGAAAGGAGGTCAACCTCTTAGCCAATACGCTGCTGTTGGTGCTGCTGGATTCCGTGCTCTGTTCACCACACTCTTCCATGCTAGTCGATCGGTTGCGACAGTTCTTGCTTCGATTGTTGTCAGTCGCTGGTTCTTTAGGTCGTTCTCTACGTGTTTCAACCATGTCATCTTTGGTGCTTGTTATTGTATCCTCCAATTGGGAGGACATTTTCTCCATAGGAGTTTGTGCGGTAGTCGATTTCCATCCATCCTACAGACGTGACCGAACCATCTTAATCGACGTTTTTGAATTTCCTCCGCGATCGATGCCTGTTGATCGCACCTTTCTCTGATTGTGTCGTTTCGGAGGCGGTCGCGGAGTAAGACACAGAGAATCTGTCTTAAGCATCGCATTTGGAATGCCTCGAGCTTGTTGAAGTCCGGCTTGAGCAATGTCCGTGTTTCCGATCCGTAAAGAAAAATTGGAAGGATCAGCGTCCTATATAGGCGTATTTTGGTTTTGATGGTAATATTCGCCCGCTTCCATATGCACCACTTGAGTGAGGAAAATGCTGCTGCTGCCTGGCCGATCCGGCTGTGAACTTTGGCTGCCGACGCTGCTTTCTTCTCCGTGATCAATGATCCAAGTACTTGAACTTTGGTACCTGCTCGATTCGAGTTCCCTCAAGGTAGACTCTGGCTTCCGATCTGTCTGTTGTAAGTACTTTGGTCTTATCCACGTTGATTCTCATACAAAGTGTCCATTGCTTCAGAATCCATGTCGGCGAAAACAGCGCTATCATCGGCGAACATCAGATCGGTTAAGAAGTTTATATCGTCGTATCGAACTCCGTGTCACCCATCGAATGCTTCTCGCATAATCGCGTCGATCACAATGTTGAAAAGAAGCGGTGAGGCGACATCTCCTTGCCGGACTCCAGTTCGAATCGGGAACTCCTCAGACATGTCATTCCGGATACGGACACTGCTGGTTGAGCCGTCGTACAATGTTTGAAGAAGATGAATGATTTTCAGTGGCACATGTTCGATCTCTAGGGCTCTCCACAAACTGGTCCTATCGATGCAATTGAAGGCAGATTTGAAATTGATGAAGACGATAACAGTTTGTTTACCGCATCGAATTCTTTCTTCCGTTATCTGACGGAGAGCGAATATCTGGTTGATGCATCCTCGATGTGGTCTAAATCCAGCTTGTTCTTCCCGACTCGTTTGCTCTCGATGTTTCTGTAGCCTCGGTTGTATGGTTTTCATAAAAACTTTGCAGACACTCGAGAGGAGGCTAATACCGCGATAATTCTTGCATTCCCGACTGTCACCTTTCTTCAAAATAGGCACAACGATTGCTTTCTTCCATGCCGATGGAATGCGGTCCAAATGCCATATATGCGTTACGAGAACGTGGAGTTATTGTAATAAGACGTCTCCTCCAGCTTTGATCATCTCGGTAGTTACTTGATCTTCTCCCGGTGCTTTACCATTTCTCAGGGATTTTATTGCCGTCTTCACCTCATTGATTGTTGGTTCGGTATCGGGAAACTGATTCATCGGCTGCTCGATGATCGGTGGTTCAGGCACTGGACCTTGTGGCCAATCATGGTTGTACAGCTGGTGAAAGAATTCTCTCCACCGCTGCAGGCGCTCATGAGGAGAGTTCACGAAAGTTCCATCCGACTTTTTAATATTGTCATTCGTTGATGTAGTTTTGCCGCCTAACCGTCGGATTGTCTGGTACTGCGTCCGGTACTCGTGTCTCGACGCTGCTTCTTCCATGTCGGCCGCAACGCTATTCCAATGCGCTTCCTGTTCTGATTTCATTTTCTGTCGAACTTCTTTATTTAATCGTCGGTACTGCTTGAAATTGACGTGTTTCATTTGTTTTTGCTGGTCGATGAGGTCGAGACAATCCTCCGAAATCCATTGCTGCGTCCGTCGACGGATGAGTGGGCACAGCTCCATTGCACACCCCACAATGGACTCCGATAGTTGTTTTTCTTCTGCCTCGATATCGCCCGGTATTGTGAGTGCTGCGAATTTGTTGGATAATGCGATTTGAAATTCTCGTCCAGTTGCTGGGTCTCGTAGAGAGGCCCAGTTCCTCCTAGTTGGTGGTGATGCCTTTTTCTTTGCTTTTTGTAATTTCATTCGCAATTTAGCTCGGATAAGATAATGGTCCGATCCACAGTCGGGTCCACGCATCGCATGTACGTCTTTGAGCGTTGATCTGAATCTGGTGTTGACCAGAACGTAGTCCAGTATCGCCGCATCGTTGCCGGATGGATTTCGCCACGTGAGTTGATGTTTAAGGGGGTGACAAAAGATGCAGTTGCCGATAGTCACGTTGTTTTACGCTGCGAAAGATAAAAGGTGTACTCCGTTGTCATTGATTTCCCCATGTCCGAATTTGCCCATTGTTTTTTCCCATCCGGTTCGATCTGCACCCGTATGTGCATTAAAGTCGCCCGCGAGTATGATTAATTCGGTTTGGGGTATTGTATCCAGTGTGAGTTGCAGCTGATCGTAGAATTCGTCCTTTTTCGTGTCCGGGCTGGTCTCGGTTGGAGCGTAGACGGATACGATATAGGTCTTGATCATTCCATCGATAGTGATAACCGCCAGGCACTCAGATATCGGTTGGAATGCGATAACACTAGTGGCAGTCCGTCGATCGACCATAAAGCCAACACCGGCCTCTCGTTTGTCACTACCGGAATAGAATAGCGTCATCGTCTCGTCGGTTGTTGGCGGATCGACCTTCATTGTCCCAGATTCCATGAGCCGCAGGTCTGATAGCGCACAGATCGATATTTTGCATTTCGATAATTCCTTGGCAATAATTTCTTTTTGACCGACGTGATGTCCCATTCGCACATTCCACGCGGCGATTCGTATTTCTGATTTTGGTGTAATTAATTTGGGTCTTTGGCCAGTAGCACACTTCTCACCAGCACCCCTGGTCCCCCAGGCTGGCGCATCGGCTGCCCCGGATGCGGTAGCATTTATTCGTAAGTGATTAACTCTTTTAGGGCGGATGTCGACTTTTGTCGACAGGAGGGGTTGAAGGCGAATGTCAACAAAAGTCGACATCCAGGGATAGGGGGCGACAATCAGCTGTTAATGGCGACAAATCTCACTGTCACGTCACAGGCATTCCCTCTGTGCTAGAAATGCTAGACTCATTGACTCGGCAACTAAACCTTGCGTGTGCGTGAGATGCGAAATGTAAACAATGGCAAGATGGCATCGACATGTGAAAAGGGAGCGAAGCAAGTGCAGAAAAGAAAACACTCGGCAGACAATGTTTTGCGCATTATCGCGGAGTCGGACTCTTGATTTTTCAGAATCGGATTTTATTGGCAGTGATCAGGAGATCGAGCAAGAGAGTGAGAAGCAGGCATCAGCTGATCAGACACCAGCCGATGCCGCGCCAGCGGATCTGCTGCCAGTTGAGTGCCTTCGCGCAGCCGATGCATCTACGGCAAGGTTCGCATGGGATAAATACACAGACATTGATCCGTTGAGAGCTGATCTGACTACCGGAGTTTACAAGACGGCATGGCTTACTGTTGGACACGACAGATCACCAGCTACTGCACTTCAGGCTGCTCTCTCCTGATGCTGCTTTTCAGCTACTGTCAAGACGAGACAAACAGGTAGGCAGAGATTTTTTTTGAATCGCGGGCTGCGTTTGCATCGCATTCTCGTTTTTCAAAGTGGAAACCCACAACGAAAGACGAGATGAAGCGCGCTGTGGCATTACAAATAGAGATGGGACAGAACTGGTGAAATAACTTCAGGGAGCATTGGTCCAAACGTGTTTTGTCCCCTGGTGGCTTAGGTATGTGCTGCTGCAAAGTTTTATTCACTTCTGTAATAAACAGAAGCAAATCCCATGGGGTGAACCAGGCTATAATGCCATACATAAAGTTCATAAAGTTTCAGAAGATGAAAAGAGGTGACAATACGGTTTTCATGCAGGCAGAAAACTTGGTGGCAGTGGCATGGCACGATGGCAAATGGGTGACTTGTCTCTCTACAGTACACACTAACAATATATGTGAGAAAGTGCAGCAACAGACAATTGAAAAATAGGCACCAAAGCAACACATATTGTAAGGAGTGCAATGTGGCAATGACTGAAATTGGCTGCTTTGAGCGAGATCAGACTTTGCTGTGTAAAATGTATGTGATATGTATGTGAAATCATAGAGTATGCAGGCTCATACAACATGCAAGACAGTAACATTTGTCAAAAGTAAATATTTTTTGTTGATTTGAGATTTTTAACAATTGCTTTGTGTTCTTTTTTAAAAAATGTTAGTTTTTGGAAAAATATTCAGCCCTGGGAGAAAAGAAACAAAAAAAAAAATTAGCCCTAAAAGAGTTAAGTCGTATATCCATGTGGTTTCTTACCTATTTTCTTCGGTTTCCCGATTCTGATCAGCGTGGCGGGTCGACCACCCTCCTCCTTTCTCACCCTGGGCTTGGGACCAGGTGTCGGTGGACAAATTGGTCTCGCCGAGGTTTATTGCTCCCGTGTTCCTTATTCTTCAGATAAAAAGGATGACTTAATGGTCTCGATGAAGTTGGGAGCCACGAGATCTCGCCATTACTGGACTCAGTAAGTGGCCTTTGCATTGTCAGATGGACTGTCTTGACGACAGGTACCTGTGTAACACTGAAACTGTAAACATACGTTGTGTACATGGAGATGTTAAAGACTATCAGACATTGCTTCTTCCTTTAACATATAAGGGTCAAAATTTTAAAGTTTGTTCTGCCGTTTCGGATTCCTGCCCCTGGCCCTTACTGATCTGCAGGAGGAATGCCCTTTTTCCTAGACTCATGACCGAATGTCGGACGCCAGTCAGTGAGCCCCATGTCAAGCTTAGCAGAGGGGAAGAGGACGAACTGGCTGTTGGGGAAGATCTCGAGGCCTGTTTAAATATTGAACCTGAATTAGCTGTTGGAGAAGTTCTCGAGCCCAGACTAGATATTGAAACCAATTTCTCCAGCGAGACCAAGGGTGACACCCCCCCCCCCCAATTTCCCAGAGCGGCTGGCTGGCCCATCTACAACTTCTCAGCTTGCAAATGCCTCCGAACAAGAACCGAGCACTGGCGAGCAGACTGATTTTGTGCGCTTGCAGCATGCTGATAGCTCATTAGAATATGCATTTAAACAGGCACACTATGCTAGTGACTCTTATTACCAAGAGTGTGCATCTGGGGGCTTAAAAACCCCACACTTTCTTGAGAAAGACGGCTGCCTTTTTAGAGTGATATCAGATCATTTAGTTTGGGAATTTATTGAACAGTTAGTTGTACCTGAAGTACATAGGGACATTCTTTTGCAGTTAGCTCACTCTCACATCTTGGGTGGGCACCTGGGGACTGATAATACTAGAGAACATTTATCAAAATGATTTTATTGGCTGAATATGGGGAAAGATGTGGAGCAATTCTGTACTTCTTGTCCTGATTGTCAAATCGACTATGCCTATTTTGGAAGTCCCTTTCCAATGGGTGGGATTAGATATAGTAGGCCCTCTACTTAAGAATAAAAATGTGTATCAATATATGCTTGTGTTGGTTGACTATGCAACGCGATATCCGGAAGTGACTGCTTTTGAAAAAAGCCAATTTCTCCTCTGTAGCCAAAGCTTTGTGTGAGGTTTTTACTCATATTTGCATCCCTAGAGAAATTTTAACTGATCAGGGCATACCTTTTACTTCTCGCATGATGAAACAATTGTGTGACAGCTTTGCTATTAAGATAACTGAGGCAGGGTGACCAAGCATCCTCTTTTGCCCGGACATGTCCACTTTTTACGTCCTGTCCGGGGCGTCCTGGCGGGTTTTATAAATTCACGAAAATGTCCGGTTTTTCATAGGACCATTACGTGTGTACGTAAATTGACTGGCGTTTTGCACACAATACTAGGGTACTACTTTTTTGCGCGATGTAATTACCAGGAGGCTGCCTTGTGGGCAGGTCTGCGCCGCGCGCGCAAACACACAGACACAGACAGGGAGCAGTGCAGACAGGGATCAGAGCAGAGAGCGGAGCAGTATAGCAGGGAAAATGCCGAAGCGTAAGTGCAGCTTCACCGATGAACTGCAAAGAAAATTTCCCACATACCGTCCCGGACGGGACAAGTGGGAGGCGGTGTGCACCGTGTGCAAAGCCGGTACATATGTCTCGGTATCCAATAAAGGTGCTGGGGATCTGAAAGCCCACATGGACACCGAGAAACATAAAAAAGCTGTGCGAGGTGAGACTAGTTCATCTGCAAAGTTGACAGAGTTTTTTGTCAGACCAGGAAAAACAGAGGATGATGTAAATGCAGCAGAAGGTGCAATGGCTTTTCATACAGTGAAATATCACAACAGTTACAGGTCCATGGATTGCACCAGTACTTTGCTTAAAAAGGCATTTCCTGACTCTGACATTGCAAAAAAGTTTAGTAGTGCTCGCACCAAGAACGAAGCCATCGTCTATAGCCCCCCACTCTGTTGAAATCACTCATGAAGCACTCAAAGAAATCCAGTATTGTGGTGTTTCCACAGACGGGAGTAACCACGGAGCAGTGAAAATATTCCCAGTCATAATCCAGTATTTTGACTGGAAGAAGGGTGGCGTGCAAACAAAATTGATTGAAGTTAAAGACACAATCAATGAGACAGCAGAAACCATTGCAAAATATCTCACAGAAACCCTGGCAAAAAACAATCTGTCGGAAAAATGCATTGCATTTACTGGAGACAATTGCAACACAAATTTTGGAGGAATCCGACGTGATGAAGCTGGAAAGAATGTGTTTGCAAATTTGAAGAGTTTGCTGCAAAACAAGACTCTGATCGGTGTGGGTTTCCCAGCACACATATTGAATAATTGTGCACACCATGGGGCAGGCACAGTAGAAATTGACATTGAGAATATCATATTCAAAATCTACCAGTACTTTCACATTTACACTGTGCGCACTGAGAGCCTGAAGGAGTATTGTGATTTTGTTGAGATTGATTACAGAAGGATGCTCTCTCACAGCAAGACAAGGTGGCTGTCATTGTTCCCAAGCATTGAGAGGATGTTACAGATGTTTCCAGCTTTAAAGGCATATTTTCTGTCTCAGCAAAAGCCACCCATAGCACTCAAGAGTTTTTTTGAAAATGATTTTGCTGAAATCTACCTTTGGCACATGCACACACTCATGTCTGTGTTCCACACCCACATTCAAGAAATGGAACAGGAGAACATGTCCATTATGGAAGTGAAGAAGATATTAAACAATATACATACCATTCTTCTTCAACGCAAGAGCAACAACTTTAAGGGACTACTGGCACAGAAGCGCAAAGATGGACTTGACAAAGGCTGTGACCAGTTCTGTGCAGATGTGCATGGCATGTACAGTGCATGTCTGGAGTATCTGGAGAAGTGGATGACTCCCATGGAAGAGTTCTCAACATTCATGTTGATGAATCTGAGTGAGCCACCAAACTGGAATGATGTGGAGGCATGCATCAATTACCTTGGAGAGAAGGGGGTGGCAGTTGATGATGTTAAGTGTTTTGACCAGATCACCAATCTGAGGAAATTCACAGAAACGTGCAACCATGATGAGGAGTTCAGTGGCCTGCAGGTACACCAGAAGTGGACCAAATATTTTGAAAAGGCAAAAAGCATTGCATGTTACTCAGAGCTACTGACAATTGCACAGTTTGTCTTTGCACTTCCCTCTCACAATGCAAATGTTGAGAGGGTTTTTTCACTAATGCAAAGCCAGTGGACCAAGGAGAGGAACCAGCTCTCCATAGAGTCACTAAAGGGGATTCTACTAGTTCAGTACAACTTCAAAGACATGTCTTGCAAAGACTTTCATGCTTATTTGTTAAGCTATCGAAAACTGCTAGGAAAGATCAGCTCTACAGCAAAATATGGATGGGCTGACAAGGAGGATGAAGAAGAGAAGCAGGATGAAGAAGAAAACTAAAGATGAAAAGTCTAGATTCTTTTTGTTTAAGTTTTTTTGTCTTTGTGAGACTCTTCTGTTATTTATTTTATTACATTTAAGAGATATATTGTTGAAGCTGGAACAGAATAGTTCATATTTAGAACAATATTTAATTATTTATTTGAAGAGTCTAAGAGAGCTATTATTTTGTTATAAGTTTTTACAGATTTCATTTTATTTTATTACAGAGGTTAATTCTGCACCATTGAAGTATAATAAATAATGTTCATCAACCACCAAGAAGCTTGTCTGAATTCGTCTGGAGGCCGTGCCGATCGTCCTCTTTTTTGGAAATCAAAATATGGTCACCCTAAACTGAGTACCACTGTTTACCATCCACAGACGAATGGTTTGGCTGAACGATTTAACAAAACTTTAAAACAGATGATCAGGCGAGTCGCTCATGATGATCCAACGTCTTGGGACTCTGTCCTGCCTTTTATTATATTTGCGGTGCGAGAATTGCCGCAGGCATCCACTGGCTTGAGTCCATTCGAGTTGTTGTTTGGCAGGCGTCCGCAAGGTGTCTTGGATATTGTACCAGAGGAATGGACAGGATTCGGGACAACAGCTCACAGGCCAAGCTTTGCAGATCGGGTAATTTCGTTGCAAGACAGAATTTCTAAACTTTCTTCTATTGCAGTGGAGCATCAGAGACGTGAGCAGGAAACTCAGAAATTTCTTTATGATAGACGCTGTAAGCTCCGTGAATTTAAACTTCATGATTGTGTTCTGGTACTGATTCCAATGGATCTGCACAAATTCCTAGCGAAATGGCAGTGCCCTGCCATTATTGAGGAACATATGGGGCCAGTGAATAACATGGTCAGAATACCGGGCTGGCACAAACCATTCCAGATTTTACATGTTAATCTCTTGAAGGAATGGCATGACCCGCAGGGGGGTTACACTTCTTTGGCTGCTGTCTCTCAGACTGATGTTGCCATTGGTGATGATTTGACAGACTCACAAAAGACAGAGTTATTATCTTTGATTGAATGGAACATTCAAAAAACAAATGATGTTTTTTCAGACTTGCCAGGTGTGACTAATCTTGCAGAACATAAAATCACTACTGAACCCGATGCTAGGGTGCAGATGCGGAATCCAGAAGCGCAACAGAATATTGTGCGCGAGGAAGTCCAAAAGATTCTGGCATTGGGTGTAATTCATGAAAGTAAAAGTGACTGGTGCAGTCCGGTCGTACTAGTCCCAAAACAAGACAGCTCAGTTCGCTTCTGTATCGATTTCAGGCTTTTGAATAAAGTCTCAAAATTTGATGCTTATTCAATGCCCCGTGTTGCCAAACTGTTGGAAAAACTGGGTCAGGCATCCTATATTTCCACACTGGATCTCACGAAAGGTTACTGGCAGGTGCCTCTTAAGACTGACAGTTTTGAAAAAACAGCATTTGTGACTCCTGATGGACTTTATGAATTTACTAGACTCCCATTTGGTCTTCATGGCGCGCCTCTAACTTTCCAGCGTATGATGGACCAGATCTTGCATCCCCATTCCGAGTACTCTGGGGCGTATCTCGATGATGTCGTGATTTTCAGTAATGAGAACGTCTCCAGGCTGTCCTTGAAAGCTTCAGACAGGCTGGTTTGACAGCTAACTCCAAGAAGTGTAAATTGGGTATATCTGAGACTCATTATCTGGGCTACTGCATGGGCAGGGGTTTACTCCATCCTCAATTCAGAAAAGTGGAAGAGATGCTTGCTTATCCATGTCCAGAAACATAGAAACAAGTACATGCTTTTCTGGGGCTAACAGGTTATTACAGAAGATTTATCCCTGATTTTGCAAATAGGGCTGCTCCTCTTTCAAATCTTACTAGAGACAAGAAAAAACACCCCTTTTTATGGATAGATGTTTGTGAACGTGCCTTTTGTGTTTTGAAAACTGCTTTGTCTTCTTATTCAGTTCTGCGGAATCCCGACTTCTCCAAGGATTTTGTTCTACAGACGGACGCAAGTGCATTTGGTGTAGGCGCTGTCCTGTCCCAGGTTTTTGATGGGGAAGAGTACCCTATCACATTTTTGAATAGGAAATTGCTTCCCAGGGAGTGTAATTATTCGACTATTGAAAAAGAATGCTTGGCAATAAAATGGGCTGTGGAAGCGCTTCGCTATTATTTATGGGGTCGAAATTTCACATTAGTGACAGATCATGCTCCACTTCAGTGGTTATACCGTCAGAAGGAAACAAACTCTCGTCTCATGAGATGGGTTTTGGGTTTGCAACCTTACAGTTTTACAGTGAGGCATCGACCCGGCTCTGAACATATTAATGCTGATATCCTGTCACGCTTATTTGAGCCTGGTTTGGGATGTCGCTTGATTCATGAAAATGTGAATAAAGCCGAGGGAGGGGGTGACAATATATTAAAAATAGAAGCAGCCCTAGCACTGACACGACTCTTAACATCAGCCTCTTCTGCGGCTCTACTGTTTCGGTCAGTAGAAAATGCAATGTTTAGCACCACTTCACTAAAGTCCAGGTAGCTGGTTATGAAAAACACAGCAAAATCTGTTAACTAAAGCAAGAAATCGAATGATGCAATTAAAAGTAGTCCATATCCAAACACAAGAAGCTGTTCACTGATAGTAAAGGAGATGTTGACAGGTGAATCTTTGTTTAAGGATCATAAAAATAAGACAGAAGTTATGTCTGCTATTGCCAATTTTAAGTTTGGTGTTCGCGAAGTCGTGAGGAAGGTGTCTGTGCTTTCTGCAGATGCGATGGAGCAGTTAGAGTGGGACATGGCAGTGTCTAAATGGCTTTCAGTTCAATGTGATGAGTCAGTGGACTCCACAGCCCAGTTAGCTGTGCTCTTTCAGATGGTGTTTCAGAACTTGTCCACCAAAGAAGAGTTTTCGAAATTGCTGCTGATGAAAATCACAAACAGAGGAGCCAATATGTAAAACATTTTGAAGAAATACTTTGTGGGAAAAAGGTTCATATTGAAAAGCTTGCATCTGTCACAACAGATGGTGCTCTGGCTATGAGAAGGCATCACTCGAGATTTATTGCACATTGCAAGTGTAGAAGAAGAATGTTCTCTTGAGCACCTTGTACTCTGTGTGTTTTGTAACTGAATTTCAAAAGCAATGCTTGTAACCCTGCCAAATAAGAAAGCCTGATTTATGAACTGACAAAAAATATGTTACGCAAGGGCTTAGGAAAGTGGTTTCTATATGATTCAAACTGCCTTTTCTGTTTAGTTCCTCAAAGTGAAATGGCTCAGGGAAAAAGGTTACAAGGCTGCAAAGTTCAAGACGTCTGACCTGTGATCAGTCTTGGGGACATAGATAATGCTTAGCTCAGACATATTGCTCAACTTTGAAATTTTGATGATAAGGATGTTTTTCTGTCTCACCAATCATGAGATTGAGGGTTATTTAAGTACCCCCCAAGCTGTCATTCAGGGTTCAGACGAGCCCTGCTGCGACAGACTGTGCTCTCTGGATCTCTGCTTCCTGCGACTCCAGCTTCTTATAACAATAAAGAGAACAACGAGAAAAACCGTCTGCTGTCAAGTCTGCAATTTCTTTCGCCCACACAAGACACACCAATGCTTTTCTAAATTTCTTAGCTATCACTACATCATTCATCAACAGGCTATACAGTATGCTCACAGATTATGGGATGTGAATACATCATGACACCTGTAAGATCATTAATTCCTTCTGAGCAAAAGCCAAACAGATGCTTTAGGCTATTTCTTGAGGAATATTCAGGTGAGTATTCTGATCTCCTCCACACCAGAAGTCATGTCTATGTGCAGGGGTACTGAAGGAAATCAAGGCTTTCATGAAATCAAGAGGAGAGGACACTACTCTGTTGTCTGGCACTGAGTCCCTGCTTTTCATTGTATCCTTGACAGATGTAATAGACAAACTGAATGATATGAACCTACAGTTACAAGGAAAGAACAAGGATATATGTGGCATGATCAGCGTTGTGAAGGTGTCTGAAGCAAAACTGACTGCAACAGTTCCCATTTGTTGGAATGATATTGGAGAGTTATGCGGGGGCACCTGATGTTTCTGATGTACAGAACATTTGTCAGATCTTGTACAAGTTGGGGCAAGAGTTTGCAGAGAGATTCAGTGATTTAGAGAAACACGGTCCCTATGTTGCATTCATTGCCAGCCCTTTCATGGAGGTAGACATAGGTGACATTTCAGAGAAGAATGGCTGATATGTTCAATATCAATCCTCTCGATACAGAGATGGAAATTATGGACTCAATACCTTACCAGTCCCCTCACTAGCTATAGTGTTTTGTTTTTTTTGTGTTTTTTATTGTTATTGATTTGAGACATTGATTGAGCTAAACTGAACATTTTGACATGAATATGGAAAGTACATTTAATGTACTTCTGATGTGGATGTAAGATTTTTTCTGGTACAGAATATATTGACATTTGAGGCATATTTGTACAAAAAGAGGCATTTAAAGATACAATTCTTATTTTTTAGTCATAACTGATTGTCTAGACTCACATAATTCAAGAGTTTGTCTTAATAATGAAAAAATGAGCACTTTCTTTATTTGCCAACTGATCATGATAATGTTTCTCTTTTGAAACGCTTCTAAAACAAAATCTCTTTGCACGTTCATACAAAATAAAAGTCTTCCTTTAGCTCATGGGTGTCGAACTCCAGTCCTGGAGGGCTTCAGTGGCTGCAGGTTTTCATTCTAACCATCTTCTCAATTAGTGACCAGTTTTCAATGCTAATTAACTTCTTTTGCCTTAATTTTAATTAACTTGACTCAGGCCCCTTTGTTGTTTCCTTAATAACCAGCCAAATAATAGTGAGACACAAAACAAGCTGCCACATGACCAGCTCACCTGTGCCCATCACACAATATCTGAAAATAAAGAAAGGTGAAGGTCTCAGTAAGGTTGATCCCTCAGGTCACCAAAACATTATGACGGTGTTCTTACAAAAAAACAGAAAATCATCAGTTTTCGAAATGTCTGCTGTGGCAGAATAAGCCATGGAATTAAATACTAAGTTTAATTAACAGCAAGAATTGGCTTCTCATTAAGAAAGTGATTGGAGTGAAATTGGTTGGAGTTTGAACCCCCATTTTAGCTAGTCATCTGTTGGTTTGTTTCATGTCTCATTTCTGTTTGGCTGTCATTTAATGAAAACTGGAATAAATTCAGAGGACTGAATCTTTAAAAACAGGGCAACTGGTAATAAAATGAAAGAAAAAAGAAATTAATTAGCAGTGAAAACTGGTCACTGATTACAAAAATGGTTAGAGTGAAAACCTGCAGCCACTGCAGACCTCCAGGCTTGGAGTTCGACACCCTTGCTTTAGCTGATCTGGATTTGAGGTGTTTTTTTTATATGCAGGGTATTTAACACAATAAGTGAATAAATATAAAATGCAGGTAGCTCATGACCACTTTCATTTTTTCAAAACAGTGCTTGAATGATAAAAGGTTGGAGACTCCCAGATTAAATTCTTTTCTAGATAACAGGCCCGCATTATTCAACTATTTTCATACTTTTAATAGTTCTTTGTACAAAGCTGGTAAGCAGAAAAAAATAAATATTAGGGAATACATGTACAGCATGCATATCACAGATTATAAAAAACTCCAATTTCTTAATATTAATAGCAATTCAATGAATTACTTTTTAATATATTGTGACAATCACAGTAATGATCATATGAAGCACTGAATTTTACAGGCAAACCCAAGAGCACATTTATTTACTTCCACAGTCACAAAAGACACCACCAAAGCAACAAACCTTTGACTTATTCTTACTGACTACAATTGGAACCCAATGTCTTCATTTCATTTACCATACAAGACCATGCAACAAGCTTTCCAATTTATTCACACAGTAATGTCATGTGTGGACATTCAGTTGAATTGCCTATTCAGCTTCCCTGTGCTTGGTTGGCCGACTACTCTGCCCATTGCTCAGATCCTCACCCCAAGAACAACTGTTGTGTTGTGATATTTTATATATAAGTTGATAAATGTTTTGTACATTTTTATTTGCAAGTTATACAAAGTGTATGTAACATTAGTGTTTCAGGGTGTTATATCATTGTGTGGGATAATGAATTGGCAAGAGACTCAAAAAAGAGTTGGGGAATTGTCCCCTTATAAAGTCTGGCAATCTTGCATGAAAAAGTAAGCAAAAAGTTGATCAAAATCATAACATTTGACAGCAAACCAAGGTTATTATAGTTAACGAAAACTAAAATCAAAACTGAAACTATTATTAAAAAAACATTTTCGTAAACTGAAATAAAATAATTAACAAAACCGAAATGAAAAATTAAACGAAACTATTAAAGTAGCTTGAAAGACTAACTGAAATAAAAAAATAATTTACTAAAATATTTTTAGTTTTCGTTTTTGAATGAATATTCTTGCCGTTAGTCTTTAACCCTAAAACAGAAAGTCATCCCCCACGAGCTGCCCGCGCATATTCATCCAGTGATCGGTGGCTGGTGATGGAGGGCGGCATTTGCGGTTACAAAGCGAGCTGAATGCGGGTGCGTAAAGCATGTGAAATGGAAAGTGATTTACTGTGCCGCCTTTCTTTGTGCTTGTTGTATATCAAGATGTAATTCAAACGCCTGAAAACAGAATGTGCTGGTCAACAAAACGTTTACCATATGGACAGAAAAATCACGAGTGAGTGACGTTTCAGTTTATGTCTTAGGTGACTTCTTTTTGTTGACAGCAATTCACCTGCCACTTCACACAGGAGAAATCATTTTTACTTTCTCATATACGAAGTATACAACCTCAATATTTTGATGCATCTTGACATGATAGACCTCCCAGAGTCCAAAAATACCGTTTTTTTTGGAATTGTGTGTGTGTGTGTGTAAACACGATAACTCAAATGCAACTAGATAGATGGATGAAATTCGGCATGTGGTTGTAACACCACAGTTGTAGATCTGTATTAACTTCTGGACCAAATCCATCACCAGAAGTGGTACTTTACCTGAACATATATTCGTGTTTTTTTTTAATTCAAGCAGCTGCAGAGTCCGATTTATTCAACTTTACTTTTATAATAATTGTTCAATATATTATTAATTTGATTTGTTGTTGATGGTTCCTTAATGTACATAATATAAAAATATAATCGTTGTCTTGCGGTTTACTCCTCAAATATCCATCCCCATACCTGAGTACTGTATATGAGAAAGTCTCAGGGAGACCACTCCCGGTTTTTGAAAATAAAATGGCACTGATCTAGAGATGAAAGCGATGGAAAACTAAACATACTAATGAGTTTTGGTATTTATTCTATATTAATTTGTCTTTTTTAGTTCATATTCACAACTCAAAATATATTTTAAATTATTTGTCTCCCTTTTTTCAATGTTTTTCTCTCACTCTCAAAATAGATAGTTGAAATATCATATTCTTTTTGCTCTTAACATCCGCCATATCATACATATTGCATACCAGGGAGTTTTCCTGCCTTACATCTAAACCTGCTGTGGTAGACTCCAGGTTTTCTGTGATCCTGCTCTGGATAAACAGGTTTAGATAATGTATATGTTGTTCTTAATCTCAGATGCTGTCTCTGTCGTTTTATGCCAGTCCGTACTCCTATTACCTGCTCTAACTCTGCTCATTATGGGTGTACTGTCCTTTATGTTGGGCTATTCAAGTCTCACCACCACCCCTAACCTTGACACTACATGCTTGGTTTTCTTTGTTTCCCTCAATACAGCTAGGTGAGGTCTGCACACTGATTGAAGTCTAAGAGCCCTGTTCTTCCTTAGCCCCTGTGATTTTCATGAGAAAATATTTTAAAAATTATAAAATTGTGTAAAATTGTTCATATTCAGTATCTAGTTTTGAGTATGCTTGTTTTTATCAGACAAAAGCAAGACCAGATAGTAAACCGTGTAGTGTAGTAAGCTTCCACTAACATTAAACTCGTATCCAAATCTGTTAAGTGCACAGTTCTGTCTGATTGTGACACAAAACTAAACTCCGTAGGAGCTCCATGCTATAATTACTAAAACTAAAACTGAAACTAATAGATATAAAAATAAAACAGAAATGTCTTTGTGAAATAAAAACTAAACTAAAACTAAAAATACACAATGAAGGAAAACTAAAACTAAACTGAATTTCCAAGTAAGGTCAGAAAAAATATAAAAATAAAATTTTATAAAAAAAAGCAAAACTATAATAACCTTGCAGCAAACTGAAGTTGGATATGACATTATATAGAAAATGGCAACCAGAAGAAAGTACTGATAGAAATGACATCACAACTGGAAAACGGAAGTGACATCATCATCGAGAAGTGTTGTCATCAGAAAGGCGACCATAAGTGACGTCATCATCGAGAGCAGGAAGCGGAAGTGATGAGATGGAATGTGAGCCATTTTGGGAATCCAGGACTGTTGGAGGTGAGTGAATTATTTTATTATCTTTCTTTGGCAACTCTGGTGAAAGAAGGAGAGAGTCGTTAATACTTGATATCACCCCCTTGTCTCACAATAGTTCACTCATCTCAGGACTTGTTGGCTGCCTCCTAAGCACTCGTGTGTGACAATTGATAGGAACAGTAATGCTTTGATGTTTAACTAACCAACCTCCAAAGTCTTTAGGACTGACTTAGGTTGAGGAATTTTATGGCAGGGTTAGGGGAAGTGCCTAAAACCAGTTTGACAAGTGATTCTTTGCAGGAAATGCTCTCTCAACCAGTCCTCACATGGAGGCAAAACTGCTTAGCTGGCAAGCTTCATTCAACAAATAGTTCTGGGGGTAGGTGTGAAAATAAACCAGAAACTTGGGGATGAGTTGAGTTTTGGTCTAAAGTATGGCTGTTTGAGATTGGTTTTGAATCAGAGGCCATTTTACACCACAACCTATTGGTGTAAGAGTTTGGACAGAGAATGAATACATTTGCTTGCTTTACCCGTCCCTCTTTCTTCCTATCACACTATGGCCAGGAAGAGAACACACTGAAGGCACCACTCAGCAACCATATTTGAGAAAGTCATGGAGAAAGCTGACTAAAAATGACTTAACTAGAGACATTTAAGTAACTACGAGTCTGTGTGCTGCTTGAAACTACAGATCAGGATTTATCAGGTTGTATGGTTGGCAATATTCAAATAATAATAATAATAAATAATAATAATACATTTTATTTATATAGCACCTTTCCCATGCTCAAGGCACTTACAGAATATAAGAAAGAATGGCAGGGTATACAGTATATAGCATTGTACAAACCAGATAAATAAATAAAGAAGATTATGGCAGTGAATTCAGTGAATTTAGAATTCAGTGAATTCAACAAATGAACTTTGTTTATTTTTATTATTTTATGAATATTATTAATAATACAATATTTAAAGTTGTAACTTAACTCCTACTTGTCTTTTACTGTACATAATAGCCTGTGATTATAGATGTAGAATGGAAGGTGGGGAGAAGTTATAAAGTACAGTACCTTATAAACAGTACTAAGTCTATGGGCTTTGAGGCATTCTGATAAAGTCTACACAACAAAGAGTACTAAAGGGGAAAACAGAGTAATAGAGAACTCTACCAAGGCAAAACAACAACACATTCAGGATGTGCCATGCAGTCTGTGACATTTGTCTTGGTAAGTACAGTAAATAGCTGGAGCCTACCTCTATTCTACCTCCTGGTCTATCCACCTGAGGTGAGAAGCCCTAACTCAGCTCGCTTCTCAGACAGCAGCTTATCCATTCAACTGGTACTGGGCTTCTGGTCATCATTGACTGTCCAATGCTTCCATATTGTCATTCTTAACAATGCTTCAATCCTGCTGTGTTTGGTGCTCTTAGTGAGAGCACCTAAAGACAAGCATTGGACATGATTAGGCAGCTTGATGACTGGGCCCATCCTGAAGCTTTATTTCTAGTTTGCTGCAGAAAATCTATGCTTAAAATAAGGAGTCTTGAAGGAGGCTACCCAAATATCTTGCTAGATTTTTTCAACCTCCATCATTATCTTGAGAAGTAAAAGTATGGGTGCCATGGTTCAGCGATTAGCCCTGTGGAAGAATCTGGCCAGATAACCCTGCAGCAAGCACAATGTACCCCAAGGTAATGGTATTCACCCATGTGTCCACTAAAATCTCGATGACATAAGCTTTGAGTCAAGTATGCACATCCAAATGGTCCCCATTTCCATAGTGGCCCTCTTGCACAGGGGCTACTCTACCTTTTTTAAAATTGTGTATGCCACACAAAACCCCTGTGCATGGCCTTTCTTGACAACAAAACCGACAAACTGATTGCTCCACCACACTGGGTTGCACGGTTGCTTCTCGTAAGTGGTGAGTAAGAAATGATGACGTTATTGGATTCTTCTTCCTCTGTGCATGGTGAATTGGGCCGCCATCCATCAGCACTGCCTCCAAAAAGCTACTTTAGCCCAAGCTTGCTCAAATGTCGCTGGCCTAGCAAAAAGACCAGCTGCCTAAGAGTTGGTGTTATGAGGTTTAACAAAAAAAAGAGATTCACCTCAGGGGCAGTTCCAATAAGAACATCACACCTGGGTGAGAGTAATGACCTTAGGCTCTCTTCCATGCCCTGTACTCTGTTGTTTAATTGCTGCTGCTGTCAAACTATGACTGAGTTACCCAGTCGAACCTATGCTACAATGCTTGTATAAGTTTACCATTTCTAGAAGCTGCTCTTCAAGAGTTTCTTCTAGCATATCCATCCATCCATCCATCCATTTTCCAACCCGCTGAATCCGAACACAGGGTCACGGGGGTCTGCTGGAGCCAATCCCAGCCAACACAGGGCACAAGACAGGGAACCAATCCTGGGCAGGGTGCCAACCCACCGCAGTCTAGCATATCCACATTTAAGTTTTCTGTCACGTTTGCAGCAAAGTTCAGAGAAATTATTACTTGCATTCCTAAACAAAATTCAACATGTTAGTCCAGGGCACCCCCCCCAGTGTTTCAACCAGCTAGATCATCTGCTGTCATGAGCTTCACCTGAAGCAACTGCAAATTCTTTGAAGCATGTGCAGTATGTATCCAAAAGAATGGTGCCACCTAACCTCACCAGTTTCCCTAGGACTCCCCTTTTGCAACAGCTATATGTCTCTACAGCTGTATACTGTCTCCTTTGCACATTCCATGCCTCAACGTCAAAGAGGCTGAAACTGATCAGAAGGGATTTTACCTATTAAGCCAGGTCGGTGTTGGTCCTGATCAATGTGAATGCCAGCTGTTTAGCTTGTGCCCACAAAGCATCTGTCAATCTTCTGTACAACACATTTTCTCAAGTTTCATTGACTGACTCACAGTTACTTTTTGTGTGTTGGTTGCCATGTAGCTATGCATTACTACACTTGTGAGCTACACACTGCAAGGCATGAAATTGTAGTGGCCAGGCTATTTAACACTAGAATTACCAGAGCCTACGAAAAAACTCGTAGATCCGGCCCACCTTAAATCGCTTCTTAAAACTGTTCTCACCTCTCCGCCAGCGTCTTTTGTCATCTAAATGTACTGATAAAGACAAGCTACCAGCAGCCGGCTATTCCATCCCCCCAACGACTTAGAATGTAAACGAACTTTTCCCAGCTCATGCCTTGATTGATTATCTGGGAGTGAAGTGGAGTTTTAGAGTGGAAATAATAGATTGTTATTTGGAACACACGCATTTCATATGTGTTGCATTTCTACAGTAATCTGTGTAAACACATTGTTAAAACAGAAACGTTTTTTATATTCTAGTAGCAAATGACAAAATGTAGGCATAAACTATATAATGTATGAAGCCTGAAGTCCAAATATCAAAGAACCACTTTCACAAAATGTACAAAACAAAGCCACCGTCAAAAAAAAGCCGCCTTAGTGTGTGACATTGACACTCATTGGCTATCATTGTTTCCGTGGCGCAACAGTATCAGTTGCTGACTGGGAATCAGAAGGTCATGAGTTCGATCCAGCACAACTCCCTTTTGAGAAGTGTTCTTATTTTCACTATTTTAGAATAAAAAGATACATTTGATTTCAGTCTGTAACAGCCGGTGTAATTTATGATATTTGTAAAGGTTAGCTTTGTTTATTTTTTTTTAAAAT
The DNA here is from genome assembly GCF_900747795.2 of Erpetoichthys calabaricus. Lineage (NCBI taxonomy): Eukaryota > Metazoa > Chordata > Cladistia > Polypteriformes > Polypteridae > Erpetoichthys > Erpetoichthys calabaricus. The sequence goes on from NC_041394.2 coordinate 322,932,171, forward strand.
TCAGCTTTCATTGTCTCAGTCGCATTCAGGATCCTTCCCTACCAATACCCCCGCTCACTTACCCCGACCCCCCCTAAATGACACTGCTGTTTTCACATAAAGACGCGCTATAGCTCTGCAGTGTATCACGATACATATGACCACGTGTTTTTTTCCCCCAATATTGCCAGTCCCCACGTGTTGCTGTATGCTGTTTCTTTTGTACTCCAGGAAAGCATAGTAAAGAGCAGTAACTTCAGCGCTATATGCAATCATCAGACACTCCCCATCTGATACTGTTGTTTTCACATAAAGACGCGCTAAAGCTCTGCAGTGTACTTGTGACTGCATTGTCGTACCAATGCTTGCGAACTGAAGTGTCTGCATGCACTTTTCGTGGCATTATACGTGTATTTTTTGAGCATGCCCATGTAGCTCAAACACAGGAACATATGTTGATGTAAAAGTATAACAAAACAAGTGCACTTTTATTCAAGACTATAACCGACGAAAAAAGAAAGCAAGTTACAGTAGGCGGTTGATATGACAGCTTGCGTGGTGGAATGCTAAGAACTGCTGATTTCCATTCTGTGCTATATAACTGTTAACATTTGAATCTGATGATTGCATATAGCGCTGTCTTATTCAGTGTGCACAAGAACATGCAGGTGGCCAGTTGCTGCGTGCTACAACGCACATTTTAAAAAAAGAAAGACAAATATATGTGACGTTTTGAAGAAATCATTTTATGACGCGAATAGTACCAATCAGAAAACATCGTTGAAGTAATGCAATATTATTTGAAAACGAACAGCGTCAGATCGGGTGTGAAGTTATACTGGCGGTGTTTGAGTCAGATCAGAAGCTGAATAAGCTGAACAAGCTCCTGTTCTGACTCTAAGTAAAAAAGCATGAATTAATCAACAGAAATAACCGTGATTGACATTTTAAACTTAACGATTTACAGTGCATACCAATTTATAAATTTAATGTCTGTTTGAGGAAAAAAAAAACCACTTTCTTCAAAGCTGGGAATCGAACTCACGTCTCTGTAGCACGACAGGGATGCTGTTCCCCAAGTCAGCAAACCGTAGCGTTAAGCCGTTGTATCATCATTGAACCTTTTGTGAAAGTGTTTATTTGATGTTTGGACTTCAGACTTCACAGATTCTATAGTTTATGCCTACATTTTGTAACATTTATTACTAAAATATGAAAAATTTTCTGTTTTACCAATGTGTTTACACAGATTACTATAGAAACGGAACATGCATGAAATGCATGTATTCTAAATAGCGATCTATTATTTCCATTCTAAAACTCCAGCAGTTCAGTCACTCCCAGATAATCAAACAAGGCATGAGCTGGGAAAACTTAGTGAACGTTCTGCCATGGTGGGGGATGGAATAGCCGGCTACTCGCTGCTCCTCTTAATCGGCACATTTAGAAGACAAAAGAGAGGTGAGAACGGTTTTAAGGTGGGCCAGATCTATGAGTTTTTTCGTAGACTCTGGTAATTCTAGTGTTAACACTAGAATCCCTGAAGTTTACAATTTTTTTTCATTGTTCCTGACCTCCTTAAATTTTCCTGACATTTTCGCTGCTCCTTATCACTGCGCTGTAAGCCTGCTTTTGTTTTGCAAATGTGTGAATTAGTAGAATGCAGCCTACCACACCCCCCAACCTCCCATTCAGTCAGATGAAAGCATCACCCTGCTGCAAAACTCACAGCTGAAGTCTGTGTTGAAGTGTTCGTCTGGCGATGCATTTGCATACCAATTATATAGGTAATGAAATATCGAGATTTGAAATAAATACAATTCATGTGTATTCCATGTCTACAAAAATCTGTGTAAATATAGAATGACAGAGGAAATGTGAGGCAAGAAATGCTGAACACATGGCTAAAACATGTTTTCATATGTTATAGTAATAACATTTGACATGAAGTGTAGGATGGTGAAGCCCAAATATCTAAGAAACACTTTCGCAAAAATTGTAACAAAACAATTATGCTTTTATTCAAAAGTAAAACCGAAGAAAAAGAAATTGCTCAATTGACATGTTGCTGAAGTCCAACTATCAGTCAGTACAAAGTAAAAGACACCTGACTTGATTGGTGGATGGGATAGCAGGCTGCTTGCTGCTTGTGCTGATTGACACATTTGCAAAACAAAGAGGCTGATGAAAAATGTGTGAAGGAATTTAAGGTGGCCCGGGATTATGAGTTTTTTCGTAGGCTTCAGGGATTCTAGTGTTAAGGTCATGTTTAATGTGAAGGGCATCCAAACTTTGTTTATCATAAATGGAAAGCCCTGCCTTATAAATCACATGGGCTGCTGAAATCTTCACAAAATTATTTTCAGATTTTGAGTAATCTATCAGTACAATTTACACTATGATTTGCCCTTTGACCTAGTTTGTTGATTTCAGATATTTAGTATTTCAACACTTCCTTAGCTTGACTAGTCTTTTCAGTTTGTCCTTTATTCTGTAATATTTGGATTTCATGTCTGTCCTGAACATTCCTTTCATGATCAAACATGGATAGCACCAAACTGCCTTTGTTTCAACTGTTTTATTTTGTGTTCTCCTCATACCCCTTGCTTCCTAAAGTTGCTTGATGTAAAATCCATGCCTATTATTGCACACTGTATTTTGGCCTCCTTGACATCATCCTGTGGTACAAGGGTCATTACAAGATCACCATCTACTGTTAGAATATATAAAGATTCTGACTGAAAGAACTAGCACTTTGCATGGTTTTGTCTGGAGAGGCTGGGCTGGGCAGGGCAGGACACAATTCCTCACCAGACAATAACATACTTTTGATAAGGCAACTTTTGAAAAAGCAGTTGATACTTCTAAAAAAATAACCTTCATGAAAACTGCTACAGTGTTGGCTAGCTTAGTCCTCCAGGAAACTTAATTTTCTTAAAATTTATAATTAAAAACAAGTCACCAGAAATGTATGAATTTCCAGCCTCTCACGATCAATAAAAACTTTATTGATGTACAACTATATTGTAGCTTTGCCTCTTTTGGTTATACCCTTAAGGAGAGCTCTTCTTGCCAGGCTTCGATTGGCTATTTGACCTGGCTATATGAAGTGACTACAATGAACTCTGTCATGAAGAGCCATTGCCAAGTTTGCTGCAGAGAATAAAATGAACTTCTCCAGCTTCTCTCTTGTCTTTTTTGCATTTGAAATCATGTAAGAGATTGCAAGGGTAAAAATGAAGTCTGACCTAAACTTATTTTGCACACCACAGAATCAAACTTGGATAGTATTGTACCTGTGAGGTTTTCGAGTTGTGTCAATGAGTGGGAGTTGAAATGGACTACAAACTTTCTCCAGGGTTGCTTCCTGTCCTGTTCCAAATAGGCTCTGGTCCTCTATGACCCTAATTTGAATTAAATGGTTAACTCCAGCCTAATGAACTGGAACAGTTTTGTAAGGACTGGGTCAGAATTTCTTTCAGTTTAAGAGACTGTGTAACTTAAGCAGAGGAGTTTAACTTTAAATGATTGTTTCTGAAGGTGATTCTATAAGTTAATAGTGAATCATTGAGTGCATTTCTCTTTTCATGTATGGTTTCTACCTTTTCTCTTAAGTAAGTAATGATGAAGTAAAATCTGTTTATGAAATGTTGTAATAAGTATATCTGTGTAATATGTCAGTGCGCTCTGTACAAAAAATATTTTATAAATCCACTCACATGTACAACTAACACAAAGCCAGATTTAGCACACATGGGTTCATCATTTAGAACTGCTAGGCAAGCATTAGAAAAGATAAGGACAACTGCGAAATGGGCATTGTACTGTTTCTGTGTGTCAGAGTCAGCATGATATTGGATCTTCTTTTCCTTGTTTGGAATGGCATGATTTTACATGGAGAAAGAGTATAAAGCCTTGGAACATTGCCCGACACACCTTTGAAGCCAACAGATGGATGGGAGATAACGTCATCTGATCCTGAAAATCCTTCCAGTGCAGTGACGAAAATGGCAGACTGTATACATTGAGCTCTCACTTCAGTAATGGTCTTGTCATGGCTTCCCAACTATGGGATGCCGTGTAAACTGTCACTAAAGAAAGCTAAGTTATTTCTCCTGTGTGATGTCTTACAACCATATCACTAAGGGAGGGGTATCACCTTTTAATATCATATCTATACAGTTTCGGGTTATGTAACATGCCGCAATTACAAAAGAACTTATTCCAACCAGGGAGCTAGCACCCCTTGCTGGATTCAGATGTTTTTCACTTGAGATTGGATTTATCATATTCTAGGACTTAGCAATCACCAGGCACTTCAACATATAACAGGAACCACTGTGTCACTTGCAAATATGTCATCAAAGTATCCTTATATCTGGTCCTTCTAGTAAATTCATTATTAAACAACGATCTTATCGCCAATCTAAAATTCTTATTTGCTGCATTTCTTGAAGAATGTGTCAAACCATTTATGTAGGTGAAACAGGGACACAGCTAGTAGATGGTTTTATGATGAATATGTTCAAGCCATTAAAATCAAAGACCTCACAAAGTCTACTGTAGAACACTTCAAATCCCTTGATCATAGCCACACTGATCTCTCTGTTTATGTTCTTCCAAAGAGCTTCAAAGAAGCTGTGATGGAAACCGGAGTGTCAGCGAACCCCAAACCCCTAAACAAGATAACACCAAGATAAGGGAGTGTGGTCTCTTTTATTAAGGACCTGGGAGTACTTCCGGTGCCAGGGCCACTGTCTGATGGAAGCACTTCCGGGTCATGTGAAAGTCCATTACAGCATGGAACTTGTCTCCCTTCAGCACCCTCTCGTGGTACCCAGTGACCCCAGCAAGGCTGCTCTGCCAGAGTACATCTCCCAGGAAGCCCTGCTGGCTTCCCACTGGGCACTGATATCCAGGTCTGCTGCCATCTAGCATGATGGGGGAGTAAAAAGCCCCCAGCAACATCCTCCATCTTCAGTGGGCTGTCCACCCATCCCTTTTGGTCCTTCTTTCCGTGTATGATCCACTTCTCCTCCCCAGCCGGGATGCCTATGTGCCTACTAGGAGCCTCCCATCCGGTTAAGCAATCATACCCTCTTCTGGCTCTGGCTCTTCTGATATCCATCCCTCCCATGTGGCATCTACAATGCTTTTCAGAAAAAAGCATGATGTAAGCTCATTCTTACACTGGCACTACACATTTCTTCAGGTGTAAATGACCAACTAACTTTTTTATCTCTCTCTTCATCTTCTCTAATGGCAGCTTTTTCTCGATTACTCTCAACATTTCCCTGTTCATCTTCCCTGGATTTCTTCCTTCCATCTGGTCCTATATATGTTACCTGTTCTTTCCTTTTCAGCTGCACACCTGATGCAGGTGATACAGCCAAACTGTTGGGTGTTTTACATTGTTTTCTTTTTAGTGTGGAAATAACATTTTTTTTCCTTTGACGACGCATGGCTGACACAGCACTACACTAACACAATTGTCAGTTTTGTTCTGATATGTAAAACCATAGAACTGAAGGACAGGATATTTACAATATGCTTTTACATGACCATACTGCTCCACCATTTATTACCAGGAGACTGCAGTATTGGTCTATGCATATATGATAAATAATGAACTCTATGAAAATTTGTAAAAATGTAAACAAATGTAAAGCAATGTTTCTTTTATCAATATCAATCTGTCAAAAATGTTGAGAAACTTAATTACTTTAGTTTGACCAGCAACATAACTAAAAGGCTCTATTTGAATGAGAGTCCTATAAGTATGGCTTAGAAGAACATGTGCCGTAAATGTAACACAATTCTTTGTACCATCCATGCTGGTTGCACACACCACATTTGGTACTTGGTGACTGTTCACACTCAGTGAGGCAACAGAATGTTCATGTAGTACTGCCCTGATGGTTGTGAAGAGTTGGACGCCTTGTAATAAAGAAATGCCTTTGAGGCAACTATCCGCATCAGTGCCCGTGCCTACACGTTCCACGCCATAAAATTGATTGTCACTATTTAGGTCACTGTCATTATCAGCAAAATATTAATCTTCCAAGAAATCTACTTGTTTCAAAACGTCAGCAGCTTAATGCCTTTCACGTGACAACATAACTATGGACTGTCTATTTATAAAACTATTTTCATCATAAAAAATATAGCTATCCACTAGAGTGCAGCACTTACAGTAGATAACTGAGATGTGGTAGCAACTGGCTGCATCTACAGTGGCTGCATACTGACACAGGTGTTATATTGTATGTCACACCTTGACAGGCTCAATGAGAGATGACTTAACTCATACCTCACGTTCAAAGTCTTAATTCTTTAATGTGTGTATGTGAACATGAGTAAAATTTCTCACTATTTCAATGACGTGCCAATATTTTACACATTCAGCACTAGACTTTTTGCAGAATCCCAGAGGTTATTAAAGTAATCCTCTACTACAATCCAGCAAAAGCAATTTTGTTGTGATAGGGGGAAAAAGAAGAAACATACCAAAATAATCCTTTCCTAATTTACCTATTGTAATATTAATCAACATTTTAGCAAGAATGAGCGGTAATTTAAATGTATATCACAACTTCACATAATGTGGCTTAATTAAATCCTTTTATAGAGACATGCAGAATAAGTGTTGGCAGAATTCTAGTCCTAAAAAGCTGTAAAAGCCTCTGTAAGTAGACTGTCATTTTATTTTAGTTACATAATATGTTTAATTGTAATAGCAAATGGGGAATGCGTATTTGGGATATAAAAAATCAGTAATTTTATAAATTAATATAAAAGGTACTGTTTATAGGTGTAATTAAACAGGAACAAAATGTAGCCCTAATACAATCATGGCTATTATTTACATATTGAATTTTTAAATGTTCAATGCAGTATTATTTAATTTTTTTATATATGTTTAAGTATTTTGCTCAGGTATACAGTGCTGCTCTCACTGCCACATCTGTACTTGTTAAACACTCAGGTTATTTACTTTGGCATTATTACTGTTTAGAGAATTAGAGCAGGCCTCATTTGGGCACTTAGATGAGTTTTTGAAGAGCAGTGAAAGAGATTATAACCTGAGGGCCTATCAGATCAGCATGTCACGAGGAGAAGGCTGTTACAATTCACAGATGCCTCTCTCCAAGATGCTAATCAGCAACTTAAGTAACACACATTTTTACATACTTTGTTTACACACAGAAATTGCAGCTGATTCCCTTTGTTTGCATGTCCATTTTGGTCTCTTTAAGGTGATTGTATTAGAGAAGCCTATTGAAGTAATATTAAAAATAAATATTATTTTGTATCTGCTATACATTGACTTGCCAATGTAAGTTCATCTTTTGCTAATAGTATTTTCAATACAATGTACAAATTTCATTTCTGTTTCAAATCAGAGAGTGGCATTTCAAAGTGTGCAGCTGATAAACTAAAAAACACACAATAAAGGGATGATCAAAAGGAGAACACTGCCATGGGTCCTGTACATTCGAGCTCTTAAAGTTCTGCTGTTGGGCCTTGGGGATGTCCCAAAGGCCATGGTTACAGAACTGTTTAGCTCTATGATGCCCCATGCCAGTATCACCCTAGCACAACCTTCAAGCCTGGGTATCTAATAATTTATGAACTGAGAGCATTGGTGAGGTGGAATGAGGCATAATAAGAATAAATAAATAAAAACAGCGAGTCTTTATTTGGAACAAATAAAACAAATGAAATCAAAAACCTGTGATATGTCATGAACTAAATTATGAGGAAATTGCAAACCACCTCGTACTAGCCTCCTCTGCATGTGGCTGCCTACGCAAGTGTCTTCTGTAACTGAAATTTCTGCATGGCAACCAAGATTTTAGTTTAGCACACGGTATGTATATTAACACTCCTTTATGGATGTGAGTCCTGGACTCCCTACCATAAGCAAATCCACACATTAGAAGCGTTCCATTTCTGCTAACTCCAGAAGATCCTGGGCATCACTTGGAGGACAGGGTTCCACACACTAAAATTCTGGAATGCTGCTCATCAACTAGCATTGAGGCCATGCTGCTCAACCATGTCCTCCGCTGGACTAGACATATTATCTGCATGAATGAGTCTCCTGTATGGTGAACTCACTGAAGGATCATGACCTCAAGGTGGACCAAAAAAATGCTAGACTACTTGAAGCTTTCTCTCAAAGCCCGCTCCATTCCACATATGCAGCTTGAGACACTTACTGAAGACCACACACTTTCGAGGTGGACAATAAATGAAGGAGTCCATCACTTTGAACAACAAAGAGCACATCAACTAGAGGAGAAGAGAATGGCAAGACATCAACATTGAAACCATCCTACTGCACCTGGGAGACAATTCCATTGCCCATTATGCCCCCGGGTCTGCCTTTCCCAAATTGGCCTTCTCTCCCACCAGGATATACACAGGAGGGGGAGTGAGTAACGTCAAACGTTTTTTATCTCCTAGGGATCTTGAGATAGCTACTCATGCTTTTATCTTTTCTCGAATGATTACTGCAACTCATATTCTGGGATCAATAAATCCCTGATACATACAGTAGGTTCCAGATGGGTCAGAATACCGCTGCCCATTTTTTGGTTGGGGCAAGAAAGTTTGATTCTGTTACTCTAATATTAGCTTCTTTACACAGGCTGCCTGTTAGTTTCAGAATTGATTTTAAAATTCTGTTGCTAGTTTTTAAATCATTACATGGGTATGCTCCAGCCTATTTATCTGAATTGTGTGTTTTACACCAGCTATCCAGAGAGCTTAGATCTATTAATCAGTTGTCTGTTATGGTACGTGTAAAACTAAAGGGGATAGGGCTTTTGCAGCTGCTGCACCTTTTCTGTGGAACTCGTTACCTCACTACATTAAGGAGTCACCCTCAACTGGATTGTTTAAAACGAGACTGAAGACCCATTTCAATTCTCTAGCTTTCAGTGACCGTCACTGATACTGATGGTTGCTCTAGTCTTTTTTTTTCTTTTTCTTCAACTCACTGACGGCTGTGTTTTATTTTATTGTACTTTACTGTACTTTATTTTATTTGCATTTATTGTATGATTTAATGTAAAGCACTTTGGCTACAGCATTACTGATGTTGTTTTAAATGCGCCCTATAAATAAATTGACATTGACAAATGGATGGACAACATCATCGTCGCATCGATGGACAGCCATGGCTGAATACTAAACCTACCAAGAGCTATTTGAAAAGTGACCAGGAAAAAAGACATTCAATTCAATCCCATCATTACCAAAGCCAAATCACAATACAAAAATCAAAGTCAAAAATACTAGCATGAGATGGGAACAGAGAAAAATTTATAAAAAGGGTTTGTTGAACAAAACAACAAAATTGGTGACAAGTATTATTGAGTCTGCAAACTTGGATAAGGAGGTGAGCTTTTGTGAGGAACCTTTAAACCTGTCATGTTATTAGTCAAAGGTCATGACCTCTGAGAGCACGCCCATGGAGCTACCCTAACAACAGGTGAACAAATTGGTGACAATCACAATTAAACAAAATGGAAGCAATAATGGTGCAAATAAAAAAATGAAAATAAGGTGCTGACTGAAAAATTAATTGAAGATCTGCATCCAAAAAAATTATATTAGATCTGTCAAAATAACAAAGAAAAATGAGTAGAAAATTAAATAACTAGTCTAAACTTAATTCATCAACTCTGACTCAAAGCACCAATGGCATACACTGTGCAATTCTGGCTCAATTTTAAGCCCAATCTGAAATCACCAATTGAGTTTCTGAGTTGCCCCAAATTTTTAGCTTCATCGGCAATCGTTTCATGTGCAGTATGAGAGGGGCTGTGATGCACGATTGCCTCTTACAATTGGGCTGTTGTACAATTTGAAGAATTTTTGTCGTCAGAAATTTCAGTCAGCTGACTTGTAGTGTGATCAGTCTTGGAACCTGATTTTCCGATGCCACTATAAAATTTCATTGTGCATCAATCACACTATATCATGGATTGGGCATTGCTGTAGTCATCCTAATTTTCACATTTTTGATTTCAAAAATCTATCTATCATATAGAAGCACACATACAACTAAATAGCCAGTGACAACAGAATCATAGGAAACCTTTACTGCAAGAACCTGAAATAAACACACTCAACAGTAGATTAACCAAACTATGTACCTCTAATTCTCTCTGACTGTATTGTCTGGGACAACTTAGCTATTAGCTAAAGAAACTGGCTTGATGAACTGAATGATGTCCTCTCATTGGTCAAATTTCTTATGTTTCTTATGTTTGCCAGTGCGTCAACCATCCACATGTCCAGTTATGTCTTTTTCTTTTGGTTGTAACTTCAAAGCACAATATGGCAAAAGAAAGGGGCACTGCTCTTTTCTTTGTTGACATTTTAAGAAGCCTGTAACTATCAAATTTTTTTGAATGGGTAAAACTGTCTGCCAGGGCCAGATACATCCATAATCTGAGCACTTAAGTCAAGGCATATCATTTGGATCGAACGTGTTTGTGTAGTTTGAGCACATATAAGACTGACGACTCTATCATACAGTGTGAGTAGTCGCTCGCCCATGATTTCTAAAAAGACGCAGTTAATGTCTGGCATTAGCACAGATGGCTGTGCAAGGATCGAACATATTTCCAGCCACTTCATAAAGTAATTGACAGTCACAAAGAAATATCAATTCCTGACATCTATAGTTGGAGAGGAACCAAGGATGTCTACAGCCACCTGCTCCATAGGAGCATCTGCCTGAGGGACCAAAGAAGAGAACAGGTGACAGAGAAGTAGGGCCCTCAACACAAATCCTCTCACAAACTATTCATAATAGGATACCAACTTCTCGAAGGTGCAGATTTTCTACATATTACTGGGTATGGTGTCAATTTTGTTTGGGTCCGTATCTACATTGGTTGCTACGATTAAATGCCTTAAAAAGTTGGTTTCTCTTCTCAGCACCTTCCTCACTCTGTCACAAGGTAGGGATAGGAAAACCACTGACTGCACATCCTCTGTGAGGGCTTCTCTTAGACTGCTGGGTGCCAACCACTGAACATGCTTCTGGATTTCTGTAGAGCCAGGGCTCAAAAATTTAGCTGCAGCACCAGCTTCTAGTATAGGGAGAGATTAGAATGGAGGTTACTTTGTTGATAACCGGAGGTGGGAAAATGAGAAAACGTCCTCACAGAGTTGCACAGATAAAATCTTGTTATAAAGGCCCACTGATATTTCTTTATTACTTTGTGTTCTCCATATAATTATATCCTCTTAGTGTGTCTGAATGTTTAATAGCTACACAATTTTGAGGACATTTGCACTCTCTTTGCTAGTATAAACATAAACATTTACAATATAATAATGGATACAGTGATAGAAACCACTGAAATGACAAAATAGAAGGATTTGAAAAATTCCCTAGTGTGCTATAATTTGGATGTTTGTTGAAAATAGTTTAAGCATTAAGTCTTTCATCAGATTAGATTAGATAAACCTTTTTTATCCCCAAGGAGAAATGTGGCTTTTTACAGAAGCTCTTTAAATAAATAAGTGCATACATGGATAGATAGAAAGAAAAATAAATATGTATACACACATACTATGGTGAACACACCAGAATGACTACAAAGGAAGAAAATTTTAAAACAAAGAAAACTTCTGACTTGGATATCCCAGTCGCAGTGAGGCATTATGCAGGCGTATTGCTGTTGGAATCCCCCATAGTGTTTTTTGACTTCTGCTGAATAATTTGTTAGCTAAAAGTCCTCAGTGTTACAGAGAGAGGATGTGCAGCATTGTTCATAATGGCATTCAGCTTTGTTTTAATTTTTTCATTTACTACTACATCCAGGCAGAGTCCAGAGTGCATCCTACTGAGCCTGCCCTTTAAATTAGCTTGTTGATTTGGTGGGCCTCTCTTGACATGATGGTACCATACCACAGAGTAGTAAATTGCACTGGCCATCACAGAGTTGTAGAAAATATGAAGGATGTCACTACTCACATTAAAGGAAAAGCAGCCTGCTCTACCCTTTCTTAGTTAGTTCCTTTGTGTTCCAGTCCAATCTGTCATTAATGTGTACCACAAAGTGTTTGTATGAGTGCACCGTCTCTACATCCACTCCTTGAATAGTTACTGGGCACAGAGGCTGTTTGGTGCGGTGAAAGTCAATAACCAGTGTTTTGGTTTTGTTAAGATGCAGACAATTCCCTTTGCACCAAGAAACAATCTTCTCCACCTGACTCCTATACTCTGTCTCATCCCCATTATCAGCTGGTATCAGCTATCTAAAGGTATTTTCCATAGCAACTACAACATTTATGTATAGTGCACATTTTTATACAAATGATGTAGCTCAAAGTGATTTACAAGATGAAAAAAGAAAAGTTTATAAAAAAATATAAATATATAAATAAAAATAAGATTAGGCAATACTAAATAACAAAGAATAAAATAAGGTCAGATGGCTGGCAGGACAGAAATAAACAAACAAAAAAAAAACTACACAGGGCTGAAGATAAAAAAAAAAACAAAATCTGCAGGGGTTCCGAGGCCACAAGACTTAACATAAATGATCTCAATCATCAATTTCATGTCACGTGGACATCTGGCCTTCAATCTATCAATGTACTATCAATGTAATCTGAGGATTTCCGCAAGCGACATGACTTGGTATTATATTCATAGTCAGAGGTGTACAGAGTAAAGAGAAAAGGAGGCAGGACTGTTCCTTGTGGTGCTCCATCATATCAGAAACACAGTCCTTGAGTCTCACAAACTGCATTCTGCCCAACAGATAGTCTATTATCCAGGACACCATTGGCTCGTTCACCTGCATATCTCACAGCTTATGCCTTAATAGGAATGGCTGGATAGTACTGAAAGCACTGGAGAAATCAAAAACATAATCTTTACAGTACTGTCTCCTGGTGAGAATAAGCCTTGTGGAAAAGATAGATAATTGCATCTTCCATTCCAATCTTTACCCGGTAGGCAAACTAGAGTGGGTCCAGGTGTTTTACCACAAGAGGACTCATATAGTCCAGGACCAGCCTCTCAAAGGTCTTCATGATGTGAGAATTAAGCACCACTGGTCTGTAGTCATTAGTTGAAGAGGCACCTGCCTTCCTTGGAACAGAAACAATGCAGGATATTTTCCATAGCAGTCACATTTTCTGGAGCCTTAGGGACCATCTGAACCGGTGAAAGAGGTCACCACAAAATAAGTCAGCACAGGGCTTTAGAACTCAAGGACTGACTCCATCTGGTCCCACAGTTTTTCCCGCGTGTTTCTTCCTCAGTTGTCTCCTTACTTGGTCTTCAGCTATGGACAGCCTATACTGATGCACTCATCACTAGCCATTCCGGCTGACGTGAAAGGAGTTGTTGAAGTAGTAGGGATGGTCTGGTCATTGGAAGAAGATGGAAGTGGGAGAGATATTGTTTGTCTAAAGATTTTTATAGACTTAAACATTGTCTCTCTCTGTATGTTTTATGCATTCATCCTTCATTACTGGGTGAGTGAAATAAGGTCCACTTGTTTATGAAAAGGTTTTGAAGATATTGAGCACATTATTCCAGGGCTCACCTAATCAAATCAGGAAGGTGGTAAATTATTCACAACAGGTCAGAAAATAGTTGGTTAAATGGCTTTTTAAATAAGTGTCATTCATTTTGGTACTTTTCTCTTCAATATTGTGTGTCTCTGTTTTCATCAAAAACACCTTTAGATAGCTGATACCAGTAAATGAATGGAAAATTCATAACTATATTTATGGTACAGAGATGTAGAAAGCAAAAAACATCAAAAGGCAAAAATGAGTGATGTGCCACTTTGTGCCAATAAAATCACCTGCGTTTGCAGAGTAGCTGCTCCTTTCATGAAATCTCAAGAATGAATACAGAATTCTTCCTGAATAATGTGAATTAATTAATACCTTTTTATGTAAGTGGAAAATGTTGCCATGGGCTTTTTTTCCAGGATTTCTCATAAATTATCATTTAGGTTCACAACTAGAATGAATTAATATGCTAAAATGGCACATTACCGTAGGGTAAGCACGGTGCAATCCCCTTCCATAACTGGAACCTCCTTTTAAACATTGCAGCACCTTTGGTTGTGTGTTTGATACTTCAACTCAAGACAAAACATGGCTAGAAGGAGGAGGATGGTGCTGATGATTTGAATGTGCATTTTTAACTGTAGGGTTCGCATTTGTACAGTGGAGAAACACAGTCAAAATGGGCTAAGCATTCTGTACCCGCTGACAGCAAACAATAACAAAAAGCAACTGGCACAAATATATTAAAAAAGATCAGGCCAAAGCTTAGTGCATGAGACTGACAAAACATACCACGGACAAAATCAAAGTTGGGAAAGACAAGGAATACAACCAATAACACATCAGTTGAGAATTGAGTATCATAGTGACCGCAGCTTGAAAAACATCATGAAGAAGGAAACCTAGAAACAGGAACAGTTCTATGCAAGAAATTGAAGAACTGTGCCTACCAAGCAGATGAGCCATAATAAAGAAGCAAACAGGCAAGTGGAGTCATATTAGTAGGTGTACAGTTTCCCGTGTAAACAGGTGAAATGCAACTAGAAAAAATCAGGACTGGTCTCCCCTAAACTTTATTTGAGGAGCAAAGTGCAAGACAATGATTTTATTTTTATATTATGTACATTAAAGAACCATCAACAACAAATAAAATCAAATTAATAATATCTTGAACAATTATTATAGAAGTAAAGCTGAATAAATTGGACGTCCGGTTAGTGGAAATAGCTCAAAAGTTGATAGATTTCTATGTTTTGTACCTAATACCTGTACGCAAAATTTGGTTGACCTAAGTGAAATTGTACTCAAGTTATTGTGTTTACACATACACACACCGACAGACACACAGACACAATTCCAAAAATGGTATTTTCGGACTTAGGGAGGCCTAAAATGTCGCTATTCATCAAAATCTCGAAATCAAATTTTTGCATGATTGCAATACTTCTCCTACAAGAAAGTATATGGGGCTCAGGGAGGTTTAAAATGTTGAGATTCATCAAAATCTCAAGGTTGAATTTTTGGAGGATTAAAATATTTTCCCTATACTTCAAATATGGCAGCTCATGACAGGCATAGAGCCCAGCAAAGTCACGAGGAGGAGAGAGCCTGATGTGCTGGCATTTATGGAAGTCAGAACAATGTGTTTGCTGAAGGAAAGCTCACTAAGGTCTAACCTAAAAGAGCAGCAAAAGGGGATGGGCATTAAAAGAAATGCCTGCTGCATCAAAAGGTGACAGCAAGGTGATCCTGAGGAAGATAAGTGGACTCCTGCTGCAATTATTTCTCTTTAGCATGGCACAATACACTTCCACTTCATCTCCAGTGCATTTCTATTTCAATTAGAAAATACTTTTTCCCTCTCGGTATCATTCATGTCTAATAAAGAGAACTGATCTTGTCTTCTATGGAAAAGAATGTCTGGTAGAATGTACCCTGCATTATCAAGGAATTGCCAGAACCCTTCAATATCAGAATGAAGAGATCAGGATTTTTTGGGTGGTTTCCTTTTTGTAATTCAAGAATGAAGGATAATTAGTCCAGTCATCACTAATCTATCACCTCTGCTCTTTACCTCCGAGAGTGCACGCTGAAATAAGGAGTTGTGCCAGGGAGCTCCAGTTCAGTGCTGGTGCTTGACCTGCAATGTATTTTTGCTTTTAGTGCTTTTAGTCTATGGATGGATTTATTGAGTCTTATTAAGGTAAGTGAGAGTCACTATGGAGATGCTAAGGGCGGTGAAATTGTTTGGCAGAGCTGAAGAACACTGAAGAAAAGACACAATAAAATGTGACACCAGCTGTCCTTTTCACCCCTCCTGCAGCGCGTCTGTGATTTTTGAAACCTGACTTGTCTAGAATAGTTTTCCTCCAGATGAAGCAACACAGGATGGCATTTTAAGTTTACATCTGACAAAAACATCAGAATAAATAATACCTTGATACGGAGACTACAGCGTGTTTCTGTCTGCGTATTATCATTATTTCATCTCACTTTCATATTGACTGCTGTTACTAGTCAGGGTATGGAATAACTGCTGTGAGAAGTGAAACGAAAGGCTTATCACTACATGTCTGTCAGCCTTTTCATTAGCTGATGTGACAGAATAAAGGTGGTCCCACGGGTTTCTTCTGTCTTTCTCTAAACTGGGAGGCAAGGAAGTTCAGCTTCTGTCTTAATATGATCAAGTCCCTTGGTACAGTCCTCCTGCATTTTATATATCCACTCTCATTTCCAAATCATTTTGCTTTATAAAAATAAGATTTCTTAGAGCTGAAGAGGCTATCAACTAGTAAAATAAAAAAATGCTAAATTTGAAAATTTCATGCATATTAATAAATATATTATTTAGCAAAGCAACCCCAACTGGAGTCTCTGCAATTTCAAAAGATATGATTTTTTTTCATATAGTATGCATAATAATAAACAATACTTGAATAAGATTTTGATCATCTGTTAAGCTTATACTGAAGACTGGCAATGCTCTTTTGCTTTAACCCAAAGATGACAGCAAGAAAGCTAAAATACAGAAAGATAGCTAAAGAAACTGTACTATAAATGTTAATAAATCTGTAGTTGAGATGTCTAATTTTTGGTAGTGACATGAAGACAAAAATATCTAGAAGCAGCATGTCGTGAAAAACACTAACACACTCAAAAAACAAATCTGGAAACAGAAGAAGATCATGGCAGAACTAAGTAGATTGTCTTCACAAGAGCTCGCTTCACCAACGACTCTAACATAGTGAGAATGAGCACTGGCTGTTCTTACATATCTAGTTTATAAATGAGTGTTAAAATACCATAGTGCTCAAAACAAAACTGAAGAGGCAACAGCATTAAAAGAAAAAAATTGTATAACAGGGAACGAAGCAATATATTCAGATTCAGATTCCTTTTATTGTCATTGCACTTAGTACAATAAAACTGTAGCAATCCTAAAGGTGCATTTGCATATAATGGACATATTTAAATTATAATAAAATTTTTTTGCATTTTTTCATTACAATAGAATAATTAAATATTGCACTTAGCTATAATACACATACGGTATGAACTGAGTGCAATAATAGAAATAGATAAATAGTATAACTTGCAAAAAATGTAAACATGTACTTGCAGTGCAAGAATCACTGTTGCTATATTGGTCATTGTAAATCATTATAAGCATTTATTAGTATTCATTTCTCATACGGCTCTGGAATAGAAACTGTACTTAAATCTGTTTGTCTGTGATTGGATGGACTTGAACCACCTACCAGAAGGGAGCAACTCAAACAGGCAATGTCCAGGGTGGGAATGGTCTTTCATGATGTTGGGAGACTCTGTTGAGGCAGTGAGAGCTGAAGAGTTCAACCAAAGAGGGCAGTGTATAGCCAATAATTTTCTGGGCAGAGTTTAGTGAGAAGTTAAGCAAAAAGTGGTAGTGCTGCTGCTTTGCAGTAAGGAGACTGTGGAAGATTGTGGGTTCGCTTCCCGGTTCCTCCCTGTGTGGATAGTGCTTTGAGTACAGAGAAAAGCGCTATATAAATGCAATGAATTATTATTTATTATTAAAATGACACCTTTTATTGGCTAACTAGAAAGATTACAATATGCTTTCGACATCTTGTCTGAAGAAGGGGCCTGAGTTGCCTCGAAAGCTTTCTGTAGTAATTGGATTAGACTATGGCCATAGAGGTAACTGGAGCATCATAACATGGTGATAATAATATACTATGTGGCAGAATGTGTGACTGTTGGATTTAATTTTACTAAGGGAAATTTGGAGTAAACTTGACAAAGTCCAAAATTTATTTACATTTTGTTGCACAAATAATTTAATGTAATATGCACACACTGTTTACACATGATGTTCCCCTGTTTTTCCATGATAATATACATGGCTAAACTAATTCAGGAGTTGTTTCAAAATCATCTGGAAAAAGTCACATGCATTTAATAGCCTCTCCACTCACAGATCAAAACTTCATTAAACCTTTATTCAAAGTTCCACCTCCTTCATCCATCAAAGATCTGGAGGATTTTCATCTTGAAGGAGGAAGCAAAATCCCAAGATAAACAATTCAGGACTTGTATGACAGCAATCCAAGAAGGACTGAAGCTGTTATGAAGGAAAAGGGTGACTCTCATCCTTATTAGTGTCCTCAATATTAATATATGTTAGGTATTTCCATTATTTTGTCTGTACATGTATGGCCTCTCATGCTGCAAATTGAGATTCGATCCCCTGATTCAGATGAAGCAAACACAAAGACAGAGTTTTCAGTGCATTCCAGGTGTTATCTCAAAATCTGCAGAACTCAATTTCCTTTTCATTTATTTTAGGTAAACAAGTACTGATGAAGTAAATGTAGCAGTAGTAACTGGGAAACTTGTTTTAGTAAAACCCTTCTAATGAAGATTGATTTGTTTATTTTTCCATTCTTTTATACTGTATAGTTCAAATAAGATAGCTTAAGAGGACATTTTTTGATTTGAGAATTGAACCTAAAATCACACTCAACTTAATGACATGTGATATGAGGCACTAAATTTTTATACTTTATATAATATAAATATATATATTTTCTAAAAGTGCTTATTTCAGTGAGAGGAGAAATAGCCTTTTAGTGATTTTTAATCCTTTATTTGCTATATACAATTTCTTGTATTAGGAACTTGTCATTTTTCAAATACCCCAACATTCTCTCCAGAGACACACACTAAGTTTTTTTGGGGTCAGAGCACAGGGTCAGCTATTTGTACAGTGTGGAATAATAAAAATCTGAATCAATGTATTAAATAAAAGTTGAACAAATAATCTTGGGCTGAGGGCTTTTGACACAGTCCAAGGGAGGGGAAGAAGATTTGGGGTCTACGCCTTAGTGCAATGAATATTTGGGTAAACAAGTCTAAAGAAAACGCCTTGGTGATTATTATCTGTGTGTATTTGAGTGTATAAAAATATATATAAGAAAGTGTATATGTATATTGTATTTGCAAGTATAAGAGTTCTGTGTGTTAAATTATGTGAAATGCATTGAGATTGTGATGAAGGAAAGTTAAGGATATTAAGCATTAGAGCCTAATTATATAAAATAGCCATAAGATTAATAAAAGAAATAAATAAAGGGTGGATCAGCTTTTAGGGACCGCACCCTGTCCTAGTTAGCAAAAGCAGAAGTTCATTCCACTTCTAAGGGAAGGCTACTTGTAAAGGTGCAAAAATGAGATAACTATGTGTACGTGCTTAAGAGGAAATAAAAGCCGGTTTGGAAAATCGCAAAGGGCCTCCTGTGACGTGGATGCTGTCAGTGACAAACTGTCAGCATTCTGCAGCGGGTCTCTGCTCACCAAGAAAGATCAAGAAATAATAAAAGAAGTTGTTTTGTTTGAATTTGTGTTTGTCCGCTGTTGTTTCGAACCTTCAACCACAGTTTTCTGGTGCCGTGACCCGGATCAGAGACAGACAGCTGACTCCTCGGGCTGGATCGTCCAAGAGGACCGGTAAGAGGACCGATTAACAGCTGAATCGGGAAGGACCAGCTCCGGAAAAAGTTAGGACTGGCCTGCCTCGGGCGCATCCTGTGTGGGGGGTCTCTGGCCTCCTCCGATCGAATGCGAAGGTCGAACCAACTGGGATTTCCCTAGCAGGACAAGAACTTCTTGGTGAGTAGACCGAGGGAATCCGATTGAGTGAATGACCTAGCTCAGGGATTTGACCGGGTTTAGGGAAAAGAAAATTGACCAATGAAATACTGTATCACTTAACAGATAGCAAACTGGAAAGCAGAGAATAATACTTGGGTCCCTCGGGGACAGTGTAAGGTGCTGAGAACGTTAGTAAGTTACTCCCTGTGAAGTGGAATAGAAAGGGGTGAGTGGCACACTCCTAGATATAGAGGAAAGGGAGTGAGACGAGTAGAATATATATTGAGTATCTGGGAAAAACACTGTGTGGGAGGGCGAGTTTCTGTCTCTAATGTCCGGTCATATTCCTGCTCCTACGGGTTGATCTGTGGTGGACACCAAGAGCGGTTACCAGCTAGGAGGCACTTGATGAAGGGATCGGCATTAACCTGTCGAAAGGCCCGGACTCCGTGCTGAACAGACTGTCAGTCCGCTAAAGCCACGAAACCACAAGAGTGCTGATCCGGGAGCGGAAGGGACTGGAGACGGAACGTCGCGAGGGCTGATCTATTCTTTTGATGTCCAGTGCTATTTAGTTATGGGAAAGCAAAATAGTAAACCGGTCAAGAAGGTTTCCTCAGGAAATCAAAAAAGTCTCTGTTGGAAGGACTATTTTTGGAAAATGCATCGGGCTCTAGTTCTCACTCGGGTCCGAAAGGAGGTTCACCCAGGAAACTGATAGAAAAGAAAACTGGGTTAGATTTTAAGAAAGCATGTACAAAATGGAATAAACAAAGCGGTGGTAGATGGCCAGTTGAGGGAACTGGGGATATTTCAGAAATACAAGAAATAAGAAAAATTTTATGTAGAAACACCCAAGGATGTTGTAATAAGGGTCCTTACCGGATGGATATGTTTGATAGGTGGGAACTAGTGATAAAGGATAAAACCTTAGAGGCAGCCCAAAAGCGTAATGAATTGCTCACTGCTGAAATTAAGACCCGGAAAGAGAAGGAAGAAATGTTGTTAGCTTTACAAAAGACTAATATAGAAGCAGAGCCCAATCCCGAGCACAAAAGAAAGAAAACAGAAAAGAAGGACCCCCTATACCCCGTAATTTATTCACCCCCACCTACCCCTTCACTTCCTGCCCCCACTGCACCCCAAGCACCCCAGGTAGCTGATGAACCATCCGGGGCAGGGTTCTTTGATGAACAATATCATTATGACTCATCCTCTCACTTAAATCCTGATGATGGTGATCCAGACTCCGGGTCCCGGACATCAGTGTTCGGATCAATCCCAATCTCCCAACGAACTAGAAGCCAGACTTCTCGACCGGCCCCGGCCTCTGGATTCACCTTCATCTCCCCAAAACCCCAAAAACCTCCCGGCCTGACATTCTCATGCCCCCTAATTGAGGTCCCTAATCCCCGTCATGACCACACCCAGGCTGCAGGGCCCAATAACCCCACTACTGTGATGATTCATCGTAATTGGGACATTCAAGAATTAAAAGATATGGTGTCCGAACTGCCCGACCCTAAGGGGGTTGGAGGGTTAAAATTTGTGGACTACCTCCAACAGCTAGATGATATGTACAAACCCAATTCTGCAGAGTGGACACAAGTGCTGCGACGAAAACTAGGTACCACATGGACAACTGTGAGTCGGGGGTTGAGGGATGGACAGCCTTGGGCTTGGGATCAAAGCCTTAACCGTGGTGGGGGCCAAGAAATCCAATTTGTATCCCAATGGGAAGCGCTGAAACAAACTATTGCAGAGAAATATAAGAAAGGCACAGACTGGTCCCTTATCTCAGCTGCCAAGCAAAAGAGAAACGAGACAGTCGATGAGTGGGCACACCGAATACAAGACATTATGGCTAATCATTCAGGCTTAGAAAATGTTGATGATCGGACTCGCGCTGCCGTTCCCCCTTTTGTTTCGGGACTGAGAAATGACATTCAAAGTAAAGTCCGCACGTCCTGCATAGGCTGGGAAAGTACTGCTTTTGAAGAAGTGAAACGTCATGCAGAGCATGCTGAGAAACAGACAAGGCTAAAAGAGTCTGATACACAAACTAAGCTTCTTGCAGCACAACTACAATATTACACAGGGGGAACGAGCAGGGGCAGAGGGTTCCAAGGCCGTGGACGTGGCAACTTTTCCAGAGGACGAGGGCGTGGAAGGGGACGGGGGTTCCCGTCTTCCAACCCTGACAATCCCTTCACTCAGATGCCCAACCCTTTGGAGCAAACACCAGCGTCATATGCTTGTTACGGCTGCGGTGAATTTGGACACTTCAGACGGGACTGCCCAAGCAAGCGCCCCCCACCACCACCTCCTCCCCCTGAGCCTAATGACATTCCTTGGTCCTAGGAAATGACAGGGACCCCCAGCCATTCCTTTCAGTTTCCTCTGCTTACCCGTCATGCTGACACAGATCCTTTACTGACTTGATAGTAAATGGCAAGGAAACTGTCTTTCTTGTGGATACGGGGGCCACACGCTCCACTTTGTCACTGCTGGAGGTCCCTGCCTCGAAGGACACTGTAAAAATTCTCACTGCTTCAGGACAGCCACACACTTTACAAGTTTCAAAACCTCTGAAAGTGCAACTCAGCACGGACAGCTCTTCATTAACTCATCGCTTCCTGTTAAATCATCTGTGCCCTGTCAATCTACTAGGAAGAGACCTCATGACTAAACTGTCAGTCTCAATCTCACTGACAGAACAAGGATTTTACTGCTCCACTCCTAAGCTCCTGTGCCAAATCTCCCCACACCCCAAACCCTCTTTTGCAGCCTGGACCCCAGACATCTCCCCACACACTCTTCTCCTTAAAGCCCTGCACTCTTTTCCCTCATGCCTTTATCCCCATTTACAGGTCCCCGACACCCTACACTGTACTGCCCAATATTTCCCCACTGAAGTAGACACACCTTGGTTAGAATCTTTTCTCTCTTCAGGTATTTGCCCCGAGACCCTTCATATTCCTTGCATTTTTATTTCATCTGCTAAAGCTGCTGCTTCAGTACACCTCACATATTCACAAAGCATTTTCTATTTAGGGGGTTCAGTCCCCCATATGTCCTTGGCCAAATCTAACACCGTTCGATGGGTCGAAATTGGGGAATGGGTCGAGCAATGTCTAAATAGGACTGATTGGCTATACGTCGCTCCAGGCATTTTTGATACTCCAGACCATCTGATAACAAAAGTGTTAATCCAAATTGACCTGCCGGTCGTTCGTTCCCTCTGTCAACCATCTGTTTCTCTATGCTCTCTACAAACTGATTTTTTCCCATGGCTTTCTTCAATTCCTGACACCCTATGGTCTCAGGGAAAAAACGATTTTGGCAGGATCACAAATTGTGAACCTCTGGTTGTTTTTCCGAAATCATCCTTCCGTCCTCGCCGTGCGCAATATCCTCTTTCTCCCGAGGCCGAACTGGGAATTGCAGCTGTGCATAAAGAGCTTGTTGAAAAGGGGGCTATAATTCCTATCAAATATTCTCCTGTAAACTCTCCTATTCTACCAGTAAAGAAAGCTGATGGCTCTTGGCGCTTTGTCCAAGATCTCAGACAAGTTAATTCTGCTATTTTTCCTAGGGCACCGATTGTCCCTAATCCTTCCACTATACTTTCTACAATTCCTGCAACAGCTCGTTATTTCTCAGTAATTGACTTAGCAAATGCTTTCTTTCCTATTCCTGTACATCCTGATTCTCAATTTTGGTTTGCTTTTACTTTTCAAAACCGCCGTTGGACATGGACCGTTATGCCACAAGGTTATACAGAGGCTCCTTGTGTATATGGCCAAGCGCTTGCTCAGAACCTGGAAGGCTTCTGGCCTGACAGGGAAAGTGCATTGATACAGTACGTCGATGATTTATTACTCTGTAGCGAAACAGAGAAAGCATGCACACAAGATACAGAATCACTGCTCAAGTATCTTGCTGAAAATGGGCACAAGGTCTCTAAGGCCAAACTGCAGTTAGTTCAGACCACTGTCAAGTACTTGGGTCATGACATCACGTGTGGTACCAGAGCTCTGTCAAAAGACCGCATAACCACCATCCAAAACTTGCCCAGACCGGTCACAAAACAACAGGTTATGTCTGTATTGGGCATTTTAGGTTATTGTTGACAATGGATTTTAAATTTCTCTGAAAGAGCACAGCCTTTACAAAATCTAGCTAACACTGCTGACCTTCCTCTTTCTGGTCGCATACAGTGGAATGAGCAGGCTGATAAGGCTCTTAGTGATTTAAAGAGCGCACTGATTTCTGCCCCAGCTTTGGGTCTCCCTGACTATTCTCGTCCATTCACTTTGTTCGTGGACGAAAAGGGGGGATACATGAATGCAGTTCTAACACAATTGCACAGGGACAAACAAAGGCCAATAGCCTATTTTTCGAAAAAATTGGATCCAGTGGCTACAGGACTTCCAACTTGTCTCAGAGCAGTAGCAGCCACAACAGAAGCTGTGCTAGCCAGTACAGATATAGTGCTCATGAGCCCCCTAACAGTAAAGGTGCCTCACGCCGTACACTCCATTTTAGTACAGGCTAAAACCTCACATCTCACTACTGCTAGGGCAATACACTATCAAAATGTACTCTGTACCCTGTCAAATGTCACAATTGAAAGGTGCACCACCTTAAATCCAGCTACTCTTCTTCCAACTGAAGAAGAGGGGGAGCCCCACAACTGTCATGACGAAATAACTAAAGTCTTAAAACCCAGACCAGACCTGCAGGAAACACCCTTAGAAATTGGGGAGATAATTTTTGTGGATGGATGTTCCTTACGATTGGAAAATGGAACACCCTCAACCAGCTATGCAGTGGTCAAAGGTGACCACCTGCTGGAAGCAAACCGAATTTCTTCAAGTTTTAGTACACAAGCAGCTGAATTAATAGCTCTTACCCGAGCTTGTCAGTTGTCAGAAGGAAAAGTCATAACAATCTATACTGATTCCAGGTATGCTTTTGGAGTCTGCCATGATCATGGAGCATTATGGAAATTGAGGGGATTTAAGACCAGTACTGGCAAACCTATCCAACATCAAAAATTAGTAGAATCCCTCTTAGAAGCCATAACCAAACCATCAAAACTGGCAATAGTGAAATGCCAGGCCCATACTGGGAAACAGGACCCTGTCAGCAAAGGAAACGAATTAGCTGATCACTTTGCTAAACAGGCTGCTTATAATAACGCACCAATCTCTTTATTTTTACAGAAAGATGACAAAGACCCCGATAATCAAATTATCTCTTTACAGAGCGCAGCCACGGACAGAGAAAAGAGAAAATGGTTCAAAGAAGGATCCCTCTCTGATGGGGTCTGGACCCATAAGCAAAATAACAAACCTTTCCTCCCAAAGGCTTCTTTTCCAGGTATGGCAAAAGTCGCACATGGCCTGGACCACGCTGGAAAGGATGCAATGGTTCAAGATGTCGAGAGACATTGGGAAGCTGTAGGCTTCTCTACATATGCAGAGCAATTCTGCAGACGCTGTGCATTATGTCAAAAATTTAATGTAGGAAAGGGTACCCAGGTAAGTCCCGCCGTCACACCTAACCCAATGGGTCCATTCGAACATCTCCAAATGGACTTCATTGAACTGACACCATCAAAAGGGTACCGATACTGTTTGGTAATTGTTGATGTGTTCTCCCGATGGGTGGAAGCTTTCCCTTCCAAACATGCAGATGCCAAAACTGTGGCAAAAGCCTTAATAAAAGAAATCATTCCAAGATGGGGAATACCACAAAAATTGCAGACTGATAATGGTAGTCATTTTGTGAACTCTGTAATAAATGAATTGACCACTTGGCTCCAGATAAATGTACATCATTACTGCAAGTACCATCCCCAAAGTGGAGGTATTGTAGAGAGGTGCAACGGCACCCTAAAATCTAAATTGGCAAAAATCTGTGAGCAGACAAATTTAACCTGGCCAGATGCTTTACCCCTGGCCTTGATGGGATTAAGAGGGAGGACACACCGACAATTAGGGCTGTCGCCATTCGAAATTCTGACCGGACAGCCCATGCCTGTTGGCATGGTCATTGGTAATGTCAATCTGCATACTGTGGACAATGATCTTCTCTCCAGTCTTACAGGTCTCCGAGCCTCCCTGAAGGAAGTCCACGAGCAGGTTAATCAGGCCTGGAGAACCAGTCCTCCATCAAAGGACTCCCTGATTCCTCTGGGAACCTGGATCCTGGTTAGAGATACTCGAAGGAAGCACTGGCATCAGCCTCGTTGGAGGGGACCATTCCAAGTGCTGCTATCTACACCACATGCAGTTAAGGTCGAAGGACTGCCTGCCTGGATACATGCCTCACATTGCAAGAAATGGCACTCTTGACTCTATTACTGATTCATCCCTCTTCCCAATAACATTTCCATTAGTTGGTTTATCTCCCACGTCACCGCCCGTGCTGATGTTTGGTGGATGTGCCGAAGATCTAAATTACTGGACATCCTCCCACCTGAATGAACTGGTACCTGTACCCCTATACAATTGGTCATGCCCTTTCGTCTCCTTCCTTTAAATGGCCAACAACTTCCAGCCTCTCCCCATCCCCATCGTGTTCGCAGATCCTTAACATCATTTGTAAATTTCTCATTACATGGTCCAGGTGTGTATATTGACTCAATAGGTGTGCCTAGAGGTGTTCCTAACAAATTCAAAGCCAGAGATCAAGTAGCTGCTGGTTTTGAATCTCTTTTTCCCATAATCACCATAAATAAAAATGTGGATTGGATAAATTATTTGTATTACAACCAACAGCGTTTTCTAAATTTTACTAAAGAAGCTGTTGAAGGAATACATGAGCAATTAGATAAAACCTCTCTTATGACCTGGCAAAATCGCCTAGCACTAGATATGCTTCTAGCCGAAAAAGGTGGTGTGTGTGCTATGTTTGGAGATGCTTGCTGCACGTACATTCCAAATAATACTGCCCCTGATGGCTCTATCACCCGTGCCCTCGCTGGTCTGACTGCTCTCTCCCTGGAATTGGCTGAAAACTCAGGCATTGATACCCCTCTTGAGTGGTTTATATCCACATTTGGCTCTTGGGGCCAATGGTTCAAATCCATTTTTGTTTCCCTTTTAGTTGCTTTAGCTATTATTCTTTTGGTTTGCTGTTGTCTTATTCCATTAATTCATCATTTTATCCAAAAGCTTTTTTCTGCCTCTATGACTAAAGCCTATTTCCTCCACACAGAACACATGAATCTTCTTTCCCAATCTAGATCATGTTCTCAGACCACTCTCGATCAAGATTGTTTGGTTTGAACTATTCTTTGTTCAAAAAGGGGGGAATGTGGAATAATAAAAATCTGAATCAATGTATTAAATAAAAGTTGAACAAATAATCTTGGGCTGAGGGCTTTTGACCCAGTCCAAGGGAGGGGAAGAAGATTTGGGCACTACGCCTTAGTGCAATGAATATTTGGGTAAACAAGTCTAAAGAAAACGCCTTGGTGATTATTATCTGTGTGTATTTGAGTGTATAAAAATATATATAAGAAAGTGTATATGTATATTGTATTTGCAAGTATAAGAGTTCTGTGTGTTAAATTATATGAAATGCATTGAGATTGTGATGAAGGAAAGTTAAGGATATTAAGCATTAGAGCCTAAGTATATAAAATAGCCATAAGATTAATAAAAGAAATAAATAAAGGGTGGATCAGCTTTTAGGGACCGCACCCTGTCCTAGTTAGCAAAAGCAGAAGTTCATTCCACTTCTAAGGGAAGGCTACTTGTAAAGGTGCAAAAATGAGATAACTATGTGTACGTGCTTAAGAGGAAATAAAAGCCGGTTTGGAAAACCGCAAAGGGCCTCCTGTGACGTGGATGCTGTCAGTGACAAACTGTCAGCATTCTGCAGCGGGTCTCTGCTCACCAAGAAAGATCAAGAAATAATAAAAGAAGTTGTTTTGTTTGAATTTGTGTTTGTCCGCTGTTGTTTCGAACCTTCGACCACAACAGCACCCCTGGAGCAATTGCAGGTTAAGGGCCTTGCTCAAGGGCCCAGCGGAGTAGCAGTCCTTCTGTCACTGCCAGGATTTGAACTGGCAACTTTCAAGTTACCAGCCCAGATTCTTTAGCCACAGAGCCACCATTGACAAGAACTAAACCAGGATGAAACATCATTCCATCATATAGTCATTCAAAAAATACAATCGTACAAGACTGCTAGTTTAATGTTGCCCTTTGGCACCACTCTTCACTTCAGAATAAAATTCATGAAAATGACAATTCCCCCCTAAAAGCCCTCCTCAAATACCCTAATGCCAAACGGTGAAATAACATTACATGTTACTCTTTTATATGCAAAGAGAGAACATATTAAAACCTGTGAGTTTATTCAGGAGATACTATTGAGTTTTATTTTATATAGCACCTTCACAGTAAGATGCCTTTGCCCTGGTAATTGAGCCTCCTTGCCACACTCTCTGACCTTGGCATCACTGGGACTGCTCTCAGATGATTTGAATTCCTCTTCTTGGGAAGATCGTAATGTTTCTTCTGATGAGGAAAGATGTCCAAGTTGCATCAGGCAGGCATAGGGATGTCTTAAGAATTTGTGCTTGGTCCTCTCCTCTTTTCTGTGTACATCTACTCTCTAGACCTTATAATACAGTCACATGGATTCTTATATTAGTGCTATGCCAATGACAAATAGCTGTGATTCTTGTTCCCGCCAGAGGATCACACGGTCTTAACTAGAATCTCAGCATGTCTCATTGATATCTCAACCTGGATGAAGGAACAAAAATGCCAGCCCAAACTGGCAAAGACTGAGCTCTTTGTTATCCCATCCAGCCTGTGTATTCACACTATATCTTTGTTCTGCTTAGCTCATCACTGCTAACACTAGCCAAGTCAGTATGCGACCCTGGGATGTTGATCGATGACCAGCTATCCTTCCCTGACCAAGCTGTACATTCTTGCAGATTCATTCAATACGACATCCACAAGATCAGACCATGGACCTTATGTATAAACAGTGTGTACACCCATTTTCATGCACATTTTGAGATGTATAAAAACTAGGCTTTGAGGAAGGCTACGTACATTTTCACAGCGGCTTCACACCTTGTGTATGCGCTTTTCTGCTCGGTTTTGCAAACTGGCGACTCCCAGCATCAAAGTAGTG
Source organism: Erpetoichthys calabaricus (assembly GCF_900747795.2). Taxonomy (NCBI): domain Eukaryota; kingdom Metazoa; phylum Chordata; class Cladistia; order Polypteriformes; family Polypteridae; genus Erpetoichthys; species Erpetoichthys calabaricus. Next base: position 322,961,010 of record NC_041394.2, read on the forward strand.
TCACAGTTTCTGTGTCATTTCCCTTCATTCTCATATTTGTATCCATGACACTGGATTTATCAAATACACTGAAATTAATTGCATATCGTTTACAAATTTAATACACTTGATTGTAATCATTCTGTAACGATATAATGGTGCATGGAATGGCCAAACTATTGCAACTACCATAGCTGCTTTAGCATTGTTAGAAGACATCACAAATGGAAAAATTAGAAGAGAGTGTGTATTTATAGATGATGATGACTGGCTTCTAAGTCAATTTAAATCTCCAAGAGCTATCCTTTTGTGTTCTAAAATGGCACCAGCTTTACAAAGGCAGACTCTGAGGAATTGTGTTCTACCTTCTCCATTGCAAGTTCAGTCCACTCTCGAGTTTTTAGCCACAGAAGTTTCAATGTGAACTTGATGACCAATCATCACTGAGTCATCCTATGCCAGTTGTATGAGATAGTATTATCCACTAGTCATCCAGATATATAAGATTTCCTTGCACTGTGATTGAACTGAGAAACATCAAATCACAATTCGCAGCAACGCACAGTTTTCCAAATCAAAGTGGTCAACTGCGCACACATTGCTATTGCAATGGCGCTTGACAAGTTACATAAGCTAGGGATGAATCAAAAAAATTAATGAGCTGGCATTATATCACCTATAACAGGTGCACCTATAAAAACAGCAACTCTGCACTTTTGCATGCACTTTTTTTTCCAACTAGTCAGGCAAAAGGCAAGCGGTCCTTTTAACACTAGAATTACCAGAGCCTACGAAAAAAACTCGTATATCCGGCCCACCTTAAATCGCTTCTTAAAACCTTTCTCACCTCTCCGCCAGCGTCTTTTGTCATCTAAATGTACTGATAAAGACAAGCTGCCAGCAGTCGGCTATTCCATCCCCCCAACGACTTAGAACGTAAACAGGCTTTTCCCAGCTCTTGCCTTGATTGATTATCTGGGAGTGAAGTGGAGTTTTAGAGTAGAAATAATAAGATTGTTATTTGAAACACACGCATTTCATTTGTGTTGCATTTCTACAGTAATCTGTGTAAACACATTGTTAAAACAGAAACGTGTTATATATTCTAGTAGCAAATGACAAAATGTAGGCATAAACTATATAATGTATGAAGCCTGAAGTCCAAATATCAAAGACACACTTTCACAAAAGATGCAAAAAAAAGCCACCGCCAAAAAAACCCGCCTTAGTGTGAGACATTGATATGAGTTAACTATCACTGCTTCCGTGGCGTAACAGTATCAGTTGCTGACTAGGAATCAGAAGGTCATGAGTTCGATCCTGCACAACTCCCATTTGAGAAGTGTTCTTATTTTCACTATTTTAGAATAAAAAGATACATTTGATTTCAGTCTGTAACAGCTGGTGTAATTTATGATATTTGTAAAGGTTAGCTTTATTTTTTTTAAATTCACTTTTCATTGTCTCAGTCGCGTTCAGGATCCATCCCTACCGCCCCCAACCTGACACTGCGGTTTTTACATAAAGACGCGCTATAGTTCTGCAGTGTATCACGATACATATGACCACGTGTTTTTTTCTCCCAGTATTGCCAGTCCCCACGTGTTGCTGTATGCTGTTTCTTTTGTATTCCAGGACATGCAGAGGAAAGCATAGTAAAGAGCAGTAACTTCAGCGCTATATGCAATCATCAGACACTCCCCATCTGACACTGCTGTTTTCACATAAAGACGCGCCAAAGCTCTGTAGTGTACTTGTGACTGCATTGTCGTACCAATGCTTGCGAACTGAAGTGTCTGCATGCACTTTTCGTGGCATTACACGTGTATTTTTTGAGCATGCCCATGTAGCTCAAACACAGGAACATATGTTGATGTAAAAGTATAACAAAACAAGTGCACTTTTTATTCAAGACTATAACCGAAGAAAAAAGAAAGCAAGTTACAGTAGGCGGTTGATATGACAGCTTGCGTGGTGGAATGCTAAGAACTGCTGATTTCCATTCTGTGCTATATAACTTAACATTTGAATCTGATGATTGCATATAGCGCTGTCTGATTTAGTGTGCGCAAGAACATGCAGGTGGCCAGTTGCTGAGTGCTACAACGCACATTTTAAAAAAGAAAGAGACAAATATATGTGACGTTTTGAAGAAATCATTTTATGACGCGAGTAGTACCAATCAGAAAACATCGTCGAAGTAATGCAATATTATTTGAAAACGAACAGCGTCAGGTTGGGTGTGAAGTTATACTGGCGCTGTTTGAGTCAGATCAGAAGCTGAATAAGCTGAAAAAGCTCCTGTTCTGACTCTAAGTAAAAAAAGCATGAATTAATCAACAGAAATAACCGCGATTGACATTTTAAAGTTAACGATTTACAGTGCATGCCAATTTATAAATTCAATGTCCGTTTGAGGAAAAAAAAATCACTTTCTTCAAAGCTGGGAATCGAACTCGCGTCTCTGTGGCACAGTAAGGCAGTGGTGCTCCAAGTCAGCAAACCGTCCTTATAACTTATTTTTTTCAAGATCCATAACACACAGACAGACAGAGCACTGCGTAATACAGAGACAGACAGGCAGAGATATACAAATAAACAGGGAAGGCACATGTACTGAAAGAAAAAAAAAATCAACATGTGCGTTGTTTCTGCAGCACTGAATGAGCTCACCTGGTCTAACATCACCCCTCGCCCCGATCTGACTCTCTAAGTAACAGCGCAAGTACAGACACAAATCAAGTGCATGTGTGTACTGTATAATATTAACAAAAAGAGCAGCTTACTACTGAAAACGGCAAATATAGGAGTGAGTGGGGATCGAACCAGGACTCTTGATTACACTTGGTTTGCGTCTGTACTTGCGCTGTTACTTAGAGAGCCAGATCGGGGGAGGGGTGATGTTAGAGCGGGTGAGCTTATTCAGTGCTGCAGAAACAACGCACATGTTGATTTTTTTTTCTTTCAGTACATGTGCCTTCCCTGTTTGTTTGTATATCTCTGCCTGTCTGTCTCTGTATTACGCAGTGCTCTGTCTGTCTGTGTGTTATGGATCTTGAAAAAAATAAGTTATAAGGACAGTTGTTCATGTTAATTGCAGTCTCAATTGTTAAAAAAATATTTTAAAAGGAGCATCCCACATGAAAATATAACGATCTCATTAACTGACAGTGCATACCAATTTACAAATTTTATGTCCGTTTGAGGTTAAAAACAAAAAAAAGAAGTAACACTTTATCCCCAGCGGGGAATTGAACTCATGTTTGTGAGGCAGAGAAAAGCTACTTGGTCTGAGAAGCAAATCTTAGCGTGCTACGCCACAGAAACTGTTATATGGTGTGTGAAGCTTTTGTGGAAGTGTTTATTTGATCTTAGGAACTCGGGCTTTACACATTCTACATTTTGTAACATTTATTACTAAAATATGAAAAAGTTTCTGTTTTAGCAATGTGTTTACACAGATTACTGTAGAAACGGAACACGCATGAAATGCATGTATTCCAAATAGCGATCTATTATTTCTATTCTAAAACTCCAGCAGTTCAGTCACTCCCAGATAATCAAACAAGCCATGAGCTGGAAAAACTTAGTGAACGTTCTGCGACGGTGGGGGACGGAATAGCCGGCTGCTCGCTGCTCCTCCAAATCGGCACATTTAGAAGACAAAAGAGAGGTGAGAACGGTTTTAAGGTGGGCCGGATCTACGAGTTTTTTCGTAGACTCTGGTAATTCTAGTGTTAAAGACAGCGAGTCACCTCCATTGTGGAGCCTGGCGCTGACGCTACACTATAAAGGCACCTTCAGAGAATGAATTTGCTAATGTAAATAGAAAGAATGCTATTAATGTGCTGCTCTATAGTCCACAGAAAGTGTGTTGCATTGTGCAAGCAAGTAGCATGCTGCATGAGGCGCACAATCATGGCTTGACAGTATGATGAACTTGACCCTGACCCATCAAATGATCAGACAAATCAGACAGCGTTTCTTCTTTTGAATGTAATTAACAAAATGTAAAAACAGGTAATCAGAAGCAGCATTTATTTTTTAACCAATTAATTTAATTTGTGATCAATTTAATTTGTGGTCAGTACCACATAGTACAGCCTTTATATTCCTTAGTTCATTGGCCATATCTCTTACAGTTTCCACTATAGCATTTTGTGACTCCAGAACAGCGTCCGTCAGCACCAGCCAGATGGTCACCCAGTGGTTTCCATGGCAGAGGTGTATGTGCAGCCAGCGCCAAGAAGATGTTGCATCCTAAGCATGGGGATCAGCTTTTATAATTCTGTCTGAAACAGAATAAATGAACGGTGGGCTGAGACTCACCTTTTCAGAGCAACTTTGATATCTGACCACATTTTTATTTTGGGCACTGTGCGACTTTCTGAACTTGAATTTTCGAATGTCTCCGCCACTCTGTATCACACAATCAACTTACTTTTGTTGCTTATACCACTGCTTAAGCCAACAAATGGCATGTTTTTCCTTGGCCTCCATTTTGCATTCACTGAAATTCTTCTTTTTTCCCCACATGCTTTTGCCATTGTCTTTTAACAAAACACTGAACTGAAGGGGCTATTTATATTGATTTGCATATCCAAATATGCAAAATTCTGGGATGAGTAAGGGTGGGGTTGTAGGTGTGTGCATGTGTGTTAAATTTCACGTTCATCGGGATTTATAAAGTGGAAGTGTGTGGAACTTGGTGTATGCATAGTTTTATGCATCTGGATTTTTTTGTGCATATGCACATTTCCAGTTTTGTCTGTACACCATGTTTTAGTGTGAATTCTACACACGGCGTTATACACGAAGCCCCATATCTTGCAGAGTATGCAGCACAACTCCTGGTCCTGGTTTTGGTCTTGTCAAGAGGATTACTGCAAGTCTCTACAGACAGCAATGGGACAATCACTACACGCCATGACCTTGTAGAACTAGTGCAGCTGAATGAGGCACTGTAGATAGATAGATAGATAGATAGATAGATAGATAGATAGATAGATAGATAGATAGATAGATAGATAGATAGATAGATAGATAGATAGATAGATAGATAGATAGATAGATACTTTATTAATCCCAAGGGGAAATTCACATACTCCAGCAGCAGCATAATGATACAAAAACAATATTAAAGAGTAATAAAAACGCAGGTAAAAACAGACAATAACTTTGAATAATGTTAACGTTTACCACCCTGGGTGGAATTGAGGAGTCGCATAGTTTGGGGGAGGAACGATCTCCTCAGTCTGTCAGTGGAGCAGGACAATGACAGCAGTCTGTCGCTGAAGCTGCTCCTCTGTCTAGAGATGACACTGTTTAGTGGATGCAGTAGATTCTCCATAATTGATAGGAGCCTGCTAAGCACCCGTCGCTCTGCCACAGATGCCAAACTGTCCAGCTCCATGCCTACAATAGAGCCTGCCTTCCTCACCAGTTTGTCCAGGCGTGAGGTGTCCTTCTTCTTAATGCTGCCTCCCCAGCACACCACCGTGTAGAAGGTGGCACTTGCCACAACCATCTGATAGAACATCTGCAGCATCTTATTGCAGATGTTGAAGGACGCCAGTCTTCTAAGGAAGTACAGCCGGCTCTGTCCTCTCTTGCACAGAGAATCAGTATTAGCAATCCAGTCCAATTTATCATCCAGCTGAACTCCCAGGTATTTATATGTCTGTACCCTCTGCACACAGTCTCCTCTGATAATCACGGGGTCCAGGAGGGGCCTGGGTCGCCTAAAATCCATCACCAGTTCCTTGGTTTTGCTGATGTTCAGGTGTAAGTGGTTTGAGTCGCACCATTTAACAAAGTCCTTGATGAGGTTGCTATACTTCTCCTCCTGCCCACTCCTGATGCAGCTGTATTACAATGTCCAAATCTTTTCCCTAGATCAGTTCACTATTCTAAGGTGAGCTAAGGTCAGAGATTCTGTGGTGGATAGAGGAAGAAATTCGTAGACACCTTCAAAGTCTACTTTAGAAAAGGTCAGATCAACATTGTTAACTGGGAGAAAAGGAATATCCACTATGGTGCTTCATGATTCATTAGTAGCATTTCACTTTTGTGTTTGATTAGGTGGATGAAAGATGTACAATGTAGGATAGCACAAATTTACCAAAGCTACTATCAAGCACATGCTTCTTCTCCCATGTTCCCATGTTTTTGACTCAAAGATTAAAGATCTCAGAGATTGTAAGATTGTACTCCTCAACCATCTTAAGACAAACATACTATATAACCCTAACATGTGTCATTCACACCCTCTCTCTACCAATTTATAAATATTTAGATTATAATACTGTCACACACATGCGCATGGGAGGCAGCTAAATGGCTCAAAGGGAGGTAATTCCACGCCAGACCAGGGGATGGCAGAGTGCACTGATCCTTACTTTTTTTTCATCGGCAGACCAACCACGGGAAATTTCGCCTAGATGATGATATCACTTCCCTGCCTGACATTAAAACCGTCATGTTTCCCTGTCTGTTTGTTCTTGCTGTGGACTGAAGTCTGTGAAACTTTCAACCACAACCTTCGCTTTTGGCAGCCAATTCCAAGTATATGGGTGGCTGCCCCCTAACCTTTTTCTGTGTTCATTTGAATCCTTTCACAGTACCTTTGTTGCCAAATCTAAAACACCTTACATTTTGGTGTGAAATTCAATGAAACCAGCAAACAAAATTTAAAAAAGACAGGAGGACAAGCTTAATCTTAGGATATGATGTTCTAGAATTTATTTGGACATTATTTGAGTGTTTTTCACCCAATCCCCAACTTTTAGCTTCAATGTGGCATCCCTTTGTTAGTAGGACCTTTAAAGCAGGAAATGCAAGTCTCCTGATGAACACAATCAATTAATACACTTTTTTCAAACATAAACCAATCCAATATGCATCTAATAATGATGAGACTTTATGTAGGACAGCATGGTGTATACTGATTATACCGTTGCATTATAATTCCAGTGTCCTGGGTTTAAATGTCGTTGTGCTTCTTGCCATACCTATGTGCTCTATTCTCTAGGTTCTCCAGTTTTCAACTATATTCATGCATATTAACCTTTGTAAAATTCTGTTTTCTGGTTATATCTTTTTTCTCCAAAAAAAAAAAAAAAATACATATATAAGGAACTATCTTTTCTCCAGGGTGTTCATAACACTCCAATCCAGAGGGTGCCTCCTTGTAAATTCCTTGAAATACTTTTGAGCTCTGGAGTAGTCTTCCTTTGATACATGATGACCCAAGGCACAGCCCTCGGGCATGTAGACATCTATTCAGTATTCTCTGTTCCCTCCACTTGCTGTCACTCTGAGGTATAATTGGCCTAACAACCTGTATTAAGTTCATGGGAGAAACACTGACCCTTTCTTTTTAAAATAATTCACATTGCCCTTGTAATCTTAAGGGAAGAAGTGAGTCAGTATACACAGATAATGATCCCAAGTAATCACCAACTGAAACAAACTGCAGTGTATGCAGTGAAGTTAGACTAATCTCTGCCCACAGACAGAGATACATGCATGAGGTAAAGACTATCTGGACAGCTGTACACTTATCTGGACTTCTCTGAAAGGGTACAAATCAATAATTCCTTAGCATGTGTATTTGATCTTTATGATGTAATCAGACCGAACCATGGGCGACTGAGTTTGAATTTGAGTCAAACTCTCGTCACTTGTTTCTGTAGACTTGGATGATCCTCCCTTTATCTCAATTTTTTAGGGGTATTCACACATCTCTGAGTCATACTGGTTTGATTAATTGCCAACTCCTAACTGTCACAAGGTGTGTCTGCATTTGTGAGAGCGTGCCTTAAGATTTATCGACTTTCTATCCAATTTTGCTGGTGAAAGCTCCAGCTCTGAGACTTTAAACTGGTACAAGGATGTTTAGAAAATTAATATTTTACAACAGAGAGGTTATAAAGAATGACCTTACTCCAACATTTATTTATATAGCTCTAAACTAAAAAATTACTTTCTCATATTTGTACTCACCTGTCTAATGGTAGGTCGCATCCTTCTGCATCCCCTCTACTAATTCTTGTGTTCACACTTAGACCAGAGGTTAGACAAGGTTTGACTGTACTGATGTTTTTACTTATTCCTTTTTATTTAACATTCTACTACCCATGGAGTAAGATCAAACTTTTATTCACTTATTATAAATTTAACATTGATATAGATTTTAGAATTCTTAAATGTTCCTAAAGGAAAAGCAAAGTGAAAATGGATGTGACGACACCTGGATGGACAGCAGCTTTCATGCTAGGTCTAAAATCCCAAAGGGCCTAGTTATCAGGTGGCTCTTTTAATCTTGCATTGCTCTTCTGAACTGATAGGTCTTCAACCCGACATGGTCTTTGGATGGATACTGATGGATGGAGCAAGACAAGTAACTGTTGGCATGCTCTGTATTTATTCAGCCTTTGCTCTTCCTCACTTTTACCCCTTAGGCCAATAGGGTATCAATAGATTAAGGTCCAGGGGGCTCATGCAAAATGCCATGTGTAAAAAGCGGAAATGTGCGTACGCACAAAAAACTCCAGATGCATAAATCTGTGCACATGCCAACTTAATAAGTCCCGGTCTATGTGAAATGTAATGCTCGTGCACGTGCCTGCTGCCCCTCCCAGACTCCTCCCAGAATTATGCCTCTTTGAATATGCAAATCAATATAAATGGCCTCTTATGTTTTGCGTTCTGTGAAAAGACAATGGCAAAAGCACAGGGGAAAAAGAAGAATTTCAGTGAATACCAAGTAGAGGCAAGGAAAAATTTACTATTTGTTGGTTTAAGCAGTGATATAAACAACAAAAAGAAGTTGATCGAGTAACACAGTGGCAGAGAAACTCAAAGGTTCAAGTTCAGAAAGTCTCAAAGTGCTCGAAATAAATTAGAAGTGGTCAATATCAAAGTCTCCGTGAAAAGGAGAGTCGTAGCCCACCATCTAAGTGTCATATAGAAGAGTATTAGGGTACAAAGAAAAGAAGAACAAAATAGGGACAAAGTTGAAAAAAATATTAAAATGTCAACTTTAATCTCAAAATTTCCACTTTAATCACAGTTTATTTTGTCATTAAAGTAGAACGCCATAAACTTCATCTTAAAATCGTTTAATTTACTAGTTTCTCAAATCCCATCGTAACTAAAGTAGCATGTTAAATGCTTCGTATTGTATATGTTCTTCTATGTAGTCTATGTGTGTGAATCACCATGTGCTTCTTAAACAGCCTTTCTCTTCCGCCAACAGGACACAGAATACATTACATTCATGATATTACAGCTCTCTGAACAATTTAAATATTAAGATGTATACTTGATGTTTTCATAATGGTAGGTATTAAAGCATGTATTAAACACTGGAACACGGTGGCACGGTATTAGCGATGAGCTGGCGCCCCTTCCAGAGATTGTTCCTGCCTCCCTCAAGATGCTTGCTGCACTGTGCGTGACTTTCGATGAAATAATTTATTGCAGCAGTACTGTCTCTCTCAAACATACTAACCTCCAATTTCTGTCCTTCCTTTTTTTTCACCAAGTAATCGATCCCAACACGATCAGTTCTGTAATAGATGCCAAGCCACCTGTAAGCTTAGAATGCAGATTCTTCAACACTTTTATGAAACATTGAAATATCTTCGTAGTACATTTCTAATTATTCCATCCATCTATCCATCCAGGGTTGCGCCAGTCCCAGCAAACATACAGCGCAAGGCAGGAACAATCCCTGAATGGGGCACCAGCTCGTTGCTACCCCTGTCCACCGTGTCCTCACATGTTTAATTATTAACAATTTACATTGTTTTAATGATGTTTAAAACTTATCTGTATAATGTAATAAACCTGCTTTACTGCATTTCATCTTAAAAATGATATCAACACCTCCAAGAAGATTGCGCTTGGAAGTCTAAATCGACTTAGAAGCCAGTCGTCATCATATGTAAATATGGGCTTTATAAAGTGGCTTAGGTTGTGCAATATTATAACTGTAGTGCAAGTTTACAGTGAGATGATTGTACTTATAAGTACAAACAGTTCTACCAGGAACACTAGATGGACTCATTGAGTGTGTTTAGAGCTCTTGGGATGAAACTGTTTCTGAAGCACGAGGTACCTACAGGAAAGACTCTGAACCGTTTGCTGTACTGTATGGGAGAATTTCAAATAGACTGTTCGCCTGGCTGAGACAGTATACTGTGCACATGGCTGTATCCCAATAATCCGATCAGCTGCTGTACAGCAGTGATTCCACACTCAGATACAGTGGGTTAAATACTCTGAGTGGTGCACTTACAGTGACAATGTTAAAGCAGCTATAGTATTTGGAATAGTTTGGCCATTCTGTGCACCATTATATGGTTATGGGTTATTTACAATCAGATGCCTTAAATTAATAAAGAATATGCGGTTAATTTCAGTGTATTTGATAAAGCCACATCAGGGATGTGAACCTAAAAAATAAAGGGAAACCACACAGGAACAGTGGCAGTTGTTTGACGCTGGGTGCCACCAGTTTGCAAAGCTGAGTGTAGAACTTGCATACGCAAGGGATTGAGCTGGCGTGAAAACGTGTCGTGGCTTTATGCCAAGTTTATTTTTTATACATCACGATGTGAGTGTGGAAACGGGCGTATGCACCATTTTTAAATGAGGCCCCAGTTCCTTTACTGCATTTTGATCTCATGCCTCCTGACCAGTCCCACATAGGCACAGCTTATGTTCCCAAAACATCTACCAGTGTTCCACCCATGACTGTAAACTAGGGTAAAATGTTTACTTTTTTTCTTGCAGATCCCAATCTGTGGTTAATGTAATTAAATGACCCCAAGTTTCACTTTTAACTGGTTCATGTTTAACTAGTTTAACTGGTGAGCAGAGAAAGCAGAAAAGTTCCTATAATTTAACTAACAAGTTACAGTGCAAAGTTTCCTTTTAAAGTTTTTTGCTATTACATTATTTATCACAAGAAAAATACTAGCATCTTCTTCTTCTTCTTCTTTCGGCTGCTCCTATTAGGGGTTGCGACAGCGGATCATCCAAAATTTTTGCCTGCTTATTGATTTGGCAAAATTTTACACCGGATGCCCTTCCTGACGTAACCCTTCCCATTTATCTGGGATTGGGAACAGCACAAAGAAACACACTGGTTTGTGCATCCTCTGTTGCTGGGTTAAGAAGAATACTAGCATAATAGCCCAATAAAATTTGAAACCAGTTACACCAAGCAATTGCTCAAAGCCCATCCCCATATTCATGGAAAATTATGGTACGAGTCAATGGTGGAAAAAATGAAGACAGAAATCAATATAAGAAACAGCAATAACAATTTTACAATGCAAAAGCAAATCAACTTTGGTAAACAAAGGTAAAGGGTCAGAAACACAGAGGCTGAGAAAACAAAGAGAACACTAGCATAAGTGCCTAATAAAAAACATAAATGAGTGCTGACACATAGAAACAACCAATTCAAACAATTATAGTAATTAGAAAAGGTCCATACATTTGTAATAAAGTGCATTAACACTCCTTAAAAAGGAGCTTGGCCTAGAAAGAACCATAAATTAAAAATAAAAATAAACAAGTCAAAGAAACCCTGCTGCTCATAGCGTTTAAAATGACTGGTGAAATCACAGGCAATTAAAATATTCAATAGGTAATGTAATGTCCATCTTTGAAGGGATCAACCACAAGAAATGCCGTTACCCTGATATTTCACATTCGTGAGGCAAATACAAAGTAGCTACTTCAGTTACACAAAGCACATCACCCTTAACCCCTTTTTCAGTTATGGATGTGCTGATGGATCACATTGCAATGTGTATTTCGGGGACACATTAAAAATTTACCAGTGTATATTTCACTCACAGTGGACAGTGCAATGTGATATCCTTAGGCTGTTCTCTTAGTGGCATGCAATGTGACAAAAATTGTTATTGGGGTGTTATTGTATAGGTTTTCTAAGGAAATTCCTCATATCTAAACATTCTAACCTACTGTAGTTAATATATATATATATATATATATATATATATATATATATATATATATATATATATATATGTATAGGTGCAAGATATATACAGTATATATATACTGTATAGGGCGGCACGGTGGCGCAGTGGTAGCGCTGCTGCCTCGCAAATAGGAGACCTGGGTTCGCTTCCCGGGTCCTCCCTGCGTGGAGTTTGCATGTTCTCCCCGTGTCTGCGTGGGTTTCCTCCGGGCGCTCCGGTTTCCTCCCACAGTCCAAAGACATGCAGGTTAGGTGGATTGGCGATTCTAAATTGGCCCTAGTGTGTGCTTGGTGTGTGGGTGTGTTTGTGTGTGTCCTGCGGTGGGTTGGCACCCTGCCCAGGATTGGTTCCCTGCCTTGTGCCCTGTGTTGGCTGGGATTGGCTCCAGCAGACCCCCATGACCCTGTGTTCGGATTCAGCGGGTTGGAAAATGGATGGATGGATGGAATAACAAATTACTGAAACTAAGAAATTCCTCCATCACCACCTAATCCATCCAGGCCCAGCCCTACAAAAAAGAATGAAACTTGACCAAAAATGAACGATTCTTTCATTGAACTTTGGTTGCCAGAGAGTGGTTTTTTTTTTTGGATGGGGGTTTGGTGCACCTTCAGCAGTCCAGTGACTGGCAACACTGCACCAAAATCCTGCTTCACAAAAAAAAAAAACTTTAAAGATTCAGGAGTGCTGAATCTGTTTCTGAATTTGCAATTTCTATATCACAAAACAATTTCTGAGAGATATTGGATTTAGTTATAAATGCCATTGTGAAAAAGCATTGTTGATTTTGTTTTAAAATAATTTAAAAATACATCTTTTTGCACCCAGAATATTATTTAAGTCTTTAATGTGACAAATATTAAGATTAGAAATAATAAAACTGACTGTAGAATGCCCAGTAAGGGGTCTTTTGGCCTGGAACCCCTGCAGATTTTTTTTTTCCCCCCAGAGTATTTTTTTTTCTGTCCTGCCTGGCCATCTGACCATATGATCAGACTTCTCTTAATGGACTTAATAACCTTACTTCAAATTAAGATTCTGCTACTTGTATATCTGTGTGATGTAAGTGCATATTGATTCTTTTTTAAGCATGTTTTATATATTATTTATTAAGTCATATTAAGCTATCTATTTCTAACTTACTGTTTTTTCTCTTGCAACTCTTCTTTTATATAAATCGTAAAGCACTTTGAGCTACACTCCTTATATGAAAATGTGCTACAGAAATAAAATTGTTGTTGTTGTGGGCTTTAGACTTCAAACTTTAGAGGTTGTAGATTTAAAGACTGCTACTGACACTTTGTGACCATGAGCAAGTCACTTCACCAGTCTGCGTTCCACCTGGAAAAAAAGAAACGCAACCAATTTTTATGTCAAATGTTGTAAGTCACTTTGGATGATTACAAGAGGGATTTAATGAGAGAAGAGCGTATTTAAACCAGAGAGCATTCTAATAGAATAAAGCAGACTAAGGACATAGTGACATCTGATGGAGCACTGCCAGAGAACAGTGAGTCATTATCAGCAAAGAGAAAGGCTGAACTTGTTCTGTCTGCAGGGGACAACAGGGCTTTTTAATGATAAGAACCAGGAGAAATGATGCAGAAAGGCCAAATTAATAACTAGGAAGTCAAAATGACCATTCAAATGAATCCTAAACACAAACTAAACATTGCTATCCTTAAACAAAGATAAGTGTTTCATCACCAGAATAACACAAAAAGGAATAATATTCAGATAATATATAATATTCAGATCTCTGATAATTAAGAGCTGCACATTCCAATGTTTAAATGGATGCTACCACCAGAAACTGATTCCCTTAAGTTAAGAGAAAAAACTTTATAAGATGTATAGTTCCCAGAAGACAGAGACAATATGCACCAATTTAACAAATAACATACATTATAATAAAGTTATTATAGAAGTAATTAAATCATTAGAACACAGACCTCTAGGAAGGGATTCCAGCTAAAGATTGAAGAACAATGGGAAGAGTGATTTGTAATGGCTTTGCACAAAACTGAATTTGCAGCAAAATAAATTTGTTCCATTGACGCAGAAAGAAAGCCCATTTGAAACTGTTTTCCTGTATTAATTACACATGCATCTGCTTGACATTTATCATTTAAATAAATGTTTACTTACGCAAAAATATTTTCCTTCCATGTATAGCCATTTGTCTAAACCATGAGTCATATGTTGTGGTAGTTCTGATAGCTTGAGGCTTTACCAGTTATGGTGACAATCCTAGAGATGCATAGGAGACAGAAACAATATTTATGTGTTTGGTACATACACATAATCAGCTGTAGCTGCAGAAATCTCGTCTCATAAAGACAGACGAGAGACAACCCTGCTTAAAAGTGGGTCCGAATAATTAGTTTATTGAGTGTCACATTTCTAAATTAATCTAACACCTCATGAAGGCGATGCACAAGGCAGAGGTTGCGATTTTGAACTGCAAGGATCAATGGTGCTATTGCTAATCTGGTTGTAAAGAGAGCAAGTTTTTGATTAAAGTAAGCTGTCCACAGTAGAAAGGTCTCCTAATAAACATGTAATTGTGTGTTAAAAGTAAATATAACTTGTTGCAAGGAAAAAAACTTTTCCATATAATAAAATTTTACATTGGCATTCGAAAACATCAATGGACTAGTGTAAAGTGAACAATACATTGTTAAAGGAGCTGTGTGTGTTACAATGATAGACTTGTAGTTGATATAAGAATTGAAAGAATTGGCAACTAATTGCTTCACTACCTGAGGCCACAGGTTCAACACACCCTCTGCTGTTCACATACCAGGAGAAAGTTGGAGCGGAGAATGCCATCATCTATATGCTACACCGATCCCTCTCCCACTTGAACAAAGGCAGTGGTGCTCTAAGAATTATGTTTCTGGACTTCTCTAGCACCTTCTACACCATCCAACCTCTAATCCTTAGGGACAAGCTGACAGAGATTGGGGTAGATTCATACCTAGTGGCATGGATCGTGGACTATCTTACAAACAAACCTCAGTATGTGCGTCTCGGGAACTGCAGGTCCGACATTGTGGTCAGCAACACAGGAGCGCCGCAGGGGACTGTGCTTTCTCCGGTCTTGTTCAGCTTATATACATTGGACTTCCAATACAACTCGGAGTCCTGCCACGTGCAAAAGTTCGCTGACGACATTGCTATCGTGGGCTGCATCAGGAGTGGGCAGGAGGAGGAGTATAGGAACCTCGTCAAGGACTTTGTTAAATGGTGCGACTCAAACCACCTACACCGGAACACCAGCAAAACCAAGGAGCTGGTGGTAGATTTTAGGAGGCCCAGACCCCTCATGGACCCCATGATCGTCAGAGGTGACTGTGTGCAGAGGGTGCAGACCTATAAATACCTGGGAGTGCAGCTAGATGATAAATTGGATTGGGCTGCCAACACTGGTTCTCTGTGCAAGAGAGGACAGAGCTGGCTATACTTCCTTAGAAGACTGGCGTTCTTCAACATCTGCAATAAGATGCTGCAGATGTTCTATCAGACGGTTGTGGCGAGCGCCCTCTTCTACGCAGTGGTGTGCTGGGGAGGCAGCATTAAGAATAAGGACGACTCACGCCTGGACAAACTGGTGAGGAAGGCAGGCTCTATTTTAGGCATGGAGCTGGACAGTTTGACATCTGTGGCGGAGCGACGGGCACTCAGCAGGCTCCTATCAATTATGGAGAATCCACTGCATCCACTAAACAGTATCATCTCCAAAGAGAAGAGCAGCTTCAGCGACAGACTGCTGTCACTGTCCTGCTCCACTGACAGACTGAGGAGATCGTTTCTCCCCCAAACTATGCGACTCTTCAGTTCCACCCGGGGGGGGTAAACGTTAACATTATTCAAAGTTATTGTCTGTTTTTACCTGCATTTTTATTACTCTTTAATTTAATATTGTTTTTTATATCAGTATGCTGCTGCTGGAGTATGTGAATTTCCCCTTGGGATGAATAAAGTATCTATCTATCTATCTATCTATCTATCTATCTATCTATCTATCTATCTATCTATCTATCTATCTATCTATCTATCTATCTATCTATCTATCTATCTATCTAAATCCAAGAGAAGATAAATTACAAAATATGTATTTGAAGTAAAAGGTGTGTCACACCCTATGAAGAGGAGGTTAAAAGGACTGCTGTTAAGAGAGTTGGTAATGAACAGCTGTAGAAGATGCAGATTTTGATACTTAAACACTTTGTGACGTGTGAGTCCCTGTTTTGCACCCCAAAACACGAGGCTGAATCTCAGTACTTTAGCAAAACCAGCTTAATTCAGCTTGAAACAGGAACAGCATGGTTATTTATTGTAGCGGGATCTACCACTCTTCTATACACAGATACAGAAATCAGGCAGGGTCATGGCCAAGTAATACTGTTCCCTGCATTTATAATGTTCCTTGCATCACCCAACGACAATGGCACTTATAGCGCAACTGCAGTCGACTCAGATTTGCTTTTGCAATGAGACGATGCAGCACTGGGAGCATGCGGTTGCCCTTGCAATGGATAAGCTGTATTCCACAGAAGCAGCGATCACCTTCGGAATGGTCTTCGGTGTGTTATCCCATTGGGTGGAGTCCCAAAAGAGTTTATTTTAAGTAACAGCCAAGCTTACAGGGACACCAGTGCATGTGTGCTATCCATTACAGTATTTATAGCCATATCTACATTCATTTAATAGTCCTTATATTGCAAACGTTGGTTATTGGTTAGAAGAGCTGACAAAAGAAAAAAGATATATTTATAAGAGGAGCAGAAAACTGTGCAGAGGACAATTTTTCTTTGACCTTTCTTCATTAATGCTCAGCAACATCCTCCAGTATTTACCTATATAAGAACCCATATTTAATAATTTTGAATGCAAATAGTGATGGAGCAGGATGATCACATCTGCTCTCTTGTGCAATAGTTAGTCTTTCTTCAGATGGATCGTGTGAAAAGGATGAAAGAGATTTCATGACCATGTGAGAGGGTGTCAAAATGGGAAGGTGGTGGCAAGAAACAGGATGGCAGCAGGATACAAAGCTGCAGAGGTTCATATATCATGAGAGCTGCTATACTTTTGCAATATAAACAGGCTGCCAATATATGGTTGCATAATTTATACATCCCAGTAATTAATGATCATAGGTTATGGTAAGGTGAGACAACAATCACCTTATGCTTATAATAAAACAAGCCTGTAGTATGCAGAAAAATAAAAACATTGCACTGTGATTTATTCTTTAAATAGCTATGCAGATGTTTAACTTGCATATAACATAAAGACATACTGTATTTTAGATAGATAGATAGATAGATAGATAGATAGATAGATAGATAGATAGATAGATAGATAGATAGATAGATAGATAGATTACAATAACAAAAGGAAACACTACATTATCTGTAAGACAAGGTCCATTTGAAATGTCAACATACTGAGACAAACTAGAAAACAAGACTAGAGATGAAACTTGGGCAGTAAATCTTTCATATAGCCAAGAACTGTCAGAGAGGAGAGGCTGGGCTGTCAAGATTAATGGATGGACTAGAAAATGAATTGTAAACCTTATGTATTGCAGGGTCAATGCTGGGATTATCTATCTGTTACTGAAACCAAAATGCTAAAGCAAAGTTGACATCAAAATTGCTATGATTCAGACAAAATATTTTTTTTGTCTTGGTATAAATTATGTTTTGGAATGTTATGGACATTACATAATCTTCTTACATGGCTGTTTTGTAAGGTTATTGTCATTGGTGTATGTTAATTTTTACTATCATTACATGTTTGTTTTGCTGTAACTTTATTTTGTTTATCCATGGGCACCGTCATTTTGAACAGCTTTTGCTAATACACGGGAACTGCTGTCAGGCCATACCCTATAGCATAAGCACAGATACCAAACATTACAAAAATAATTATAATCAGACAATCCCTAATATTCTAAATCTCTAATAATATTAATTAATATCAAAAAAATGTGTTCTAAGCAGAAAGAATTCTCAACTTCTCTCAAACATATGCAGCATTTGGCTTCCAGGAATATGGTTATAAGAATTGCAGGAAAATAATCTTATCACTCTGACTAGTCCATCAGATGAGTTTATTTGTTGTAATCTGTTCTGGCTTCCCCTCATTACTTAAATTGGCTTAAGTAGGTTCAGAAAATAGATGAATGTATTGTATTTATACATAGTGCTCTAGGTTTGTTAATGGAAAAGCACTGTGTATCAGAATACACTGAACTGAACTGAACTGAAAATGCTGGGCAGTGACTCAATACAAGGATGAGCCATCATAATGTAAATCTGTGGATTTACCAAGTTAGAACAGATATTGGAATAACAAAATACGAAGTCCTCTCCTTATTGTACAACAGCCTTAATCATTATAGATAGGACAATGAAATTTATGGATGATACAAGAAAAATAAAAGTTTCAATTGGTGTAACATTAATGTTCCAAATATAACATATGCTGCTTCAAGTAAAAAGAAATAAAAACAAATCAGAGTGTTAATGAAAAAAGTAACATTGTTCACATTTTTTCATAAATTTGACTAATACAATTCAGGGTGGCTATGTGCCAAAGGTTATTCTGGAATCACAAGATGCAGGGCACCAGTCTACTGCAGGGCTTACACACCCACCCACCAACACTTACACAATTACATATTTACAGTCACCAATTTATTAGCCTATGCACATCATTGGAGATGTGGGAGGAAAACCCGAGTGCCCAGAAGAAAACCCATGCAAGTACTGAGAGAAAATTAAGGTATTAAAAACACAATGGGAGGTCTGAAAATCAGAAGTAGAGTTGTAGTGGACTCAACACTATCGACTGCCAGATGGTGTTCAGAAGCCATTAAGGAGGCAAAAAAAATGTTGTTTTATAGCACGATGTGTGGAGTACAAGTCCAAGGAGGTGCTGCTTAAGCTTTATAACGCACTGGTGAAGCCTCATCTGAAGTACTGTGTGCAGTTTGGGTCTCCAGGCTACAAAAAGGACATAGCAGCACTAGAAAAGGTCCAGAGAAGAGCAACTAGGCTCATTCCAGTGATAAAGGGATGAATTATTAGAAAAAAATTAAAGAGCTGAGCCTTTTCAGGTATAAGAAAATTAGATCTAGAGGAGACATGATTGAAATGTGTAAAATTATGAAGGGAATTAGCACAGTGGATTGAGAATGTTATTTTAATATGTGTTAATCAAGAACACAGGGTCAGAGTTGGAAACTTATTTAGGGTAATTTGCATGCTAACATTAGCAAAGTTTTTCTTCACACATAGAACCATAGCCACATGGAAAGTCAGACTTTAGGCACCTTCAAAACTCAACTTGATGTTATTTTGGAAGAATTAAGTGGATTGGACTGGTGAGCTTTGTTGGGCTGAATATCCTGTTTTCATTAAGATTATTCTAATGTCGTAATGTTCTAACATTGACTGAGTACAGGATTCTAACCCAGGACACTGGGTGCAAGAGGCAGTACTCCTAACTACTGAATGATTGTCACGTTGTTTTTTTCTCCCCACCAGCTTTATTTATCTATAGCAGCCAGTATTGGGTTGCCAAGAACCAAAACCTTCCCCAAACACAATCAGATACCATCACTGAATGAGATACCCAAGGATATTATCAAGACTAACTCATACCAAGGAAATTTATCGTTGCCAGTTTACCCATGTTCCTTATATTTGGAAACTGAAGTACTAGAAGAAAAACCCACAAACAAGAAAATAACATGAAAACTGGCCACAGACTTACCAGGTCTGAAATTGAACCTTTCCTTGAAGATGTGAGCAGCGCAAACCACTATAATACACATCACAAAGGCACAGTTAAATAATTGGTGCTTTTAACTTAGAATTTTATGACCTTCATGTATCACCTAAAAGCATTTTCTTGTTTACCATTCAAATGTCTAACTTCATTTCAGTCTTTCTGTCTACTTGGTGTAAAGTACTGAAAATACAAAAATCTATTGAGCAGAAGTAACTTCACAAAAGAAAAATCAAAGTGAAACAGTTGCATTTTATGCTTGCCTTGAAAGAAATCTCCCTGGGGGACACTGGTCATACCTTGCCATTCTGCTTCATGGAACTCTTGGAGCTCATTGTCTGAAAGGCCATTTTGCTCATTGGACATGACTCTGTGGACTTTTTCTATGGTTTTGAAAATTTGTTCTTTTATAAAATAACTAGTTGTATTCACTCACAAGCACGACCATTGATTGCTTTCTCAACCTTTCATGGCTAATGTCAGACCCTGAAAAACTACTACTTAGAAATGTTTACAGCATGGATGTTCTCCTGTACGGTATGTCCTTGATTTGCTTTCCATGCCCTTTTCAATTTTATGTCTTTAATTTGTTGGCATTGTCAGTTTTGAGAAATGAATGACTGACTAATGGAATGAATGAATAAAAAATGTATGAATGTATCCTTGCCTTCTATATCTTTTTAACTTTTTGTGTAGCTGAGTTGGAATAAGCAGGCCTGGGAAAATAAAAATAATAAATTAATAACTAAGCAAACAAATACATTGATTAATTGAAAGGTTTATTTATTAGCTAATTAATCAATTTTGTTTATTTTGCTTCTTAGCAAGAAACTACTGGTTTACACCTTTAAGCAAGTAGTCAAATCAAGTCATGGAATTCAGACTCATATTAGTAACCCGTTGCCCAAACCAAATCTTGGGGTGGGCATTTCCATCCCTGCAAGTTTGCACTTGTCAGTATTAATTTCCAACATAAAATCCAATTAATTATTAATTAAGGAGAACAATTCCCTTAATTCTTGGTTTAGAACTATTTTAATAAAGTACTGATGTCAAAAGATTTTACATTTTTAACATATGGCAGTGACACTAATAGATAGATAGATAGATAGATAGATAGATAGATAGATAGATAGATAGATAGATAGATAGATAGATAGATAGATAGATAGATAGATAGATAGATAGATAGATAGATAGATAGATAGATACTTTATTAATCCCAATGGGAAATTCACATTCTTCAGCAGCAACATACTGATACAATAAATAATATTAAATTAAAGAATGATAATAATGCAGGTGAAAAACAGACAATAACTATGTATAATGTTAAATGTTAACGTTTACCCCCCCGGATGGAATTAAAGAGTTGCATAGTTTGGGGGAGAAACGATCTCCTCAATCTGTCAGTGGAGCAGGACAGTGACAGCAGTCTGTCGCTGAAGCTGCTCTTCTGTCTGGAGATGATACTATTAAGTGGATGCAGTGGATTCTCCATAATTGATAGGAGCCTGCTGAGCGCCCTTCGCTCTGCCACAGATGTTAAACTGTCCAGCTCCATGCCAACAATAGAGCTTGCCTTCCTCACCAGTTTGTCCAGACGTGAGGCGTCTTTCCTCTTAATGCTGCCTCCCCAGCACACCACTGCGTAGAAGAGGGCGCTCGCCACAACTGTCTGATAGAACATCTGCAGCATCTTATTGCAGATGTTGAAGGACGCCAGCCTAATGTTATAATCAATTAAGCACTAGAATGAAAAGGTGGCTCGTAACATGAAGACAGAACCACTATACACAGACATTTTACGTTCCAGCTGATGAACCCACATCAATGAAACAGATCTCTCAGAATGACGTATGGTGTTTTCATGCTCTCCCAGCATCCATAATGCGGCTTGTCCAATTGTACCTGCATAAGTGGATGCAGATGTATGTGTCAGTGTCTCATTATAGATTGGCTGTTCATTTAAAGTTTCTTCCGGGCATCAACCTTTTATTGCCAAGAAAGCTTTCCTGTAACCCAACAGTGGATAAAGTAGTTAACACAATAGAAATGCCTGGAGGAAATGCATTTTCTATTATTTTAATATCTTATTGAAACTTTGTAAGATTTACAAGATCTTTCAAAGACTATTTCGGGCCTTTATTTGAGAAAATTCATATTAGAACCTTAGAAAAACTTTGATGAGAACAGGCCAGGTCGTTCAGCACAACAAAGCTTACCAGTCCTTCTGTCCTCTGAAATCCTCCAAACTAACAAGAAGTCAGGATTTCAACATCCTTAAAGCTCTTCTGTCAACCACACTGCTTGATAGCTTATTCCATGTGTCTATGGTTTTCTGTGTGAAGATGTGTCTTTTTTGTAGCCTGCAGACCAAAGTTGTACACAGTATTCCAGATGAGGCCTCACCAAAGTGTTTTAAAGCTTGAGCATAACCTCCTTCAACTTGTACACTACACTTTGTGCTATATAACCTAACATTCTGTTAGCATTGTAAATGGTTTCTGAACATCATCTGGCAGTTCAAAATGGCGAGTCAACTACGATTCCTAAATCCTTCTCATAAGGTGTACATTCAAATTTAAAACTTCCCATTGTGTTTTCAAATCTAACATTTTTACTTCCTGCATGTAATACTTTACATTTACTGACATTAAACTTCACCTGGCACAAATCTGCCTGTGTGTTGATAAAATCCCTCTGTAATGATTCAACACATTCTACATCATCTGTCAATCCACCTAATTTAGTATCTTCTGCAAACTTAACCATCTTTTATTTAGTTATTTATATTGCTATCAAAATCATTTATATATATTAAAAATAGTAGCAGCTCTAGAACTGACCCCTGAGAGACAGTACATTTAACATCACCCAGTTCTAATATATCATTACCTTCTGTCTCCTCTTTTTTAGCCAATTTGGCACCCATCTACACATGACACTCTAAAATCTCATTTCTTTTTGTTTGATGCCCAACCTCTCATTTAGCACCTTATCAAATGTTTTCTGAAAGTCCAGATGAATAATATCTTCTGCTCTACTTTTATCACATCCTTTTGTTGCTTCCTCATAGTATTCCAGCATTTTAGTAAAACACAACCTCCTTTGTGTGAAAGCATGTTGATTGTTCACTTGCACTCCTGTTCTTGCCATGAGC